>NC_091984.1:49755976-50058040 GCF_044704955.1 Pristiophorus japonicus | reverse complement strand
GAGGGGAAGGAGAGAGGAGGAGAGGAGGGAGGGAAGGAGAGAGGAGGGAGGGAGGGAAGGAGAGAGGAGGGAGGGAGGGAAGGAGAGAGGAGGGGAGGGAGGGAAGGAGAGAGGAGGGAGGGAGGGAAGGAGAGAGGAGGGAGGGAGGGAAGGAGAGAGGAGCGAGGAGGGAAGGAGAGAGGAGGGAGGGAGGGAAGGAGAGAGGAGGGAGGGAGGGAAGGAGAGGAGGGAGGGAGAGGAGGGAGGGAGAGAGAGAGGGGGGGGGGAAGAAGGGAAGAGAAGGAGGCTGAACATCCGGGCCCAAGACCTCGGCTGGATTTACAGGTAGGTGGGCGTCGGGTCTCGGGGGGGGGGGGGGGGGGGGGGGGGCGGTCGCGGAGGTCAGGGGTGGAGAGAGTCGTGGAGGTCCGGGGGTGGGGGGAAAGCGGGGGTCGGGTCAGGTGAGAGGAGCCTTATTCACGCAGCCCCAGTGAGGCCATTCGGCCAGGGCTAGGGGCTGCGTGCTTCGGGCCCCTGGAGCTACTGCACATGTGCCGAGGTCCCGGCACTGTTTTCAGCGCCGTGACCTGGCTCCGCCCCCTACAGCTCGTGCTGCGCTGTGCCCAGCTCCAGAGGACCTGCAGGGAGCCAGAAATAGGTAAGGTTTGTTTAGGTGCATTTTCTGGCGCGAAAAACGGGCGTCCAGGTCCGGTCTGCGCCGTTTTAGGCGTGGCCCGAAACTTGGGCCCAATGTCACAGGCAGCGATAGAGAGATGGCAGGGGAAAAAAATTACTTGCTTCTGTATTTACCAGGGAGACAGAACAGGTGGACATGATATTGGATGATGAGAGTAGAAACGAGATAACTGCACATAAAATACAAACAGGAGAAATATTAAATAAACTAATCAAACTCAAAGAGGATAAAATCCCTCATCCAGATGGATTACATCTGCGCAATTTAAATGAATCTAGGGAAGAGATAGTATTGCTACATTTAATAATTTGTTAGAACAAAGTGTAGTGCCAAAGGTCTGACAGATAGTTAACATAATACCTATATTTAATGAGAGAGATAGAACATATCCAGGGAACTATAGACCAGTCAGCTTAACATCCCTACTAAAAGAGAAAATAGAACATCTAGAAACCATAAATATGATAATGAATAGTCAGCATGGATTTTAAAAGGGAAAGTCTTGCTTGACCAACCTCATTGGATAGGTAAGAAAGAGTCGGCAAGGGTAATGCAGATGATGTAATTTATCTAGATTTTCAAAAGTCCTTTAGTAAAGTACCACATAATAGACGAATGAATAAGGTCAGAACATGCAGAGTCAGGGGTCAATTAGCAGAAAGGATAACTAGCTGGCTTCAAGATAGAAAGCAGAGTGTAGGGTTAAAGGGTAGCTATTCAGGGTGGCAGAAGGTGGGCAGTGGGTGGTGTTCCATAAGGATCAGTGCTGGGACCACTATTGTTCGCAATTTATATGAATGATTTAGACTTTGGAATCATTAATACAATTTCTAAATTTACAGATGACACCAAATTAGAGGAATAGTCAATACTGAGGAGGACTGCAACAAATTACATTAATAATCTTGAAGAATGGGCATATAATTGAAAATGAAATTCAACACAGATAAATGTGAGGTATCACATTTTGGTAAGAAAAATAGGGAGGTCACATATTACTTGGAAAATAAAAATCTCAGTGGGGTAGAAGAGCAGAAGGATCTCGGGAGTACAAATACACAAATCACAAAATAGAGACATTGATTAACAAGGCCATAAGAAACAAACAAACCAAGCACTCGGGTTTATTTCTGGAGGGATTGAATTGAAAAGTAGAGGTTATGCTAAATTTGTATCGAACCTTGGTTAGACCACACTGAGTACTTTGTACAGTTCTAATTGCCATATTATAAAAATGATAGAGGCACTGGAGAGAGTGCAAAAAAAACAGAAAAATAAAAGCAAAAATGCAACGGTATACCTATCAGGAAAGAAGGAACAGGCTGGGTCTCTTTTCTCTTGAAAAGAGAAGGAAGAGGGGTGACCTAATAGAGGTCTTTACTCTATCAAAACCTTTCATAATTTTAGATACAGAGAGTGAATGTTCCCACTTCAGAACATAAGAAATAGAAGCAGAATTAGGCCATTTGGCGCCTCGAGCCAGCTCCACCATTTAATGAGATCATGGCTGATCTGATCATGGACTCAGCTCCACTTCCCTGCCCGCTCCCCATGACCCTTTACTCCCTTAAATCGCTCAAAAATCTGTCGATCTCCACGTTAAATATATTCAATGACCCAGCCTCTGCAGCTCTCTGGGGCAGAGAATTCCACAGATTTACAACCCCGAGAATAAATTTCTCCTCATCTCAGTTTTAATGGGCAGCTCTTTATTCGGAGACTATGTCCCCTAGTTTTAGTTTCCCCTATGAGTGGAAATATCCTCTCTGCATCCATCTTGTCGAGCTCCCTCATTATCTTGTATGTTTCAATAAGATCACCTCTCTTTCTTCTGAACTCCAATGAGTATAGGCCCAACCTACCTTCATAAGTCAACCCCCCTCATCTCCGGATTCAACCAAGTGAACCTTCTCTGAACAGCATCCAAACACAAGTATATCCTTTCTTAAATACGGAGACCAAAACTGTACACAGTACTTCAGGCGTGGCCTCACCAATGCCCTGTACAGCTGTAGCAGGACTTCTCGGCTTTTATACTCTATCCTCCTTGCAATAAAGTCCAACATTCCATTTGCCTTCCCAATCACTTGCTGTACCTGCATACTAACTGTGTGTTTCACACACAAGGACCCCCAGGTCCCTCGGCACTGCAGCACTTTTTCTCCATTTAAATTATAATTTGCTTTTCTATTTTTTCTGTCAAAGTGGATAACCTCACATTTTCCCACATTATACTCCATCTGCCAAATGTTTGCCCGTTCACTTAGGCAGATTTTGTGTGTCCTTCTCACAATTTGCTTTCCCACCCATCTTGTATCAGCAAACTTGACTACATCACACTCGGTCCCTTCATCCAAGTCATTAATATAGATTGTAAATAGTTGAGCCCCAGCACTGATCCCCGCGGCACCCCACTTGTTACTGTTTGCCAACCGGAAAATGACTCATTTATCCCGACTCTGTTTTCTGTTAGTTGGCCAATCGTCTATCCATGCTAATATATTACCCCCAACCCCGTAAACTTTTATCTTGTGCAGTAACCTTTTATGTGGCACCTTATCGAATGCTTTCTGGAAATCCAAATACACCACATCCACTGGTTCCCCCTTATCTACCCTGCTTGTTACATCCTCAAAGAACTCCGTCAAAGTTGTCAAACATGATTTCCCTTTCATAAAACCATGTTGACTCTGCTTGATTGAATTATGCTTGTGAGGAAGAGCAAAACTAGAGGTCATCAATATAAGATAGTCACCAAAAAATCAATTAGGGAATTCAGAAGAAACTTATTTACCCAGAGAGTGGTGAGAATGTGGAACTTGCTTCCACAGGGAGTGGCTGAAGCGAATAGTATAGATGCATTTATGGAGAGGCTAGATAATCTTATGAGGGAAAAGGGAATAGTGGGTTATGCTGACATAGTTAGATGAGGAAAGACAGGAGGAGGATCAAGTGGAGCATAAATGCTGGTATGAAGTGGTTGTGTCAAATGGCCTGTTTCTGTGCTGTATATCCTATGTAATCCTATGAGACACAAATAATTTAATTACCTCACCATGTCAGAGAAGGTGAGAGGAGCCAGCCACACCTTCCATATAAACGAAGCACGTCTGGCATGTACAAACAACTCCGTGTAACTGCGTTGAAGTGTTTCAAGAACGTACTATTAATGCCCTGTAGTAAGTGGGGCTTTTTAACATTTTACCTGAAAGTATTCTTTTGCTCACACTCTTACATGCATTCACCTCACAAATGCCTTCTGTGGAAAGCAACTTTTGTTGCATTCACTTGTCAGCAGGTTGTAAATCTGTGGAATTCTCTGCCCAAGAGAGTGATGGAGGCTGGGTCATTGAATATATTTAAGGTGGTGATAGACAGATCTTTGAGCGAAAAAGGAGTGAAGGGTTATAGGGAGCAGGCAGGAAAGTGGAACCGAGTCCATGATCAGATCAGCCATGATCTTATTGAATAGCGGAGCAGGCTTGAGGGGCCAAATGGCCTACTCCTGCTCCTATTTCTTATGTTCTTATTCTAGCACAGCTATGGCTCAGATTTTCCTGCAAGAGTGATATTAGCGACATATATCTTAAATTTCACCATCTAGTGTGCCAATCTCGCTGTTGGTAACTTACTACTTATTTTGCTGGTTTCCCAATTAGAATAAGCGGCACCGAGCATAGTGGGGAAAAACCCATTGTGATAGATGTATTGCAAGATTTATCCCTGCCTTGCAAAAACAGTGTTTTCTTATTGTCACAAGTATTGCTGGTACTACCGCCACCATAAGCTCTATTCCACTCGAGTCAGAACTGGTTGTTTCAAACACAAAATATCTGATGGACAAAGATCCATCATTACTAAAAATGATCGCTGGCATAGCATAATTCGGAATAAGATTCTCCATCTAACCAAAGATTGTAAGCAATTCATCAGAAATCCATTTCATATGATTTAATAGGCAGCTATATCAATATTCAAATTATAGCATCAGCATGTGAACCGGCCCATTCACTTACTAGCTTCAGCAATTATTTTATCAAAGATTAATTTCTTCCTTTCATCTTTAGCCCAGTAATCTCATCATTCCTCGCTTAACAGCTTCTCTCTTTCCGCTTTTAAATGGATTAAAGCTTGCTCTTTGACCCTCGTTAAACTCTGAATGTGCTCATGAAAGCCAGATGCTGCTGCTTCTTACTCAGTTAGAATTAACAGGTCAATGTCCTCTTTGAATTCACGTGAAGATATTGGCAAATATATTTATTAGTTCCACCAAGTTGTGACAAAGGAACCGGATCTTGGAGCAACGTCACACTACTGCCAGGCCACCAGCACCGTTATTTTTAAGTGGCAGCGGCGTGAAAACTGGTGTTAGTCCAACAAAATCGCAAATGCCATTGATTTTAATGGGGGCGGAGCTATAATAAGGAACCTCTCACTGTTTTCTGCAAGGGTAACGGTGGAACGGCACAAAGGTGCCAGGAAAATACCAAGTGGCATAATAGCTCAATCACTTACTCCGTAATGTACTCGTTCTCTTGCACCGTTCAATGATCCCCGCACCGTAGATGGGCCACTACAAATAGAAAATCTGGGCTATGATGGTTTTACTCCATGTCATAGGAACAAAATACTCGTGCTTCTTCCCTCCACCAAGGGAGAAAACAGCACAGACCAGCCAGGAGAGATTGGTGTTGAATTTTCTAGAGCTTATTAAAACATTTTTTTTTTTAAGACCTTGGTTGAATCGGGGTAAAAAGACAAGAAGATTAGAATAGGTTTCCAACAATCGCTACGTTACAATCATTTATAAAAATAGAAAAATACATCCAGTCTTCTACAAGTGATCCAAACAAGCAAGTCTTTGGAGTCACCCCAGTATAAAATTCTGAGGAGCTGCAGTGATCTTCAGTCAAGTGTCAACAGAGTCACTGTGGTCAATGTTTTCAGATAGGCAGAGTTTGGAAATTGCCTACTCCAGAAACTCTGCGACTACAATGTAGTGCAACAAATTTGTACTACAAACTCTTAGAATACCACTTTTACAGTTTGTAGCCTTAATTTGTAGCTTTAAAAAAAAAAACAACCGGCCAGTAGTGGAGAGGAGCAGATTGTCAGCTAGGCCTCAGCACTTTGTTGATTCTGCCCTCCCTCAGTTTATAAACAAGGTAAATATGTCACACCAGATACATAACCGTGATGATGCCACCTTTTACAAAGAAAGTACATCCTCAGACATCACCTCAATTGGCAACCATTTACACTGCTCATCTGCACATTGGCTACACAAAAGCTCCACGTGCAGAATCACAGAATTGTTCACATTACAGGTATCACCATGGTCACATATGAACAAATGAGATGCTCTTGATTCCAATGGCAACAACGATGATTTTTAAAAAAATGGTAGATTTAAATCCAACATTATCAAATTAACAGTAGACATTGTTACAGCAACGATCTCCCGATGGTACAAATACGTTTGAGAGTTACTCTGGTTACTAGTATTTAACATTTAGTAATCAAGACTCCTATTTAGTAACCTGTGACTATAAATGTTGAAGCACCCTTTAAATAATTTCTGCTCTTTAACTGGTACATCATACCTTCAACCCTCCTTTCTTTTAATTTAAACTTTTGAACAATTTCTACTAGAGTTGTTGAAATATATTTTGAATCCAACTTCTCCATTCCTTCCAGCAGCTCAACTGGAATGATTAATGTATCCGGCTAACATGATGAAAAAAACAAAATAGGAAGCAGTGGTCTGTTCAGCTCCGTCTCTTTTCAAGACATTGCTCCCAAGAAAGGTACTAGTTTGAACCAATAATATA
Organism: Pristiophorus japonicus; assembly: GCF_044704955.1. NCBI lineage: Eukaryota > Metazoa > Chordata > Chondrichthyes > Pristiophoridae > Pristiophorus > Pristiophorus japonicus. Next base: position 50,051,533 of record NC_091984.1, on the reverse strand, counting down.
TATATATTTTTTTTTTTTTTAAAAAGAGACAACAGATTGTTGGCGCAGAATCTCAGCATTAGCAACCTTTAAATCACAATGCATTTTAACAGATCAACCTATAACAAGCTATTTTTTTTTTTTAATTGAATTCAGCATCCTACCTAACCCCTGTGGGACATCAGGGCACATCGGTAAAGGCTTCTTAGTGACTGTAAGGTTACTTTCCAACTTCCTGCTTGACACAAAATGATCTTCGCCCCCCAGGAAAGTCAATGAGGTCCCATTGGGCTTTGAGACGTTAAAGTACTGATGCATCTTGGAGTAATTCCTATTGTTAAAGCGGCTGAATATGTCGAACCTTTGGGTGTAGACGTCCAAGTAGAAGATCGTCATTATAAGAAAGTGCACTAGACACAACAAGAGTACCGCTTTGCATATTCTTTCCAAAGTCTTGCCTATCATCAGTCTGGACATTTTCTGTACACAGCAAGTCAGTGGAGCAGCACATTAGCTTGTCTTCCAGTGCTTCGGTCACAGTCCAAGTACTACCTGTAAAATGAAAAAATTGCACTCATTAAACCTTTTAAATATTTTAACGGGAGAAACATGGGGGAGGGGGCGGGAAGGGACAGTATTGCCACCAGAACTACTTTAAAAATTCAGAACATTTATAAAGGATGTTGAAAGCTGATCAAAGTGTAGTTTGGGGGCGGGGGGAGGAGAGAGAAAGAGAGAGGGAAACTTTTTTTTGATGTGTTGTGACTATAAAGATCACCATAGAACAGAGCCTGTAATCTGCAATGCACATCCATTTAGCTTCCAATATCTACATTACCCTTCTCAATCAAGAAGGAAAAATCATCCTCACCATGGCCAGTGCCCCTTCCTCATACAATCAACCTAGGTGAGACTGGGAAAAGAAATTATGAATGATGGTGAAGGTAGGATGCAAAACTGACTTTATATTTGGCAGAGCAGGGCTATTGCATTGTAGGCATGCGACATGTCATGGAACCAACCAGAGAACAGACTATTTTAGATATTGTATTGTGTCAGGAGACAAGATTAATTAGTAATCTCATAGTAAAGGATCCTCTGGGGAAGAGGGATCATAATATGATAGAATTTCACATCGAGTTTGTGTGTGAAATACTTCAGTCCAAAATTAGACTCAAACGTAATTAACTTCAATTACATAGGTATGAGGGACGAGTTGGCCAAGGTAAATTGGGAAATTAGATTAAAGGGTATTAGATAAGCGGCAGCAAACATTTGCAGAAATATTCCAAAATTCTCAACAAATATACATTCCATTGAGAAATATAAACTCCACGGGAAAAGTGATGTATCCATGGTTAATTAAAGAAGTTAAAGATAGTATTAGATTAAGAGCGAGACTTATAATGTTGAATAGTAGTAAGCCGAAGGATTGGGAGAGCTTTACAAATCAGCAAAGGATGACCAAAAAATTGATAAAAAGGCTGAATAGAATATGAGAGTAAACTAGCAAGAAATATAAAAAACGATTGTTAGAGCATGTACAAGTATGTAAAAAGGAAGAGAATAGCAAAAGTAAATGTTGGTCCCTTAGAGACTGAGGCAGAAGAAATTACTATGGGGAATAATGAAATGACAAGAGACTTTAAACAAATATTTTGTACCTGTCTTCACAGTAGAAGACACAAAAAACATACTAAAAATCGTGGGAAACCAAAGGGCTAATGAGAGCAGTAGAGAAAAAGTATTTGAGAAACTACTGGGACTAAAAGCCAACAAATCCCCTGGACCTGATGGCCTATATCTTAAGGTTCTAGACGAGGTGACCGCAGAGATAGTGGATTCATTGGTTGTAATCTTCCAAAATTCCCGAGATTCTAGAACAATCCCGTCAGATTAGAAAGTAGCAAATGTAACCCTGCTAATCAAGAAAGGAACGAGAGAGAAAACAGGGAACAGGCTAGTTAGCCTGACATAAGTCATTGGGAAAATGTAGGAATCCATTATTAAGGAAGTGGTAACAGGGCACTTAGAAAATCATAATATTAGTTAGGGTCAACGTTGTTTATGACATGGAAATTGCATTTGACAAATTGAGATTGTAACCAGCAGGGTAGATAAAGGTGAATCAGTGGATGTAGTATATTTGGATTTCCAAAAGGCATTTGGTAAAGTCCCACATAAAAGGTTGCTATGAAAGATAAGGGTTCATGGGGTTGGAGGTAATATATTAGCATGGATAGAGGATTTAAAATGGACTGAAAACAAGAGAGAGTAGGGATAAACAGGCTGTAACTAGTGGGGTACCACAAGGATCGGTGCTTCGGTCTGGATATGTACAATCTATATTAATGGCTTAGATGAAGGGACAGAGTGTAATGTATCCAAGTTTGCTGATGACACAAAGCTAGGTGGGAAAGTAAGCTGTGAGAAGGAGGCAAAGAGCCTGCAAAGGGTTATAGACAGGTTAAATGAGCGGGCAATAAGGTGGCAGATGGATTAGAATGTGGGGAAATGTGAGGTCATTCACTTCAGTAGGAAGAATAGGAAAACAGTATATATATTTTTTTTAAATGGTGAGAGATTGGGAACTGTTGGTGTCCAGAGAGATTTAGGTGTCCTCGTACAGGAAACACAGCAAGTTAGCTTGCAGGTACAGCAAGCAATTATGAAGGTAACTGGCATGTTGGCTTTATCGCAAGGGAGTAAGAGTGCAAGACTAAGGAAATCTTGTTACACAGCTTTGGCGAGACCACATCTGGAGTAGTAAGAAGGAGGAACTCAGGGAAATCCTTATTAGTTGGGAAATTATGTTGGGGAAATTGATGGGATTGAAGGCCGATAAATCCCCAGGGCCTGATGGACTGCAACCCAGAATACTTAAGGAGGTAGCCTTGGAAATAGCGGATGCAGCGAGAGTCATTTTCCAACATTCCATAGACTCTGGATCAGTTCCTATGGAGTGGAGGGTAGCCAATGTAACTTTTAAAAAAAGGAGGGAGAGAGAAAACAGGGAATTATAGACCGGTCAGCCTGACATCGGTAGTGGGTAAAATGATGGAATCAATTATTAAGGATGTCATAGCAGCGCATTTGGAAAGAGGTGACATGATAGGTCCAAGTCAGCATGGATTTGTGAAAGGGAAATCATGCTTGACAAATCTTCTGGAATTTTTTTTGAGGATGGAGTGGACAAGGGCGAACCAGTTGATGTGGTGTATTTGGACTTTCAGAGGCTTTCGACAAGGTCCCACACAAGAGATTAATGTGCAAAGTTAAAGCACATGGGATTAGGGGTAGTGTGCTGACGTGGATTAAGAACTGGTTGGCAGACAGGAAGCAAAGAGTAGGAGTAAATGGGTACTTTTCAGAATGGCAGGCAGTGACTAGTGGGGTACCGCAAGGTTCTGTACTGGGGTCCCAGCTGTTTACATTGTACATTAATGATTTAGACGAGGGGATTAAATGTAGTATCTCCAAATTTGCGGATGACACTAAGTTGGGTGGCAATGTGAGCTGCGAGGAGGATGCTATGAGGCTGCAGAGTGTCTTGGATAGGTTAGGTGAGTGGGCAAATGCATGGCAGATGAAGTATAATGTGGATAAATGTGAGGTTATCCACTTTGGTGGTAAAAACAGAGACACAGACTATTATCTGAATGGTGACAGATTAGGAAAAGGGGAGGTGCAACGAGACCTGGGTGTCATGGTACATCAGTCATTGAAGGTTGGCATGCAGGTACAGCAGGCGGTTAAGAAAGCAAATGGCATGTTGGCCTTCATAGCGAGGGGATTTGAGTACAGGGGCAGGGAGGTGTTACTACAGTTGTACAGGGCCTTGGTGAGGCCACACCTGGAGTATTGTGTACAGTTTTGGTCTCCTAACTTGAGGAAGGACATTCTTGCTATTGAGGGAGTGCAGCGAAGGTTCACCAGCCTGATTCCCGGGATGGCGGGACTGACATATCAAGAAAGACTGGATCAACTGGAGTTCAGAAGAATGAGAGGGTTCGCATAGAAACGTTTAAAATTTTGACGGGTTTAAACAGGTTAGATGCAGGAAGAATGTTCCCAATGTTGGGGAAGTCCAGAACCAGGGGTCACAGTCTAAGGATAAGGGGTAAGCCATTTAGAACCGAGATGAGGAGAAACTTCTTCACCCAGAGAGTGGTGAACCTGTGGAATTCTCTACCACTGAAAGTTGTTGAGGCCAATTCACTAAATATATTCAAAAAGGAGTTAGATGTAGTCCTTACTACTGGGGGATCAAGGGGTATGGCGAGAAAGCAGTAATGGGGTACTGAAGTTGCATGTTCAGCCATGAACTCATTGAATGGCGGTGCAGGCTCGAAGGGCCGAATGACGTACTCCTGCGCCTATTTTCTATGTTTCTATATTTCTATGCCATTTTGGTCTCCGAATCGGAGGAAGAATATACTTGCCTTAAAGGTTGTTCAACAAAGGTTGATTTGATTCCTGGGGTGAGAAGGTTGTCCTATGGGGAGAGATTGAGTAGATTGGGCCTATATTCTCTGGCGTTTAGTAGAATGAGAGGTGATCTCATTTGAAACATACAAGATTCTGAGGGGGATTGACATGGTTGATGCTGAGAGGTCGGTTCACCTGGCTAGAGAGTCTAGAACTAAGGGGCATAGTCGCAGGATAAGGGGTCGGCCATTTAAGACTGAGATGAGGAGGAATCTCTTCACTCAGAGGGTTGAGAATCTTTGGAATTATCTACCCGAAGCGCTGTGGATGTTCAGTCGATGAGTATACCCAAGGCCGAGATAGATAGATTTTTGGACTAGGAGAATCAACAGGTATGGGGGATTGGGCAGGAAAGTAGATTTGATGTCGTAGATTAGCCGCGATCTTATTGAATGGCGGAGCAGGTTTGAGGGGCCCTATGGCCTGCTCTTACTGCTTAGGGTTCTAATGTTCTTATGTAACCTAAATTTATTAAAACAATAAAATAATGTAGTAATCTTTTTAATTGTATTAAAATCTAATACAGATTACTCAATTCTGTTAATAAAACACTGATTCAATTCAATCTCTTAATATTATCATCCATGTCACTTATCCACATCTCCACCTTATGACAAAATCATTTATATCATCATGAAACTTGGGTAGATTAGGGTAGTATTTATATGCCTCTCAAGTCCTCAGGTCATGGCTGAATATAGAAACACCACAATTCCCAGTCAGAATGGAGATAAGAACATAACATAAGCAATGGGAGCAGGAATCGGCCATTTGGCCCCTCGATCCTGCTCCGCCATTTAATAAGATCATGGCTGATCTGATTTTGGCCTCAACTCCACTTTCCTGTCCGTTCCCCATGACCCTTGACCACTATCGATCAGAAATCTGTCTATCTCCACCTTAAATATATTCAATGACCCAGCCTCCACAGCTCTCTGGGGCAGAGAATTCCATAGATTTATAACCCTCTGGAGAAGAAATTTCTCCTCATCTCAGTTTTAAATGGGCGGCCCCTTATTCTAAGACTATGTCCCCTAGTTTTAGTTTTCCCCACGAGTGGAAATATCCTCTCTGCATCCACCTTGTCAAGCCCCCTCATTATCTTATGTTTCGATAAGATCACCTCTCATTCTTCTGAATTCCAAGGTGTATAGGCCCAACCTATCTTCATAAGTCAACCTCCTCATCTTCGGAATCAACCTTGTGAACCTTCTCTGAACAGCCTCCAATGCAAGTATATCCTTCCTTAAATACAGAGATCAAAACTGTACGCAGTACTACAATTATAGCAGGACTGCTCTGCTTTTATACTCTATCCCCCTTGCAATAAAGGCCAACATTCCATTTGCCTTCCTGATTACTTGCTGTACCTGCATACTAACTTTTTGTGTTTCATGCACAAGGACCCCCAGGTTGCTCTGTACTGCAGCACTTTATAATTTTAATGGAGAAAAATTGCAATTTGCTTTTGTATAATTTCTGCCAAAGTGGATAACCTCACACTTTCCCACATTATACTCCATCTGCCAAACTTTTGCCCACTCACTTAGCCTGTCTATATCCCTTTGCAGATTTTGCATCCTCCTCACAATTTGCTTTCCCACCCATCTTTGCACCATCAGCAAACTTGCCTACATTACACTCGGTCCCTTCATCCACGTCATTAATATAGATTGTAAATAGTGGAGGACGTAGCACAGATCCCTGCGGCACCCCACTAGTCACTGCCAACAGAAAATGACCCATTTATCCTGACTCTATTTTCTGTTAGTTAGCCAATGCTGTATCCGTGCTAATCTATTACCCCTAACCCAGTGAGCATTTATCTTGTGCAGTAACCTCTTATTACCCTGCCAATCACGCTTGAAGATCGCACTGCTGTAATTGACGGTATATTGATTTAATGCACATGATTTGTATTATGTAACTAACCTTCACTCATTGCATTTCGCTGGAGAAATCACCCTGCTTTTATCGGTAGAAGTTGCTGAGTTGTGTTTGTTGTAGTTCATAGAGTCTCTTTAAATAGATTTTGTTTAGTTGACTGACCCAATAGATGTTCTTTGCTGCAAGTCCTGCCATAAATTCCACCCTGCCTCCAATTCAATGGCCAATAGTGCAACTCATCAACACCACTTTCAGCCAATAGACATTCTGTCAAGTTACTCCGAAGCCCGTTATAGCTAATGAATTGCTTTTGATGTGGATTTTGTAGGCAAACATGGCACCCAATTGATGCACAGTAAGTTCCCACAAAAGTATTGACTAATGATCACTTAAATTTGTTTTTTTTGATGGAATCAATTTTGTGTGTCAGTCAGTGGTTCAGTTGTTCAGTTGTTGCACCCTTGCCTCGGAGTCAGAAAGTTGTGGGTTCAAATCCCGTCCCAGAAACTTCAACAAAGAATCTAGGCTGACTCACCAGTGCAGTACAGTCTTTCGGATGAGACGTTAAGTTCGAGGCCCTGTCTTTCCGCTCAGGTGAACATAAAAGATCCCATGGCACTATTCCTGAAGAATAGCCGGGGAGTTATCCCAGTTCTCCTGGCCAATATTTATCCCTCAATCACATAATAAAAATCTGATTACCTGGTCATTATTACATTGCTGTTTGCTGAGCACAAATTGGCTGCCGCGTTTCCTATATTACAACAGTGGCTACACTTCAAAAGTACTTAATTGGATGTTCGGTGGTTGTGAATGGTGTTATATAAATGCAAGTCTTTCTTTCAATTGATGTATAAATCTTGGCTAAGTCTGTGGGAGAAACTTGCTCCTCTTCTTCAAATAGTGCCGTGGGATCCTTTACGTCCACCTGAACTTGGGTTAATATCACAGCCAAGGGTTTAACAAAACAAACTGAAGTAATAGCAACCAACAACAGGAGGCACAGTATGGTTCACTCAAGCTTACTGGGTACACTTATACTTTTTACGGTGAAATTAGAGGAAGCAGTGGATTCTTTTAAAGTGTCAGCCATGGCTCAGTTGTAACTTTCTCGTCTCAGTCAGAAGGTTGTGGGTTCAAGTCCCACTCCAGAGACTTGAGCACAAAATCTAGGCCAACTCTTCAATGCAATACTGAGGGAGAGCTGCATTGTCAGAGGTGCCATCTTTCAGATGTGATATTAAAACAGAGATTCCATCTGCCCTCTCAGGTGAATATAAAAGATCCTATTACACTATTTAAAGAAGTGCAAAGAAGTTTGTCGTGGCCAATATATATCTCTCAACAAACATAATTAAAGCAGATTATCTGGTTTTGGGAGCTTGCTATGTGCAAAGTGGCTTCTGTGTTTCCTACATTACAACAATGACAACACTTGAAATGTAATTAATTGGCTGTAACGCACTGTAAAGTTGTGAAATGTGCTTTTCAAATGCAAGGCCTTTATTTCTCCTCCTCTTTCTTTTGTACAGTCAGATTGACTGAACACCCAGTGAAGTATAATTTTTATACAATGAGACATACAAAAACAAGATACATTTTCTCACTGAAATGAAACGGTGACTGACAATGAAAATCAGTGAGACTTGGCAGATATGCTGTGTTGTACGCTCACCAGAAGAGAGGAACTGCTATGCGAGGACAAGCTGCATTTGTGATTGAATAGCTGATATTTACTTCGCTATGCATCCCAGAAGCTATATAAATTGTGCTCATCTCCTGCATAATTGACATAACATTCCCAAAGAAGATACTTTTACAGAATATAATGAATTTCTTCCAATACACCCATTCCTTATAGGATTCTGGTACTAGCATTTACGAACTACCAACCAATACTGCTACTGTCAAAGTGCTTCCCCAGCTAATGAGCAGTGTGTCATTATAGCAGCGGTTGAATAGCCTGTTGACAATCAGCTACAACTACCTATGAAATCCAGAGATTCTGCTTTACATAAGAAAGCATCAAGCGAGAAAAGGCAATTTGGCTCATCGTATCCATTCCTCTCATAGGTTAGGCTGCACATGATTTATCATGGACTTCAACCCAGCCATTTAAAAGGGGGAAAAAAATACTTGCATTTGTTTAGCGCCTTTCATGACCACTGGACGTCCCAAAGTGCTTTATAGCCAATGAAGTACTTTTTAAAAAAAATATAAAGTGTAATCACGATTGTAATGTAGGAAATGCAGCATCCAACACAGCAAGCTCCCACAAACAGCAATGTGATAATGACCAGATAATCTGTTTTAGCGATGTTGATTGAGGGATAAATATTGGGCAGGACATCAGGTATAGCTCCCCTGCTCCTCTTTGAAATAGTGCCATGGGATCTTTTATGTTCACCAGAGAGAGCAGACGGGGAGTCTCATCCAAAAGACGGCAGTGCAACACTCCTCAGTACTGTACTAGAGAGTCAGTCTAGATTTTTGTGCTCCAGTCCCTGAAATGGGACTTGAACCCACAACCTTCTGACTCAGAGGCGAGGGTGCTGCCCACTGAGCCATGGCTATATTTTCAGCCCTCCATTTCCAAACAAAATCCCCTATAAACCCTGCTGAAATTTAGACAACTATAATAAATATAAATCTTCTGATTTTCAAATGTAATTAAAAGTCCCTTCGTTACAGCAAATAGAATACAAATTTTAATTTTTGAAAAATAATTTTAAACACTTCAATCCAGACCAATACCTCTATTTGCATAAACTAATTTTAAGTGTTTGTGCATCATTTTTTTAACCTTTAAATTTAAGATTTATAATAGCCCTTACGCTGGTGAAAGCAGGCCCTACACCTGCTTTTACCAGCCTAAGAATTTTGTGGGCAATTACAGGGTAGTAGTTGGACAAATAGCCCGACTCTGCGCCAGCAAAAGTGATTTTCTCGTCGGTTCGGATGATCTGTCAAAGTGTACCTTGACAAATCGCAAGGTTTTCGCGCATGCAGAACCCGGAAATTGTGGGACCTTTCAGAAGGCTTACGGCGGCGTACCCAATCACAGAGACCTTAAATTCTGGCCCATTCACTATTAAATAGCAGCCAGTTGCACTCTATAGACTAGCAGTAGCATGGCAACCATTAAGCCTATAAAGTAATAGATTATCTCAGTCCATACTTATTCCTAAAACTTCCACTTCCATTCCCAATCCGACATTTATCCAGTTCCTTTTAAAAAGCTTTAATCAACACCGGATAAATTGCTTTTGTTGAGAGTCTGTTCGATATAGATGCTATTCTGGATAAAACAGTCTTATCTTTAACTTGGGGGTTTAGCGGTCAGCTTAAGCTCAATACATCGATACAGGAGTAGGCCATTTAGCTCCTCGGGCGTGTTCCACCATTCAATGAGATCATGGCTGATCTCTGACCGAGCTGAATATGTCCGCCATTGCCTCATATCCCTCAATGCCTTTGGTTAACAAAAATCTATCAAGCTCAGATTTAAAATTTACAACTGACCTAGCATCAATTGCCGTTTGCGGAAGAGAATTCCAAACTTCATCCACCCTTTGCGCGTGGAAGTGTTTCCTAACATCACTCCTGAAATGCCTGGCTCTAATTTTTAAGACTATACCCCTAATCCCAGGCTGCCCAACCAGCAGAAATAGGGTAGTTAGAGAGAAACTATCAGTTCACCTTAATATCTTGAAAACGTTGATCAAATCACCCCTTAACCTGGTAAATTCCAGGGAATACAACCTTAGTTTGTGAAATCTCTTCTCGCAATTTAACATAAGAATATACGAACATAAGAAATAGGAACAGGAGTCGGCCATACGGCCCCTCGAGCCTGCTCCGCCATTCAATAAGATCATGGCTGATCTGATCATGGACTCAACTCCACTTCCCTGCCCACTCTCCATAACCCCTTATCATTTAAGAAACTGTCTATTTCTGTCTTAAATTTATTCAATGTCCCAGTTTCCACTGCTCTCTGAGGCAGCGAATTCCACAGATTTACAACCCTCAGAGAAGAGCTGAATGGCCTACTCCTGCACCTATTTTCTATGTTTTCTCCTCATCTCAGTTTTAAATGGCCGGCCCCTTATTCCAAGATCATGCCCTCTAATTCTAGTCTCCCCCATCAGTAGAAACATCCACTCTGCATCCATCCTGTCGAGCCCCCTCATAATCTTATATGTTTCGAAAAGATCACTTCTCATTCTTCTAAATTCCAATGAGTAGAGGCCCAATCTACTCAATCTTTCCTCATAAGTCAACCCCTTCATCCCTGGAATCAACCTAGTGAACCTTCTCTGAAATGCCTCCAAAGCAAGTATATCCTTTCGTAAATATGGAAACCAAAACTGCACGCAGTATTCCAGATGTGGCCTCACTAATATCCTGTATAGCTGTAGCAAGACTTCACTGCTTTTATACTCCATCCCCTTTGCAATAAAGGCCAAGATACCCATTGGCCTTCCTGATCACTTGCTGTACCTGCATACTAACCTTTTGTGTTTCATGCACAAGTACCCCAGGTCCTGCTGTACTGCAGCACTTTGCAATCTTTCTCCATTTAAATACTAACTTGCTCTTTGATTTTTTTTTCTGCCAAAGTGCATGACCTCACACTTTCCAACATTATACTCCAAATTTTTGCCCACGTACTTAGCCTGTCTATGTCCTTTTGCAGATTTTTTGTGTCCTCCTCACACATTACTTTTTTCTCCCATCTTTGTATCAGCAGCAAACTTGGCTCACCATCATAGGCAGTCCCTCAGAATCGAGGAAGACTTGCTTCCACTCCTGAAGTGAGTTCTTTGGTGGCTGAGCAGTCCAATACGAGAGTCACAGACTCGGTCACAGGTGGGACAGATAGTCGTTCAGGGGAGGGGTGGGTGGGACTGGCTTGCCGCATGCTCCTTCCGCTGCCTGCGCTTCATTTCTGCATGCTCTTGGCGTTGAGACGCGAGGTGCTCAGTGCCCTCTCGGATGCACTTCTTCCACTTAGGGCGATCTTGGGCCAGGGACTCCCAGGTGTCAGTGGGGAGGTCGCACTTTATCAGGTAGGCTTTGAGGGTGTCCTTGTCTCTTTCCAGAAGGTGGTGTAACTTCCACCTTGTTCCTCGAGTTGGCGATGTCGATATCAAAGCGTCCAAGTTCCCGGGCAACAATGGCGGTGCGGCATTCCGGCCTGTTGCTGTTGGGGTTGTCCATGAGGTCCTGATGTTCCAGGTCCCGAACTTCATGTTAACGGAGTGGAAGATGCCGGTACGCGTCCTTTCAATGTGGGGTGGTCGTTGCGCACCTGCTACCACACAGGCTTAGATGAGCGACGTCTTGATCCAGTGGCAAGGGGGTCCAAGACGACTGGAGACCAAGCACTGCTACATGGGCCTAGTTGCCTATGGCGAGATGTTGGCCGCAGGCTCAGCGCTGGGTAGCGCCCTTGGTGGCAGGTGGTCCGAGGCCTGGTTGGGGGCAGGCATTGGGAAGGTCAGTGGCCCACCGGGGTTCAAGGTGGGAGGGCACAGCCATGGAACTCACCACGTGTTGGAGGTGGTGAAGAGGCCAGGTCGCCGGCGGGGAAGGAGAACTCCAGTCGTCGCTGAAAGAGATGGGGAGGCCAGTCGCCGACATGGGAGAGGGGGACCCAATCATCGTTGAGGAGGTTATCTGTTGCCACGGGAGGCCCAACCGTCGTCGAGGAGGCCCAGACTCTGTCGTGGAGGAGAGGCCCATCCGCTGCCGCTGGAGGTGTTCCGATCATCGCTGGAGGGGGGGGGGGGGCGGTGGAGGTACACTCAGTCCCTTCTTCCAAGTCGTTTATATAGATTGTAAATAGTTGGGGTCCCAGCACTGATCCCTGCGGCAGCCCACTGGTTACTGATTGCCAACCCAAGAATGAACCATTTATCCCGACTCTCTGTTTTCTGTTAGTTAGCCAATCCTCTATCCATGCTAAGATATTACCCCAACCCTGTGAACTTTTATTTTGTGCAGTAAACTTTTATGTGGCACCTTGTCAAATGCCTTCTGGAAGTCCAAATACACCACATCCACTGGTTCCCCTTTATCCACCCTGTTCGTTACATCCTCAAAGAACTCTAGCAAATTTGTCAAACATGACTTCCCTTCATAAAACCATGCTGACTCTGCTTGATTGAATCATGTTTTTCCAAATGCCCCGCTACTGCTTCCTTAATAATGGACTCCAGCATTTTCCCAACGACAGATGTTAGGCTAACTGGTCTAGGTTTTCTGCTTTTTGTTTGCCTCCTTTTTTAAATACTGACCACAACTTTAGGATTGAGCGCATGTGCATCACAATGCGGAAATCCTGAAGACAGTCATTCACTACTCCGACACAGGCTGCGCTGTGGGGCTGCCCCCTCAACCGGCAATCAGTGTAATCAGTGAAATTGACGAGAACTTGGACTTCTCTGTGCTAATAGCATTGTTAAATACCCCATTAAATGTTAAGCCTTGTTGGAATAGGTGTAACTGGGGTTTTAAGAGTGTATTGACTGGAAAAAACATGTTCTGGTCCTGAAAAACTAATTTTCTACTTATGGAGTGTCAAATTTCACCATTTGGACAAAAAATTAAAAAAAAAATGTTCAAGTAAAAAATTGTAAGTTTGTTCATGATATTTCAGCTTCTATCTTATCCCCATGTGAAATTCTCAATCTTTATTTCGTTGTATGTAACATTTTTCTTAAGTCTGGATAAAAGCAGCTTTTCATTTCCTGATTTCTTGTTTGTGAGAATTCTTCAATGCGATTGGCTGCTTAGCTAGCTTGTTGACGTCACTGTAGCATTGCACTCGGAATCCCCTATTCATTGCGCTGCAATCAACTGAACGTCGAAAAAGGAAAACTTCTCGCCAGAGATAGCAGATCTCTGCTCCCACCAGCGGCAAGTGCCTTTGCTTCACCGCTGACCGCAGTGTATGGGTCAAATTCAACTAATCACAGCTACTTATAAAACCATAAAGGTCAATCACGGGCAGTTGTAATTGCTTGTATATATTCGTCTCCAGATCAATGACTGCTTTTCTTTATCAAGGGAGTGCTTTGCATTCGCAACATATGTGGCATCTGGTGTGATGGATGTGCGCTTAGTGGAAACCTGGATCCAGGGACATTGCTCACTGTTAGTCAAGGGATCTGTTTTGGAATTTATAGCAATATTATGCCATGTATTACACGCTGCAGTATCAAGGCAACTAATTTCCAATGACTGAACAAATCAAATTCCATTTTATTATACAAGATTCCTGCATTATTAACCAGAGCTTTGGAGATTAAATCTTTTTACATGAAAACCATGAATGAGTGGCCTTTATTATATGTTCCTTTACCTGTAAGCATTTGATTTTATTAAATCTCTTACAATCCCAGGAAGCTGATAGGCAACGTACAATGATTGAAGGGAAACATGCGAGTTTTTGGACACATTGTGGGATGGTTCTGTGGAACCTTCGGTTAGGTAGCATTAAGGGGGTGAGGGATGGAATGTGATTTCCGGAGTGATTGTTGGAGTCTGGCACTATTGGGCAGGTGGAGCGGGGGGGTTTCTAGAAAAGAAGAACTAGTGTCTGGCAGCACAGGAGGTACCAGTATCAGTCTTAGGGTTCAGCAATAAGCCTGCAGTGGAGGAGATTTTCAACATCTGGCAGTGCTGGGGAGACGCATCCGTCTAGGGTGGAAGAAGTAACTCAAGAGCAAAGTTCTGGGATCTGGGAGCACTGTTCAGTAAATAAAAGCTCAGGTTGTCCAGAGTTTAATTATTGTTTGATCAGGAAACGTTGCAGATTGGAATATGTCAGCTTCAAGCTGGAGTTTCAAAGTGCATACCAGAAACACTAAGATGTTTTCATTGGTAACCTGGAGTGTTAAATCTATATATTCAGAACGACTGTTCTTAAAATATAATTATGAGGGAATCTTCTCTGGAGCTACTTATGGTGAATCAGAGGTTACATACTTATATAATAGGACTGTATCATGTAATACAGAATAGTTTGTATAAATTGAATAACTGGAAAGCATAGAAGTAATAAACAATGCAGTATAATCCTACATAAACAAGATAATACTCCTATAGAATTCCCTACAGGAAATAAAATGTTTTGTCCTAAAATAAAATTATAAAAATACCTGGATCGGTTGGCCCATGAGAGGGTGGGCTAGAGGTGAAGCAGGCTACGAGTTACAGGTGCATAAATTGTAAATAAAGGCATCGGATGGTGATAAAAGATATGCAGGTAGAGAAACTCAGGTGGGAAAGGACAGTTGGCAGGGAAGGCTGGGGTCAGGTGTCAGGAAGAGTGAGTTAGGCGGGCCTAACGTAGACATGTGGTGGACAGGAGAACTGACTCCAGTTGCACATGGAAGGAGTGGAAGGCGACCAGAAGTAGCAAAGACTGGGCTGGGGAAGGAACAAAAACATCAGTAAACTCTGAAAATGTAAAGTGAGCAGTGGACCTCAGGGAGAAAACATTTCCCATGGATTTAGAAGATCACTGAAATAGATCTATTGGTGAGAACATGAAATTTAACTTTTTCATAGCTTTGTGTTCTTAATAAATGTCACCTTAACTTGTAAGTTTGGTTTTCGATTCCAGCTGTTGCTGCTCAGTTGGGAATGCGTTGCTGTTTTTTGATAATGCCATTCGATTTAAATTATTGGTTTTAATTCCCATAAAGGAGAGGGGAACAAGGTGCCAACTTGCAGGGAGATATGTGGTGTAGGTAAACTTCATGAGTAAAGGCGAGAAAACCTTACAAACCATTTCTTTTTAAAAAGAGCCAGATAGTAAAACTCACCAACTCTAACGTTTTCCAGCTCTTATGAATTTGACTGATGTGCGGAGACAGATTTAAGTAGTTCAAAGCTAAAGTAACTGGAGGAAAGCAACTCAGAACAAAATCCGACATAAACAAGACAATACTCAGAATTCCCTGAATATGAGGTGAAATTAATGTGAAAAATCTTTCTCCTAAATGAAAGATGAACTATTGTGCTTGATAGCTTAACATCCAACAACTTATGACTAACTCAGTAGTACAATGCATATATCAATACGGGGTACAACCGACTGTACTGCATTGATGTTCAATAGTAAGTATTTGTTGATGTATAGTACATCAGTTGTGATGTGCACTATATTGTCTCCAGGCAAGGTCCAACACCACCCCAATCTCTCATCGAGCTACAGTACGCGGACGACTCCTGCGTCTGCGACATAGAGGCTGAACTCCAGGACATAGTCGACGTATTTACTGAGGCGTACGAAAGCATGGGCCTTACGTTAAACATCAGTAAGACAAAGGTCCTCCAACAGCCTGTCCTCGCCGCACAGCACTGCCCCCCAGTCATCAAGATCCACCGCACGGCCCTGGACAACGTAGACCACTTCCCATATCTCAGGAGCCTCCCATGTACAAGAGCAGGCATTGATGACGAGATCCAACACCGCCTCCAGTGCAGCCTTCGGCCACCTGAAGAAGAGTGTTTGAAGATCAGGCCCTCAAAACTGCCACCAAGCTCATGGTCTACAGTGCTGTAGTAATACCCGCCCTCCTGTATGGCTCAGAAGCATGGACCATGTAGAGTAAACACCTCAATTCGCTGGAGAAATACCACCAATGATGTCTCCGTAAGATCTTACAAATCCCCTGGGAGGACAGACACACCAACGTTAGCGTCCTTGACCAGGCCAACATCCCCAGCATTGAAGCATTGACCACACTTGATCAGCTCCACTGGGCAGGCCACATAGTTCGCATACCAGACACAAGACTCCCAAAGCAAGTGCTCTACTCGGAACTCCTTCACAGCAAACGAGCCAAAGGTGGGCAACGGAAACGTTACAAGGACACCCTCAAAGTCTCCCTGATAAAGTGCAACATCCCCACTGACACCTGGGAATTCCGAGCCAAAGACTGCCCTAAGTGGAGGAAGTGCATCCGGGAGGGCGCTGAGCACCGAGTCTCGTCGCCGAGAGTATGCAGAATTCAAGCGCAGGTAGCGGAAAGAGCGTGCGGCATACCAGTCCCACCCACTCCTTCCCTCAACGACTATCTGTCCCACCTGTGACAGATACTGTGGTTCTCGTATTGGACTGTACAGCCACCTAAGAAATCATGTTAAGAGTGGAAGCAAGTCTTCCTCGATTCCGAGGGACTGCCTATATATATATATTTGTCATTTCAGGACATTCGTAGAATCATGCTTTGAAAGCTCAAGTAACTTACCTACTGAAAAACAGTCCCACTGAACAAATAAAGTGTAGGAGGATGAAGTAGATTGGGTCAAAGTCAGAGAAAGGGTTAATTCCCAGGGGCATAGATATTGACAGGCTGAATAATCACTTGAGCAAATATAAAGCTTATTGATGTTACGTGGATGTCAATACAGACAGTGGACAGGATAACACATTAGTGCTGTAACCGACAGGTGCCTGTGTCATTTTAATACAAGTCCTTCGTGGAAACTAAGAAATGGAAAATTACACAATTGTTCTGAGGGCATTTAATCTACAGCATCTTTACATGATCGTAACAGAAATGAATGGAACACAGATTTGGGATTCTAAATCCAGGAGTCAATTCATGCTCACCATTTTCCCATCATTATACTCAGCGGTTGATAAAGTATCATCCCTCAGCCAAATTCATATCAGATTCACGGGAGTGGGTGCCACTTATACTGGGCCCAGGCACCATCCAGATCATCTTACACCAGTGGTGCTGACACCAGTTGTGACTCAGTGTGGAACTGGATGAAGACAAATGTTTGATGTTGCAAAACATTGTAATGCTTATTTTGTCTTTAATACTCTTATGAATGACTCCACAAGGACTGGTATTGTACTTGAGCTGTTGTGACGTTAATCCCATTTATTTTAACTCCAGAGTGAGGCACAAGCATGGTGGACAGCCTTTTATACTTGGCCCTGCACACCTATGCAGGTGACCCTCGGGTCTCCCACTGCAGTGCCCTCTGGTGGCACACCTTATGTGACTATACAGTTAGTATACATGATCTACATACATGACAATGCTGAAATAGAATTGCAGCAAAGCAAGAGGTCATTTGGCCCAACACACTGGGCCAGTTCCTTGTCCTTTCTCTGTATCCTTTTACATTCTCCCCTTTCAAATACTTATCCAAAATGATGCCACAAATAGTGACTCAATCACCACTTGTGGTAAAGCATTCCATATTCTAATAAGACTCAAAGAAATTCTTCTAACTTCTGGTTCTTCCCCTTGTTACCAATTTGCCAACTTGTGCAAATAATATTTTACTACTTATCATCTCAAAACCTATTACATTCTTCGTTGTATATGGTAACAAAGAGTCCAAAGGAGATTATCTGTCACATTGACATAATATTTATGCAATTGAGATTTGCAAGTCACAAGTGAACTTTATATGTTGATCACTGACAAACAGTAATGTATAGGACATGGGTTTACATGGTGTAAATTGCAGTG
Source organism: Pristiophorus japonicus (assembly GCF_044704955.1). NCBI lineage: Eukaryota > Metazoa > Chordata > Chondrichthyes > Pristiophoridae > Pristiophorus > Pristiophorus japonicus. The sequence goes on along the minus strand of NC_091984.1, from coordinate 50,033,666 downwards.
CTTTTAATGGGTTATATACTGTACCCCATGGCAGGATAATTTTAAATTGGAAATATTATTTTGGTGAATTGTGCGCTCAAAAAGTGACTGATAACTGTTTCAGTATTTTACACCAAGAAGCAGTGTAGGCCAGGTGTAGTGTAGCAATGTAAAGGGTAATATTCCCTCTATATTACCTCAATATGGCACCTCCAACCCAACTTCGTAGAAGCACCCACTAACACTCTACGGGAAGAAATTCCTTTTTTCTGTGGCAGAATTCAGGTACAGGCTCGATAGAGGGGCTGGCAGTTGGGGCAGACCTGTGTCCACCCCTTCAGTTCAGCCACAGAAAATTCCAATGTTGGGTCAGGTGGGCCGCTTCTTCCTCCATCCCCACATCCTTAGCACAGTTTGGGCATTGGTCTGGGGGTATTCTCAGACTAGCCCCAAAACCTACTAAATATGCTTCCAAAAGACACAGCTGTATATACATAGAATCTTGCAGCACACAAGGAGGCTATTCGGCCCATCATGCCTGTGCCAGCTCTTTAAAACAGCTATCCAATTAGTCCCACTCCCCTGCTCTTTCCACATCACGCTGCAAATCTTTTATCTTCAAGTATTTATCCAATTTCATTTTGAAAGTTACAACAGAAACTACAGAAAACAGTCGTAGGTCCTGTTCTGGGCTGCATGCGAGCCTCGCCAAGCAGGAATTGAACAATAATTGCTGCCTGATTCTGGGCCAAACTTCGAGGGAGCAGCATCTGGAGGTAAAGTGAAGCATCAATGTTCCTGTGGGTTGTTTACAATTGTCAATTGTTAATTGCATTCTGTTGTGCTATATTGGAGTTAGAGGTGTTCGATGCCTCGCAATACTGATGTACAGATCTTCAGTGAGTGCAGAATACAACACATTTTTATTTTAATAGTATCCTCCTATGGTTAGTGTACAACATATTTTGCTACTTTTAAAATCTAGAATATCAGGCATCTCTAAGTCAAGTATAGCATAAAAACAAAATCCAATTAACAGTCACGGTAACGAATCAAGCCATGGAAACATTTCTCAATATATAATATTCTTGGAATGAACACCTTTTGTAAATAAAGATATTCAACTTTTATGATTTGAATGAGAAAGGTTTTAAGTTGCACGAACTCAACCAAATGTCAGCTTGGCACATTTAGCAACACTCACATTTGAGTCAGAAGATTGTGGGTTCAAACTCCACTATGGACGTGGGTACATAAATGGGGGTGACACTTCAATACTGTACCGAGGGATTTTTGCATTGTTGGAAAAGCCATCTTAAACTGATGTCCCCTTTGCCTGCTCTGGTAGACAAAGGGTCCCATGCGCCAGTTGAAGAATGGAGTTCTCCAGATATCCTAGCCGTCAATCTTCCCTCAACAGACGCCACCCAAAAAATTCATGCGTTTGCTGCTTGTGGGACTATGATGCATTTCCCTTCAAAGCGCCAGCGTGTCATTCCAATTGGTAAGCAGGGTGGGCGGCCCTGTGATACTGCTGCTGACATGGGCATTTGCCCCTAATATAATAAGGACTCTGTTCCCACGATTTGGGATGGGGCCACGATAGAGTCAAGATATCAGGCAGAAGTTCCTTCATTGTCATTGGGTCAAAATCCTGGAACTCCCTCCTAAACAGCACTGCGGAAAAACTTCACCTCATGGACTGCAGCGGTTCAAGGCGGTGGCTCACCACGAACTTCTCAAGGGCAATTAGGGATGGGCAATAAATGCTGGGCTTGCCAGCGAGGCCCACATCCCATGAACAAATAAAAAAAAATTCTGACCTGCCAATTGGAATTTCTACACTTACATTAACAGGAGCACAAAACACAAATGCATTTATATCTGATATTAATCCATCAAATGTCTTGTAAACAAATATCTAGACATATTGCATAGGATCACATAGTATATACATGACACAGAAACAGGCCATTCGGCCCAACCAGTTCATGTCGGCATTTATGCTCCACTCGAGCCTAACATTAACATATTGCTGATATGACACAAATGAGGAAAACTAGTTACTTTTTCAAAGAGCTTTAAGTAATAATGCAAATCTGGAAGCAGCAACGGAAACTTTTTGAAATATAGATCATAGTCTGAAAACCCAGTATTAGACACAGCCTCATCAACCTATAGAAAGATGTCTCCCCCAAGTTGGGACACATCAGGTCATAAAGTAACCTAACTGTAGTTGAAAAACAATGATGATCTATTGTAGTGGAAATTGAGGTACGGAACCACATTTCAAGAACCCAATCAGGTTGACTCAACAAACTCCAATTGCACTACTGTGAATCTTCCCCCATTTCCAACACCTTAGATTTCCAAGTTAATGCCAATTAGTGCTGAAGTACGAGCAGTTTTGTGCTGTGGACGAATGGCTGCAATTGAGACTGGACAAACCATTATAAAATTGACACCGAGAAAGAGAGATGACTTTCATCTGTCTGGGTTGGATTTGAACAGCGTGAAATCCACCAATATGGAAATGTCATTGTATCAAGGTAATTTAGTTTAAAAAGTAATTTATGGTTGTCGTGACCTTTCCAGTTCTGTCATTATCTCTGATAATTAAATTTTGTTTGAAATATTAGAGCATTGAGAGACAGCTGGAGTAGATGGAGGAAGCTGCTGAGCCGATTCAAGTCTCGATACCCAGTTGTTAAAACCTGCAGATGAGTGAAGGAAAAATGTCATCCCCAGTTAAAAATCTCACGTCATGCGTCATTAAGCATTCAGCAGTTAGGGGTTGAGCTCATTATTGCAATGTGTGAGACTGCATGAAATTCATTCACTTGGATTTGGACCTCCTCCCCCCACGTACATACACCCATACACAAACCACTGAAACAGTGAGCCACTCAAATTACTGTAGACTTGTTCCAAATTAAATCTTAAAAAATAATTCAGAATACAGTCCTGTTAGTAACATCCACTGAAGCAAATTAGGTGAATATTAATTCATAAATCACATGGATTTCTGTCCATGTCATGTATGTACATGCTGTTTATAGCCACCAGATGGGGTCATTGTTGGAGGCCATTGAGCAGCACGCATACTGTGCCACGTGAGATTTCTGTTAATGATCCTGTATGTGTGTTGAATTATGGTCAGGGTCCCAAATGGATCGCTGGCACGGTCATGGCCAAGGAGGGCAACAGAGTATTTGTTATTAAGCTCAAGAATGGGGCAAACTTGCAGGAAACACATGGATCAAAACAAAGCTGAGACACACCGACGAGCCAGAGCAGTCGGACGAAGAAACCATCGATTACGAACCAACCTACCAGCAGCCTTCAGTGGACTCAAGGGTCATCAGTGAATCTGAAATTTCCATCACGGACTTGTTCAATAAAAATGGACTTGCAATTCCTGACATGGTCACTGCCACCCCCAACAAGTCAACCATCCAGCCACCAGCCACAACAGACTCCACACATTCACCCAAGTCCAGAAGCGAACTGAGACGGTCAACCCGGGAGCGTAAAGCACCGGACTGTCTCAACCTGTGAAAGACTGTGATAAGATCTCAGAGGAGGGTATTGTCATGTATGTACATGCTGTTTGTAGCCACCAGATGGTGTCATTGTTGGAGACCACTGTGCAGCACGTGGTGCTGCTCTGGTATAAAAGGCCAGCCATTTTGAGAGTCAGGCACTTTGGGCCGTAATAAAGCAGAGCCAAGGTTGTACCTTGTTCAGTTAAACAGTACACAGTTTGTACCTTTATTGATTACATAACAGTCCGCACTCTGCATTCACTTCTACTAAAGTAATAAAGGAATTTCCGCCAGCTCTTGCATGATCCCACCACCAAACGCATCTTCTCCTCCCCTTCCAGCATTCCAAAGGGACCATTCCATCCGCGACACCATGGTCCACTCCTCCATCACCCCCAACTCCACTGCCCTTCCCATGGCACCTTCCCATGCAAGCACAGAAGATGCAAAACCCACCCTTTTACCTCCCCCTCCCTTCCCACTGACTAGGGCCCAAAACACTCCTTCCAGGTCAAATAGCAATTTACTTGTATTTCTTTCAACTTACTATACTGTATTTGCTGCTCATGATGTTTGGGGAGACCAAATGCAGATTGGGTGACTGCTTTGCGGAGCACCTCCGTTCAGTCCGCAAGCGTGACCGAGCTTCCAGTCAGCAGTCATTTAAATTTACCGCCCCAATCCGACTCCGTCCTCGGCTTCCTACACTGTTCCAATAAAGTTCAACAGCACCTCATCTTTCTATTGGGCATTTTATTGCCTTCCAGACTCAACAGAAGTTCAACAATTTCAGATCATAATTTTTTTGGTCGGCAGCTTTTGCTGATGATTGATATTCCCATTTACACCTCCTATAAATCCATCTTTTGTTTCTTTATTTGTCCCATTACCATCTTCTTTTGCCTTAAATCATCCCTTTTTGTCATTTAATCTCTGCTGCCTTCCACCCTACCACAGATCTTGCCTTTTCTTCGGAGTAACTATTTGTACTAAGTCTCCCTTCTGCCGCATGTGCAGAAGTGAGAGTTCCCCCCACCTCACCGCAATTCCGACTAACCCTTTTCTGCGCATGGGTCCAACACCACGTTGCCTCCAAGCGAGCCCCAAGCCACCTGCAGCACCACAAGTGTCTGCTTAGAGGGAGGAAGGGCCGGGTGGGGGGAGACACGAGACGGAGAGGGAGAGGTGTGGGGGACAGAGACAGAGAGGGGGGGGGGGGGGAGGGGGACAAAAGAGAGAGAGAGAGAACTTGCGGGGTGGGGAAAGAGAGAGAGTGAGAGTGAGAGAGCCTGTGGTGGTGGGGAGAAAAGAGAGACACAGGTGGGGGGGGGGGGGGGAGGAAGAGAAAATCAGAGGTGAGAGGGGGAACTCAGAAGACGGATCTTCCTACTCCCTGGTCCGTGTAAGCTCGGTGCATGTGTTACAAGGGACATCGTTGGGGTGGATGAAATCCAGAAGTCACGACACTGTGACTATTCACTTCATACCCAATAAACCTGTTAACAATCCGCACACAATGCCCCATCTATGGGGGGGGGGGGGTCCTTGCACTTGGGTAAGGGTCTTCGGCTGGGGTAATGAACTTTGGCTGAAACTTGGTGGCTTTTGTGGAGATCTATCCTCGGTGGCTTCTGAAGTCAAAATGGATCGAATTACAAATTGGAAATTCACTCAGAACTTGGGCTGGGCAGTTCCAGTTACACATTCCAGAGGAACTTCAGGGTGTGGCTTATCCTCCAAGGGAATCAACAATAGGTCATGTGAAAATGGAGAGCCAGAGAAACGGCTGCCTTTCAGTTGGTACAACCAGATGCAGCCTGTCTTCTTACCTCCCCTTGTTGATACTGGATTCTTTTCCCTTCAATCTGTTTCAGCGAATTCACTGACACATGAACACTTTTAGTCTTAGCAACATAAGACCTTTATTCTGTAGATTCTCCCGGCCGGGACCTGTTAAGATAAAGTGGAACACACTCGAGTCGAGTTTGTCCACCTCTGTCCTGACAAGCTATTAACAGTACAAAAGCTCAACACTTATACATTGTTACAGCAGAACACATTTGAGTGACACTTAGTTTATACAATCATTGGTCGATTTCCCCCATAGCATACCCAATTGCAGACTAACAACTCTTTGACATAGGGCGGGCTCCAGGGATGTGTTGATTGTTTCGAATCTCATCACACTTCCCTATTTTACTGCTGTTTATAGCAGCCCCTCGTCTGAATCATGTCTGACTTTTGCTTTTTCACGTAACTCGTGTTTGACCACAACTCTGAGTAATCCTTAGTTTGTGTCGACAGGGCAAATATCGCAGCTGGACAATTTCTCTTGGCCATTTTCCCATGATCCCTTACTAACACATTCGCAAACCTTCTATCTACATTCTCACCCTCTTCCCCCCTTTCCGTGTCCCTGCACTTGCTTAAAATCTGTTACATCTCTAACTTTTCCAGTTCTGATGAAAGGTCATCCACTAGACATTGTTAATTCTGTTTCTCTCTCCACAGATGCTGCCTGACCTGCTGAATATTTCCAGCATTTTCTGTTTTTATTTCAGATTTCCAGCAGCCGCAGTATTTTGCTTTTGGGAGCCGAATGTGGATTGGAAGGGGGAGAAAGGAAGGGCAGGAGCCAAATAGCATGCTTTGGTAGCTAAGACTGGCAATTTTGGGAGGACAGAGGAAGATAGCAGAAGGGACTTTGGGAGGTTATGGTGGGAAAGGAAGGGAACAACATCATCATCGTCATAGGCAGTCCCTCGTATCGAGGATGACCTGCTTCCATGCCAAAAAGGGATGAGTTCACAGGGGTTTCAATGAAGGACCCAATATCCCAGGTTGCGAACCACATATTGAAGGGTGGAAGATGCCTGTGCGTGGATTTTTTTTTTATAAACACACCAGCCACCACACAGGCTTGACAGAGCTAGGTCTTGGTCCAGCAGCAATGATTGTCCAAGACGACTGGAGACCAGCTCTGCTGCACGGACCGAGCGTGCACACATCATCATAGGCAGTCCCTCAGAATCGAGGACGATTTACTTCCACTCCAAAAATGAGTCCTTAGGTGACTGTACAGTCCAATACAAGAACCACAACCCCTTTCACAGGTGGGACAGACAGTCATTGAGGGAAAGAGTGGGTGGGACAGGTTTGCCGCACGCTCTTTCTGCGTGCTCTTGCTGATGAGACTGGAGGTGTTCAGCGCCCTCCCGGATGCACTTCCTCAACTTAGGGCGGTCTTTGGCCAGGGACTCCCAGGTGTCAGTGGGGATGCTGCACTTTATCAAGGAGGCTTTGAGGGTGTTCTTGAAAAGTTTCCTCTGCCTACCTTTGGCTCGTTTGCCATGTAGGAGTTCCGAGTAGAGAGCTTGCTTTGGGAGTCTTGTGTCAGGCATGTGACCAATGTGGCCTGCCCAGCGGAGCTGATCGAGTGCGGTCAGTGCTTCAATGCTGGTCTGTTAGGACGCTAACGTTGTTGCGTCTGTTGTCCCAGGGGATTTGCAGGACACATGTTGCAGCGTGGGCTGGCCCGTGCTGCCCCTGGGCCCTCGCCTCTTCTGGGCCCCGATCACGTCGCTCCTGCAGTACCTGCCCACGCGCCAATCACCGACCTGGGTCCAGTCGCCTTCTTCACAGCCGTCGCTCTCCTGCACCAGCTGTACCTTGAAGTGCTGTGTCTCCGCACGCCGCTCCTTGTGGTCTTAGGGAAAGAGGTTGGAAGAAAAACTGGAAAGGCTAGGAGAGGGGCTTTGGGGAGGGGAAGGGGGAAGAAAGAGAGAGAGAGAGAGAGAGAAAAAAAAAGAGGTCGGGACACCCGGGGGGGAAAGAGGGTGGAATGGAAACTAACCCGCTTCTTTATAAATAGTGCCACGTTATTGATTTAACGGCTCATCCAAAAGACGCCACCTCTGACAGTGCAGCGGAGGCTCCCTCAGTACTGCGCTAAAGTGTCAGCCTAGACTATGTGCTTGAATCTCCACTTGAACTAATAACCTTCTGATTCAGGGCAAGAGAGCTACCACTGAGCTCATCTCAACACCTCTCAACCCATTCCCCAATCTTACTTTTGCCTATTTTGATCCAGCCACCTGTGGACCAAAATTTGTACACAACTATTGTCAAACATGCTGACAATAAGATGCTGGAAATTTGAAGCAGGTCTGTCGACATCTGAAAGGAGAAAAGACAGGATGATATATATTACAAATAGAAATCCTTGCTCAGAACTGAAGGAAGGAAAGCAGTCGAGCTCCTTGACAAGAACAAAAGCGTGAGGGGAGGGAAGGAAATTGGTAAAAGTCAAATATACTGCATATTAGCGGAAAGAAACATCTAGCAGAATTAATAGCTTGTGTATGGATTTTTGTCAAAAGCTGGAAATAGGTGAAAAGTATGAAATGATACGGTCAGAGTCAAACTGTGAAAATGCATTAGAAAGATAGTGAGTTACATTATTCGAAAATCGAAGATAGACCAAGTGGAATATTAATGGGACATTATGTGGGCGACAATGAAGGCCTCAAATCTGTGTGTAAAGCAGAATATCCCAACGTAAAAAGTAGTACTCAAGTTTGCATTGAGATTGGTTGGAACAGTGCAAGAGCCCAAAAGATAGAAATGTCAGAATGAGAATGAGAGGTGGAGGTGAAGGGTAGAAGTGATAAGCCACATGGAAATCAGAAACAAGCCTGCAAGTCAAAACAACTATGTTCACCAAAGTCGGCCTTTAATAATTCGAGAAAGTACCATGAGCAATATGCTGTGTGAAGCACCATCCCATATTACAATATTACTAAGATGTGAAAAGTGGCTCTATTATGGTTTTCTACTGTAATAGTTTTATTTTCCATGACTATTGTGATATATTCTTACGACATCACTAACAAGCACACACAGAAGATGGCTCTTAACTCAGAAACCTGTCACCATGTGACCTTGCCACATGATCCTTTATTATTTACATCAATAGTTGCATTACCATAGTAGGCCACTAGGTGGAGCAGTATTCTACTGGGGGAGCTCTATTCTACCTCTCCCTCCTTAATGAGGAAGAAGTAATCATAACAAAATAATCGTAATACATAACTTGCATGGTTATACACAAAAGATATGGACTTATTTTTCCATATTTGCAAATCAAACTTTCAAAGAGGTCACCTTCTCTCTTGAACAGAACTTTCCAACCTTGTGGTAAGACTTACTCATTCTCGGCTGATCCAGAGAAGAGTTTTCCTCCAAGGGCAACCCTTGAACTCTCCTACAACTTCAGACTATCTGTCTGCATGACTCGGACTTAAATTCTGACCTTATCTTGGACTTGTTTCTAGTACATCTGATGTAAGATTTTCTACTGACACTCTAAGAACTTAATAAGAAATAGAAACAGGAATAGGCCATACTGCCCCTCGAGCCTGCTCCGCCATTCAAGAAGATCATGGCTGATCTGATCATGGACTCAGCTCCACCTCCCCACCCGCTCCCCATAACCCCTTATCATTTAAGAAACTGTCTATTTCTGTCTTAAATTTATTCAATGTCCCAGCTTCACAGCTCAGAGGCAGCAAATTCCACAGATTTACAATCCTCAGAAGAAATTTCTCCTCATCGGAGTTTTAAATGGGTGGCCCCTTATTCTAAGATCATGCCCTCTAGTTCTAGTCTCCCCCATCAGTGGAAACATCCTCTCTGCATCCACCTTGTCAAGCCCCCTCATAATCTTATACGTTTCGATAAAATCCCCCCTCATTCTTCTGAATTCCAATGAGTAGAGGCCCAACCTACTCAACCTTTCCTCATAAGTCTTGTACCTACTCGTAACAAGACTATCTGACTCATCAGAAATAAATCGAATCATTCCAACTTCTTGCAAGAAGTTGAAAGTTGGAATGATTCGATTATGGAACAAACCTGACTGTTCCATGATCAAACATCTTGACCAAATAATTGCGAGGGCCATATATCTTCACTACTCTTCATGGTAACCACTTTAACCATTTATGGTGATGGTTCTTCACTCTAACCTTCTGGTTCAATTTCACAATTCCCTCTCTTACTCGATCTCTATCATGATTCTCTTTCTGTTTGGATTGTGCCAAGTTTGGCTTTAGCAACGAGAACTTGGCTTGTGGCTGTCGTTTGAGAAATAACTCTATTGGTGTTCCACCAGTAATTGTGAGGATTATTGCGATAAGTAATTAGAAAATGTGTCAGTTTGTGGTCCAACGATACCTGCCATTTCTTTGGATTTGGATCCAACATTTACTTGATGAGAGCACATTTTATAATTTGTACTGTGCGCTCTGCTGCATCATTTGAAGCAGGGTGATACGGTGGAACCTTGGTATGTTTCACACCGTTTCTGCTCGTGAACTATGAAAATTCTTCTAACAAAATTGCGGTCCATTATCAGACACAATTTCTTCTGGGAGGCCATAATGAGAAAAACAATCTTCGCAAATTGTCTAGTGTTTTACTTGTTATTTTCTGCATCAGAAACACCTCTACCCACTTCGAATAACTATCAATCACAGCTTAGCAAAATCTATATGTAACCTTTGCCAAACCCTGGGAGGCCATTTCCATGGATGTAATGGTACTGATGGTGGTTTCTTGTTTACTGATTGACATGTTGTACACTGACTAATGATATACTCTACATCTTTATCTAAACCTGGACACCATAAGTAACCGTGCAAAACTCTTGATCAAGCATTTTCCCAGGTGCTGGTCATGAAGATCTCCGAACAATTTGGACTCAAAACTATTTGAAATAACCACTCTTGCACTCCACATGATACAATCTTTATCCTCGGAGAATCCATTTCTACGAACGAAATATGGATGAATATCTTCCTTTGATACCTAGTTTGGCCAGCCATTTGCTGTGTAATCATACACCTCTGGCATAACTGGGTCACGTTTGTTTGCTCTACCAATCTCTTCAGCTGTGACTGGCAGCTCATCAATGTATGAAAAATAGAACACTTCTTCTACCTTAGATAATGTTCAGTTTCTAGTCTTTTAAGTTCTTGCTCAACTTTCCCCTCGAGTGCGTATAGTACGGGACGTGGCTTGCAGTAAACTGGTCTAGCATCCTTCTGCACTCTGCCACTCGCCTTGAAGTCTTGGATTGGACTGCCTGTTTTGCGGAACACCTTTGGATATTGCTCGATGACATCATCTTTCGATGCAAATCTCGTTTCCACATGAAAAATCTCATTCCAATCCAGCTTCAGTGATTCCAACCAATTTCTACCCATCAAGGCAGGTGTGTCTCCTGCCACTACTATGGGAGACAAGCTCTGAAACGGATCCTTGTATTTCACCGGTATGGTGATACGTCCTACAATAGGGATTTACTCTTGTAAGTAGCCTCGCAGCTCTATCTTCGATTTCAATTCAACTTGTCGAGATATAGCGATTTCGGTACTACATTCAGGGATGCACGGGTGTCGTTTTCCATGGGTATCCTGGTTCATGCAATGTCTACTTGGATGACGATACTCTGCGAAACGCTGTTGTGTACCCTCATGTTCCTGATGATGTGCATCTCCAGACCCTCTTCATCCTGTTGCTTCTCTTCAATGCGATTGTAGTGTCTGCCGATTTCTATTTCTAGCATTGAACATTGGTTTACTCTTCAGGTCGACATGCCTTTACAAGATGCCCAGTTTTCTTGCAGACGAAACACTCTGCCTTCACATATGGACAGCTTTGAGCAATGTGTTGTCTCAGACACCGATAGCATGACTTCAATGTACTGTTACCTTGGCCAGCTGCTGAGGCCTTGGGGCCTAACTGCCTCTTACTTTTAACCTTCAGGTGATTCACCTCAGTTATCTGATGACTGGAAATAGCACAAAATTCTCGGCAGTATTGGTCAGCCATATCCATCGACATAGCTTTCTGACAAACTAAATCAAAGTCAAGTTGGGGTTGTCAACAATTTTCTTCTGATTGCTTCATTTTTCATCCCACAAACAAAGCGGTCATGTAATGCTTGGTCCTGAAAGTTTCTGAAATGACAGTGAATGGATAGCTTTCTTAAAGCTACAATGTACTCACTGATACCCTCGTCAATTAATTGATCATGTGTTCCAAAATGATAACTTTTAGCAATTTCCAGGGGCTCAGGACTGTAGTACTGTTCTAACTTGATTAGAATCTCTGTCAGTGACCTGTCCTTTGGCTTGATGTTAACAAGCACATTTTTTCAGGGTTTCATATACCTGCTTCAGTCAAGAAAATAGCCAGTTTTCTTTCTACAACCACCCAGTTATGGTTTATCATCGGGGACTTCGACTATATTATTCGTGGTGAAAAACATTTCTAGCCATTCCACATATGCTCCAAAAATCTCTTGGTTGTGATGGAACTCACCTAAGTGCCCTATTATTCCCATAGGCACAGCCATCTGGACTCCAGCAATGTCAACAGTTTAGCCAAGTGTGCTTGTAATTTATCTTGCATTTTTAGCTGTTCTGCAAAATAAAGGACCTCTCAAAGTCTCTCCCTTGTTTGGCAGAAACATCCACCAACAAAAATTTCAGCTAAGGAATCCAGAAATCCTATCCTCATCGTCAATATGATATATTCTTGCGACATCACCAACAAGCGCGCACACACACACACAATGGCTCTTAACTCAGAAAGCTATCATGTGACCTTGCCACATGATCCTTTATTATTTACATCAGTAGTTGTATCATCAATGTAGTCCACTAGGGGGAGCTCTATTACAACTATGCTGAAATTTTAAAAATGCTTCTTTTACAGTAACTCTTTCTGCTCGTCTGTCAATCTTCATTCTTTTCATTTTTCTCTGTTTCTTTCCTCCCTCTGTCTACCCCGCTCACAATTTATTTTTCTTTCTGCAGTGATTTCTCACAATCTCCCTCTTTTTATAATATGTGAAGCCATTTTTAAAATTGGATTTACCCTAACTATCTGACATCACATAAAATAAAACACAAGAATCTCTCCATTTGCTCCACTGTCTACTCTGTGTCTCCCATTCTCTCTCTATGTTTCTCACATACCTTCTCTGTCCTTGTCCTCTAACTGCCAGAGAATTGTGTGGCAACTAAAGGAATTCCTGTATTTAATGTGATGTCAGATAGGATAAATCCTGTTGAAAAATAGCTTCAGCCAGCTACATGTTTGGGCAGATAAGAACAGGAGTAGGCCATTCACTGCCCCCCACCCCCAACATAATTAGCATGGACCAATCACAAGGAATTTTGTCACATGGGTTCCCGTGGACCAACCAGATGTCTGGAAATTGAGACACTATTTTTAAATTTAAGCATATAAATAAACGTTACATTTAGAACTGACACTGAAAATGCTGGGAATTGTATGAAAAATGCCCCAAGAATTGCCTCAAAAATGCCTCTTCAGAATGGAGTTAATAGACAGACTGAATGCTTGAAAAGGAAAGAGCTAATGACAATTAATGCACAGAGTTACATCATCAAAACATTCCTTACCTGATAGTAAACAAGCCATCAAAACCACAAGCTTTCAGATGGCTTGTTAAGGCAGACATAAAGATGTCCTGCCTTATCCAGATCTGTGTGAACTCTTTTCGTTAACAAAGGCCAGAGAAGCTAAAGAGCAAATCAGCAGCCTGACATGTCTGGGTACCAATGTTGCATAGGTTTGAAGGTTATTAGGGGTGCCAGCAGGGCTGGATGAGGTAACTAACAAATGTTAGGTTAGTTCTTCTGGTGTTACTCAGATTGGTCAATAGAATTGAGGAGGTTTCTTTGGAAATTAAAGATATATATGATGGTGCTTTTGACACCAAGATGTATTTTATTTTCACTCCTCCATCCTTAGTTTCATTCTACTTCTTGTAATAGTCGTTGGCAGTAGAAGGTGTGTCAGTTCTTTGTCTAGTACATGTAGAAGGGTGTCTCTGTAAAATTGAAAATTGCATCTCCAACAGAGAATGAGGTTATCGAAGTTAAGATTGTATGGCTATACCAGTCAGATACAAGTGTGTCTCTCATAGATGTACAAGTTTCCGAAGTGAGATTTAAGCTAGCTATTCCAAATTCAGCGACTCGCACAGAAGGTGAATTTACCCAGGAGCAGAGGATCGAAGAAATGGGTAGCACCTCTACAGAGGGAGGTTCATCACTCTGATGCCTCAGAAGGCTAACACTATTCTCCCAGATGCAAACAGCTTATCCATGCCAACTCATAAGGACAGCGCTGTATAACATCTGGAAATATTGCTAACTACAAGTATAGAGTTTAATGGATTAAATTGATGGTCTCGCTAACGCTATTAATTTGTCAGCTATCCAAGGACTTTAATCTTAAATTAATCTCACCAATTTAGATCAGTCTCAGACACTGATCTCAACTGTAAATTCATAATCAGCAAGCAGTTATTGCTGAATTACTGTGACATAATTAACTGTTTCTGTAATTTATTTCAGCTAATTATTTGTATGCTCACTGTTTAAGTGCTGCTAACTCAGATTTTAAAATTCATAAAGAATTATCAGTTCTTGACTTTGTTGTTTGACTTCTTTGATAACTGACAAGAAAGGGTTCTTTCCTTCACTCAGCAGCTTGTGTGGATCCTGGTGGGAGGTCCATCTTGTAAATGCTAATAATCCAAACTGGTTGATGCAAGGCAGTTCGGCGAGCCAAATTTGTGTGTCATTCACTCTTGGACATACACTGGGCGATGAACCCCAGACAGTTCCTTGACATGGAGTTAAGGTGAAAGGGTAAGGGTTGGGCCCATTCTACTCAATCTCCTCTCATAAGGCAACCCACTTATCGCAGGAATCAATCTAGTGAGCCTTTGTTGCACCCCTTCGAAGAATTAATCATCAGACACAGTGACAAAGTACATGGACAAGTATGAGCTACCAAAAAGAGTCAGCATGGATTGATGATGGGTAATTCATTTCTAATAAATCTAGTTGAATTTTTTTGAGACCACTAGCATGGTGGATAGGGGCGTGTCTAGCGAGGTTGTCTATATGGACTTCCACAAGGCACTTGATAAGGTTTTGCACAAGGAATTATTAGCAAAAATGAAAATGCATGGAATTGGAGGTAACCTTGTAATATACATTGGTAACTGGTTGGAAGACAGACAGACAGAGAAGAGGGATAAAGGGAACTTTCTCTGATTGGCAGGATAGCACAAGTGGTGTACTCGGGTCTCACCTTTTCACCGAGTATCAATGATTCGGATAAAGAGAGAGCTGTATATTCAAGTTTGCAGATGACACTAAATTAGGTGGCACAATAAGTTGTGTAAATGAGAGTAAGAAATTACAAAAGGGATATAGACAGACTACATTTTGTGTGCAAAACTTTGGTAGGTAGAGTTTCATGTGGGGAAGAGTGAGATCATCTACTTTGGATCTGAGAAAGACAAATCGGAATAATTGCTTGATAGTGAGAGACTAGGAGCTGTGGAGATGCAAAGGGATTTCGGTGTCCATGTGCACAGATCACGAAAAGCGAATACACAGGTACAAAAAATAATCAAAAAAGATTAATGGAATGTTGGCCTTTATCTCTAGGGCATTGGAACACAAAACTGAGGACGTGATGCTTCAGTAATACAGAGCCTTGGTCAAACCTTATCTGGAGTTCAGCATTCAGCTTTGGAGAGTGAACCTCAAGATATATTGGCCTTGGAAGGGATAGAGTGCAGATTAACCAGAATACCAGGACTCAAAGGGCTAAATTATGGGGACATGTTGCATAAATTAGGCTTGTATTCCCTTGAGTTTAGACAGTTGAGGTGATCTAATCAAGGTGTTTAAAATTATAAATTGATTTCGATAGGGTAGAATCATAATATCAAAGAATCTTACGGCACAGAAGGGGCCATTCAACCAGTCATGTCTGTGCCAGCTCTTTGAAAGAGCTGTCAAATTTAGTCCCACACCCCAGCTTTTTCCTATAGCCCTACAAATTAGTTCTCTTCAAATACATGTCCAATTGCTTTTTGAAAGTTCCTATGCAATCTGATTCCACCAGTTTCAAGTAGCGCATTCCAGAACATAATAACCCTGTGAAAAAACTTCTAATTTCCCCTTTAATTCTTTTACCAATTATTTTAAATGTGTGTCCTCTGGTTACCTGCCCACTTGCCAGAGGAAACAGTTTCTCCCTATTTGCTCTATCATAACCCCTCATAATTTTGAATACCTCTATTAGGTCTCTGCGTAACTGACGTCACTCATCCCTGGTATCATCCTGGTAAACCTCCTTTGTACTCTCTCAAGGTCTTCCGAAAGTTTGGTGCCCAGAAATATACACAATACTCCAGCTGAGGCCTAACCTGTGATTTATAAAGATTTAGAACAACTTAACTGTTTTTGTATTCAATGTCTTTATTTACAAAGCCAAGTAACCCATATGCTTTCTTAACTGACTTCTCAACTTGCCCTGCAACCTTCAAGGATTTGTGACTATGCCCTCCCAAGTCCCTCTGCTCCTGCACCACCCTCAAAATAGTACCATTTAGATTTTACTGCCTCTCCATGAAGTTTCTCCCAAAGTGCATCACTTTGCACTTATCTGCATCTACCATGTGTCTACCCATTTCACCATTTTTTCTATATCCTCCTGAAGTCTGCTACGATCCTACTCACTATATCATTCTAAGTTTTGTACTAGCCGCAAACTTCAAAATTGTACTTCCTATACCCAAGCCATTTATATATAACATTAAAAGCAATGGTCCCCATACCAACTCTTGGGGAACCCCACTGCATACTTCTCTCCAGTCAGAAAAACAACGGTTCACCACTATTCTCTGCCTTCTGTTCCTTAGCCAATTATGTACCAAAGTTACCATTGCTCCTTTATCAGGTGCTTCTATTTTACAAATAAGTTATGTAATAAGTTATGTGATACTTTATCAAATGACAGTCCATGTCTTCTCTTCTTAGGCCGTCCCCCGGAGTCGAGGATGACTTGCTTCCACACCGAGTTCTAAGGTGACTGATGAGACCAATGCAGGATCTACAGTCTGTGTCAGGTGGGGCAGATGCTGGTTGGAGGGGCAGGTGGGTGAGGTGCTTGATTTGTAATACACTCTTTCCGCTTTTTGTGCTTGGCTTCCGCGTCCTCCTGGCGAAGAGATTCGAAGTGTTCGGTGCCTTCTCGGATGCTCCTCCTCCACTTTGAGCGGTCTTGGGCTAAGGATTCCCAAGAGCCGGTGGGGATGTTGCATTTTTTCCAAGGAGACATTGAGGGTATTCCTTGAAATGTTTTCTCTGCCCCCCTGTGTGACGCAGCTCGGAGTAGAGTGCTTGTTTCAGGAGTCTGGCATCAGGCATGCGGACAATGTGGCCCGCCCACCTTAGCTGGTCGAGCGTGGTCAATGCCTCGATATTGGGAATGTTGGCCTGAGAGACTATCCTGCCAATGAATTTTCAGGAATTTGCGGAGGCAGCAATGCTGGTACTTCTCCAGTGCTTTGAGGTGCCTACTGTACATAGTCCATGTCTCTGAAGCATATAGGAGGGTGGCATCACTACTGCTCTGTAGACCATAAGCTTGGTGCCTGGTTTGAGATCTTGGTCTTTGAACACTCTCTTTTCCTCATGCGGCCAAAGACTGCACTGGCACACTGAAGGCAGTATTGGACTTAGTCATCTATGTCTACCCTTGCTGATAGTAGGCTCCCAAGGTATGGGAAGTGGTCCACATTGTCCAAGGTCTCATCTTGGATCTTGATAACGGAGGAGCAGTACTGTGTGGCAGGGGCAGGTTGGTAGAGGACCTTTCTTTTACTGATGTTTAATGTGAGGCCCAGACTCTCGTACGCTCCAGTTAAGGTGTCAACGATGGTTTGGAGTTCGGACTCCGAGTGTGCACAAATACAAGTGTCATCTGCATATTGTAATTCAATGACAGAGGTTGGAGCAACCTTGGATCTGGACTGGAGATGTCGGAGGTTGAACAATTTCTCGCTTGTCCAGAAGATTAATTCCACTCCAGCGGGGAGCTTATTAAGGGTGAGATGAAGCATTGCAGAGAGGAAGATTGAGAAGAGCGTTGGTGCAATGACACAGCCTTGCTTGACCTCAGTCTGCATTTGTATTGGGTCTGTGGTGGATCCATCAGTGGAAAGTCCATATATACACACACATCTACTGCACTACCTTAATTCAACCCTGTCTGTTCCTTCAAAGAACTCAATCAGGTTAGTAAGACATGATTTGCCTTTAACAAATCCATGCAGGTTGTCCCTTATTAACCCATGCTTCTCCAAGTAGAAATTTAATTTTGTCCTGGACAATTGTCTTCAGTATTTTTCCCACCACTGATGTTAGAATGATTGGCCTGTAGTTACCAAGTTTATTCCTCATCCCTCTGTTGGACAGTGGTGTAAATATTTGCAATCCTCCAGGCCTCTGGCACCACTCCCATATCTAAAGGAAGATTGAAAGATTGTGAACAGAGCTTCTGCTAACTCCACACTGGCTTCCCTCAACAACCTAGGGGGCATCCCATCTGGTCTAGGTGATAGGTTGGCATCACTCAAAGTTAACAAATGTTGCACCTCTTTTGTATCTATTTTTATACGATCCAATATCCCCTACTCGAACATTAACTTCATCCTCTTCTTTTGTGAAGACAGATGCAAAGTACTCATTCAGTACCTCAGTCATGCCCTCTGCCTCCAAAAGATTTCCTATTTTTGTCCCTACTCGGCCCCACCATTCCTTTAACTATCCTTTTACTTTTTATATGTTTATAAAAGATTTTTGGGTTCCTTTTGTTACTTGCTAATCTTTTCTCACATTCTCTTTGCCTTCTTATAGCCTTCTTCAATTTCCCCTGCATGGGAACAGTTGCATAGTGGTTATGTTACTGGACTAGTAATCCAGAGGCCTGGACTAATAATTCAGAGATACAAGTTCAAATCCCACGACATCTGGTTCACTAATGTCCTTGCTTGGTCTGACGACTCCAGACCAGAGCAATTTGGTTGACTCTTAACTACCATCTGAAATGGCATGGCCAAAAGCCACTCAGTTGTACACAACCACTAATGAAAAACAAGACAAAGAAGAATAAAACCAGACGGACCACCCTGCATCGACCTCGGCATCAGCTTCGGACACGACAACAGCACAACCGACCCAATCAATTCTGCAAAACACTCCTCACGAACATCTGGGGACTTGTGCCAAAATTGGGAGAGCTGTCCTACAGACTAATCACAAAACAGCCGGACACAGTCATACTCACAGAATTATACCTTTCAACCAATGTCCCAGACTCCTCCATCACCATCCCTGGGTGTGTCCTGTCCCACCAGCAGGACAGACCCACAAGAGGTGGTGGCACAGTGGTATACAATGGAGGGAGAGAGTGGCCCTGGGAGTCCTCAACATTGAGTCTGGACCCCATGATGTCTCAAGGCTTCAGGTCAAGCATGGGCAAGGAAATCTCCTGCTAATTACCACTATCTGCCCTCCCTCAGCTGATGAATCAGTACTCCTCTATGTTGAACACCACTTGGAAGAAGCACTGAGAGTAGCAAGGGCACAGAATGTACTCTGGGTGGGGGACTTCAATGTCCATCACCAAGAGTGGCTCGGTAGCACCACTACTAACCAAGCTGGCTGAGTCCTGAAGGACATAGCTGCCAGACTGGGCCTATGACAAGCGGTTAGAGAACCAACATGAGGGAATAACCTACTTGACTTCGTTCTCATCAATCTACCTATCGCAGATCCATCAGTCCATGACAGTATTGGTAGCAGTGACCACTCAGTCTTTGTGGAGATGAAATCTCATCTTCACAATGAGGACACCCTTCATCGTGTTGTGTGGACTACCTCAGTGCTAAATGGGAAAGATTCAGAACAGATCTAGCAGCTCAAAGCTGGGCATCTACGAGGTGCTGTGGGCCATCAGCAGCAGCAGAATTGTATTCCACAACAATCTGTAACCTCATGAACTGGCATATCCCTCACTCTACCATTACCATCAAGCCAGGGGACCAACCCTGGTTCAATGAGGAGTGCAGCAGAGCATTCCAGGAGCAGCACCAGGTGTACCTAAAAATGAGGTGTCTACCTGGGGAATCTGCAGTACAGGACTACATGTATGCTAAACAGCGGAAGCAGCATGCTATGGACAGAGCTAAGCGATCACATAATCAACAGATCAGATCAAAGCTCTGCAGTCCTGCCACATCCAGTTGTGAATGGTGGTGGACAATTAAACAACTAACGGGAAGAGGAGGCGCCATGAATATCCCCATCCTCAATGACGACGGAGCCCAGCATGCGAGTGCAAACGACAAGGCTGAAGCAGTTGCAACCATCTTTAGTAGAAATGTTAAGTAGCTGATCTGTATCGGCCTCCCCCCCCCCAAGGTCCCCACCTTCACAGAAGTCAGTCTTCAGCCAATGCGATTCTCTGCACATGATATCAAGAAACAGCAGAGTGCACTGGATACAGCAAAGGCTATGGGCCCTGACAACATCCCGACTATCCTGCTGAAGACTTGTACTCCAGAACTAACCATGGCTCTAGCCAAGCTGTTCCAGTATAGCTACAACGCTGGCATCTACCCGACATTATGGAAAACGGCCCAGATTGTCGTGTCCACAAAAGTCCAATCCGCCCAATTACCGCCCCCATCAGTCTACTCTCAATCATCATCAAAGTGATGAAAGATGTCGTCGACAGCTCTATCAAACTGCACTTATTCACCAATAACCTGCCCACCGATGCTCAGTTTGGGTTCTGCAGGACCACTTGGTTCGAGACCTCATTACAGCCTTGGTCCAAACATGGACAAAGAACTTAATTCCAGAGGTGAGATGAGAGAGAGAGTGTAGCATCAAGGATCCTTAGTAAAACTGAAGTCAATGGGAATCAGGGGAAAAACGCTCCATTGGCTGGAGTCAAACCTAGCACAAAAAGGAAGATGGTTGTAGTTATTGGAGGTCAATCATCTCAGCCCCAGGACATCACTGCAGGAGTTCCTCAGGGCAGTGTCCTTGGCCCAACCATCTGCAGCTGTTTCATCAATGACCTTCCCTCCATCATATCAGAAGTGGGGATGTTCACTGATGATTGCATAGTATTCAGTTCCATTCGCAACTCAGATAATGAAGCAGCCCATGCCCGAATGCAGCAAGACCTGGACGACATTCAGGTTGGGGCTGATAAGTAGCAAGTAAAATTCGCGCCACAAAAGTGCCAGGCAATGACTATTTCCAACAAGCCAGCGTCTAACCACCACCCCATGACATTCAACGGCATTACCATCGCCGAATCCCCCACCATCAACATCCTGGGGGTCACCATTGACCAGAAACTTAACTGGACCAGCCACATAAATACTGTGGTATTGCAGAGCACGTCAAGGCTGGGTATTCTGCGGTGATTGGGGAGATAAGAGGTGAGACAAAGACTTTCCAACATCTACAAGGCACAAGTCAGGAGTGTGATGGAATACTCTCCACTGGCCTGGATGAGTGCAGCTCCAACAACACACAAGAAGCTCAACACCATCCAGGATAAAACAGCCCACATGATTGGCATCCCATCCACCACCTTAATCATTCACTTCCGCCACCACTGGCATACTGTGGCTCCGGTGTGTACAAGATGCACTGCAGCAACTCACTAAGGCTTCTTCGGCAGCACCTCCCAAACCCGCAACCTCTACCACCTAGAAGGACAAGGGCAGCAGGCGCATGGGAATACCATCACCTGCAAGTTCCCCTCCAAGTCACACAACATCCTGACTTGGCAATATATTGACATTCCTTCATCGTCACCGAGTCAAAATACTGGAACTCCCTCCCTAGCAGCATTGTGGGAATACCTTCACACAAGGATTGCCACGGTTCATGGCGACGGCTCACCTTCTCAAGGGCAATTATGGATGGGCAATAAATGCTGGCCATGCTAGGATGCCCACATCCCAGGAACGAATAAAGAAAAAAAAACACACTATACTGTGCCTGGTTTTCGACTGTATTCTGCACCCGTGTCATAAATCTCCTTTTTCCCTTTTAAATCCCTTCTGAAATCGGCTATCTTCCAATTGGGTATTTTCACCATTGAATTATCTTTCCATTTCAATAACTACTTTAAACCTAATTACATTATGATCACTATTACCCAGATGTTCTCCCAATGCAACACACTCACCTGCCGTACTTCAAAGCCCAGAGCTAAATGCAGCACTACTTCCTTCCTCATTAGGCTAGAAACATACTGATTGGAAACTCTCCTGTGCACACTCCACCCTCCTTGCCCTTTACTCTGTTTTTCCCTCGTCTATATTAGGGTAAATGAAGTCCCCTACTATTACTGCTCTATTATTTTTACATTGCTCTGAAATTTGCTCTTCTATCTCCTGCTCACTATTTGGGGGTCTATAGTAAACATCTGCCTTGCAACAGCTCATTTTCTGTTCGTTAACTCTAACCAAATAGATTCAGTCTTTGAACCCTCCACAACATTGTCCCTCTGTAGATATATAATGGCACAGAAATTGCAGACAGAGGCTTCCCGTGGGCAAATGCCTTGGACCTCAAAAAAATCCATGAACTTACCTGATGGTCTGGGAGCTTCTGTGACTTGCAAACCTGGGCCTCACGCTTAGGCTTGCATAGAGGCCCACGGAGCTTGGGAACACAGGCGTTTCTCAAGTGCCCCCAGGATACGTGGGCCGGCCCGACCAAAGTAGGGGTATTCCCATTCATACGTGGTGAGTTCCGAGTGTACGGAATCGCTGTAAGTATGAATGGGAATACCCCCCAAGACACCAAAATATATTTTTTAAATTACATTTTTAAAAATCAAAATGGAATTTAATTTAAAACAAAAATTAAATTTTTTGAAAAATAATTTACATATTTTAAAAGATCTAAAAATAAACTTAGCTTATTTTACAGGTTTTTAAGTGTTTAAATTATTTAAAAAAATGTATTTCTCTGCCTTTTAAAAGTCTTACACGTAGAAATTTCATGAGCATTCTCTGGGCAGAATTTGAGCAAATAGCCCAATTCTCCACCAGCGAATGCCCATTTCTGTCAGATTCGTCCGATTGGTCAAGAAGATTCTAGACAGATCACAAGTTCCGGATTTCAGTGCATGCCTAAACCAGGATCTTGCAGGACACCTATGGGAGCATGCGCATTTCGTATGTGCCTGTAGGGGCCGCAAATTCAGCCCCAATATTATCCTTGATCAATATTGCTATTCCCACTCCACCCATCTTTTTTCCTTCCCTATCCTACCTGAATACATTGTAGTCAGGAATGTTTAGTTCCCATTCCTGCCCATGTTTAAGCCAGGTCTCCGTCATAGTCACTGCATCATAACCCCACGTGGCAATTTGTGCCTGTAACTTGTCAACCTTAATGCAACAAGAATAACTACCCGTGCTATATCAGGAAACTGAGCCTAGTCCTTCATGCAGCCCAATGATTTTCCCCATTACAACACTGGTAGAGTTCATTCCTACAATACTATCACTGTGTTTGCTACTGCTTGAACCACAGCCTTCTCGGCCTCTATATCTTTCTAAAATACCCAAGACCACTGCCACCACATCTGACGCAATGGTAGAGATTTTTCAATTACCACTGAAGAACCTGACAGATTGAACGACTATCACACATTATAAAGGATCTCAGAAGGGGGTCTTCAATCTAGTTTAAACAATGTTCAGTAAAATACTGTAATTGAATATTAATTATATCCTCTAACGTGAGAAACTTTTTAAAAAGCTTTTATTGTTTTTCAAACACAGAATGAGGATACATCAATCATTTCTGAAAATGAACATACACATAGACTTCAATGTGTTATCAAACATGTCCAAACCAGTCATTTCTCAGCATTCATGCTGCAATGTTGTGTGGCCCACAGTATTACTCTAAAATTTCACAATAACATCTGTATATATTATATGTGATATACACAGTTAGAATTATTAAGCCATAATTTGCTGCCAAAATAACGGTGAGGCTAATGGCACTCAATGTTATGCATGCGCAAATGGTACAGCAACTTCGAGGGGCAGATGCGTGTTAAACTCAAATATCCAAAAGTTGCTGTCCCAATTGTGCCGCTCCACCATCAGCTTAGCGAAAAATGCATCTCACGGTCTGGCTCACCATTGAAATGCATTGAACAGCAGTAAGTTGCTGTACTTGTGCAGTAGATACAAACTAAACTGGACACAGATCGTTATGTCGTGTTCATTTCAATGGGCTGAATTTTCCCCAGTGATTTGCGCCGTTTTTTTGAGCAGGCTGCTCTTTTTGGCCTAAGTTGAAAAACCACAGTTTCCCCAATCAATTTGCACCAGTGTAAGTGAGTTAGTTAGTTACGATTTTTTTTAGATCAGTTTTTTTTTCAGCCAAAGGGGACATAACCAGCTACCTACACCAATTAGCGAGAGCGAGCAAGCGAGACTGAGACCGAGAATGGGACCGGACCGGGAGAATGGGGGAGGAGGGAGCTGACTGTATTCTTCAGCTCTCATGGTGTCCCTGGTTACCATGGCAGCCTGATTTTTTTGGCGCAGATCAAGGCTCCACCCCCAAAACTAAAGGTCGGGTTAGGCCACGCCAAAATATGAACAAATCCAATGGGGGAAACTTAGAATTTTTTTTTGGCATATTTAGGCCCCCCCAAAAAAATCGGGCGTAATTCTTCAAGTGCGCCAAAAATATGCTTTGGGGAAAATCGAGCCCAATATAAGTACTACTTTAACAAAGTGATAATGTACTACCAAACAGCGCCTCTGGTGGTGAGGTGGAGTCTCATTCCTTCAGGTTTTAATTGTTGTTGGAGATTTTAAAAATGTAACTTTTATTTTTAAATATTTATTTTTCCTTTCGGACTCCTTTTTCTCTCTCCAAATCCAATCTTTCTCTTTCTGTACCTGATTTGGCATTGACTTTACCCACTCTAAATGTACACTTCCTACTCAGTTATTGCGCTGTTAATTTCACAATCTTTCAATCTGATTGCTTGCCCTGTTCACTCAGGTCCCAGATGCCCAGTTTCACTCGCTGCACCGTTATCAGCTTGCACTTTCAGCAATTTGCGCCACAAA
Organism: Pristiophorus japonicus; assembly: GCF_044704955.1. NCBI lineage: Eukaryota > Metazoa > Chordata > Chondrichthyes > Pristiophoridae > Pristiophorus > Pristiophorus japonicus. The sequence continues at coordinate 50,009,039 of NC_091984.1, read as the reverse complement.
AAATTAGAAAACCTAAACGTGCAAGGGCAAGTCTAACTATTGGCAGACATGCCCTGCCACAGCAAATTATAGCCCATTACACTGTCAGTTTCTCCATGTAAGGAAATCTCTAAGCTCAATTAAACGATTCCTTGTTGGTTCAGGCTCGAACATATTGTCCAATTGCAAGTTTGTTACTCAAACACCAATACTATAATAACTATTATGGTTATATAATAGACTCAGCAAACCTGGATTGCTCCAGACCCAAGGTGATCAAGCTTGGCTTCCGTAGGTGTTGGACTTCCGACTGCCACCCGTTTCCCTCTTTTACCCATCTGTCACATAGAAAAAAGACCTTCGAAGGCATTTGAAAGGATCTTCCCCTTTTTAATGAGTCATATCACATGGTGCCCAGAATGTAAATGGAAGTGAGGTTCCTTCTCACCAAACCTCCAGACCTTGACATAATGGCCACCTTGATGGTTTAACTGCTAATCAATTTAACCCGATATTTCCTGCCTGACCTTACAAAGGAACAGATGACCTGGACATTCCCAGATAGTTAATATGACCTTGCTATGTGTTAGCTTCGGTGTCTCCATTGTTCTGGCCAATCTGATATGAGTACCTCACGTGGGATGTTGCTGATCCACCTGCTTGTCCTGACAATCCCCAATATTGGCATATCCTAAATTGGACAATGACCCCGAGATGTTATGATTAACTTTGATGGGACACCTGACAAAAGCAAATTATAACACTCCACTTTGGAGGAGACTTACGTCATTAGAACTCCTTTTAAATCTCAAATGGTTTGGGACAATACATTTGTTTGTAGAGTGATAGCTGACAGGGGAACTGGACTGCAGAGGTCACTGCACTTGATGATTTGAGGGATCCACGCACACACACTCTTGATATTATGGAATTGTGAATCACGCCCAAGTTGGAGAGACACAGGTGGCGAAATTACCCCTCGCCCCGATTGGGGGCAGTAATCTTCCGGGGCTTTCTGTGCCTGACTTGGAAGTCCTGTTCCCAATGCAGAACTGGGCTGTACGCCCCTCAAAGACAGCAGAGCGCTGTCTCCGGCGCTCCGCTTCCATTGAGGGGTGCTCCCAAGGCGGCAGCACGGCACTGAGGCCAGCTCTACACAGATGATCCACATAGCATTGACTTCCATTAAAGGCGATGGCTGCTGCGCACTCTGCACTGCCCTTTGGTGGCCACCACTGGATCACCAGGGCAGCATAAGACCAGGCCAACAGCCCGGAACCCAAAAGGGAGCACCGGGCCTCACGATGACGTCCCAGTTCACGCTGGGGACGCCATGGCCGGGCCGACCCAAGATGGTGGCCAGGGCGCTGCAGGCCTCCTCTTTAAATAGCGCCCCGGGAGCAGATGTCCGCCAGCTATGCAACCTGCGAAGCTGGAGTTGACACCCGCCCGCGGGGCAATTTCTCCCCAAGGGGCGGTAAGGGGTCAGCGTGCACACCGATGAAGTCATTGCCGGTTGCGCGTCGGTCCGAGGCGCTAACCGCAGGCGCAACGCTGCCAGGATAGCGCCCCCCAATCCTTCAGGTAATTTCCCGGAAGGCGGTAGAGCCCCACCTCCCCCGGGCGAAAACTGCATTGCCCCCCCCCCCCCATTCAGCGCCCCATGGAGGCAATTTCGCCTCCAGTCTTCATCAAACTGTGGTGTGTGTTTTGTTTAAGGAGAAGAGTCTGAAGAATCTGGTAGGAATAGATTTTGATAGGACAAATGAGGAGACATAATATGAACTAAATGGTACAATTTTAACGGGGTGCAGGAATCGAGTTACCTGGGGGTGTACGTACACAAATCTTTGAAGGTGGCAGGACAAGTTGAGAAGGCCGTTAAAAAAGTATATAGGGCACGACTTTATTAATAGATGGAGAGTGCAAAAGCAAGGCAGTTATGCTAAACCTTTATAAAACACTGGTTAGGCCTCAGCTGCTGTATTCTGGGCACCGCACTTTAGGGAGGTGGTCAAGGCTTTGGAGAGGGTGCAGAAGAGATTTACTAGAATGGCACCAGTGGAGAGGGACTTCAGTTATGTGGAGAGACTGGAGAAGGTGGGGTTGTTCTCCTTAGAGCAGAGAAGGTAAAGAGGAGTTTTGATAGAGGTGTTCAAAATAATGAATGGTTTTGGTAAGAGCAAATAAGGAGAAACTATTCCCAGTGGCAGAAGGGTCAGTAACCAGAGGACAGAGATTTAGGGTGACTGGCAAAAGAACCAGAGCCAACCTGAGGACATTTTTTTTTTTACAAACGAGTTGTAATGTATGTATGAGTTCTTCTGGGCTGGAATGCACTGCCTGAAAGGGTGGTGGAAGCAGATTCAATGGCAACATTCAAAATAGAATTGGTAAAATACTTGGAGGGTAAACAATTTCAGGGGTATGGGGAAAGAGCAGGGGAGACAGATTAATTGGATAGCTCTACCAAATATCCAGCACGAGAACAATGGGTCAAAGGGCCTCTTTCTCTGCTGTCTCAGATGATGATCCTATGAGTCTGGTCTAGTTTCCATTATGACACCACCACACAAAAAGGAGATGCAGTGACATATTTCTGTATGATTTGCCTGTGTCCCATGGTTTGCAAAACAAATTTTCAGCAGGAAGCTGACCCTTCAATAACTGTCTCCATCAATCTTACAAGGAATAATGCAGCATAACCACCTGAAGATGACTTAAGGGGAAAAAAAACATTTTTTTTTAGATAAATGTTATTAAGCAACAGGATTGCCCTGCCTTATATCACTCCAGCAGGTTCACACCACTGAAATGAGTGATTATTTTGGAACCAATGGATTTAAAAGAAGCAGTATTTTACTTGACTAGGATTTGTATTACAAATTGTGGGAAATTAACGTAATTTTTTTTTTTCATTATTTAAATTTTTCGTAGCCAATCTTTCCAATTCTTTGTCAGATCACAAACGCCAGAGGTCACCTTGCACACATCAAGGATCACCCTGCGCTAATGCTCTTAGCCAAAAGGCCTAGAGCCCAAGCACCGTTCCTGGAAGTACTGCAATACCAGGTTCGTGCCATGGAGGTGCATGGGTCAGCAACCCCACACACCTCCGTGGAGGTGGATGGGTCAAGCCACCCCACCCACCTCCTATTTCCAAAAAGCATAGGAGAACCACCTTCCTGATCCAGGGAGAACCACGTTGGGGTCATGGTTACTCCCCTGTCAGGTCAGTTACGCATGATCTTAGCCAAAAGGCCGAGAAGCGATATTAATGTAATACTTGCATCCAAACTAACTATACTTTCCTCCATAACATCAACAGACTTGAAACCAATAACATGGGGTACATCAGTGCTGCATCATTTCAGGGTAGGTGTTCTGTGCGTTAATTCGGTTTGCTCGCAACAATAATCTCATCAACAAACATAAAAGAAGAATAAAGTTAATCAAAATTATTTATGACAATTTGAGTTTAAAAGGGACCCTAATACTAACTGCTGCCTCCCTCACATTTGCATGATTACTACACTGGCACTGCCTTGTACGTTTGAGATTGTTATACACCCTTAAACTGTGGACCAATTACCACTCAAATGAAAGTGCCCTAAGTCATTAGTGCCCTTCATCCTTGAACAAAGATTAAGTGCATTGTATTGAGTGCCACCTGATCGCAGCAGCAATGCAAGCTGCCAGCAACACACTGAAAACTGACAAAGCTCAATTTCTCATCGATTGCAATGATAAATGCAGCAGCCTAATTCTAAATGGCAGCAACTAACGATTTCATTTGAGAGTTAAAATCTCTGCAGAAGGAGCAAGATACTATGGATAATCAAAATCAGTAGGCAGGACAGAACAGGTTAACTATTTTGCTTTGAAATAATTCAGCACCTCAGTAGTTATTACATCATCCAACAGATCGCTGTCGGTTTTGAGGCCAAGAGCAGCTCGCCACTTCAATCCATGCCCAAGTTTGGGAATCAGCCCCATCAATATCCAGCCAGGACACGAGACTAAACACCTTGCCTCAGTCGAGTATTATCGAACAAGCAAAACTGGTCAAAGGCTGAAGAAATTAAATATTGCCACATTACCACGCAACCTTCTTGAAGTTTACAAAGTAATTTCAATAAACTGTCATGGAGAGGTAACGGCATTACACATCTCTCTCACCCTCACTGTGGAAGAGAATGCAGTCAGTTACATAGGGCCCAAGTTTCGGCCTCAGTTGCTCCTGATTTTTTGGAGCAACTGGTGTAGAACGGAGTATCTTAGAAATTCAAATTCTTGGCATTTAGTTTGCTCCAGTTCTAGTCAGTTAGAACATTTTCACTTTGGAACAGAATTTATTTTTCAAAAGGGGGCGTGTCCGGCCACTTACGCCTGTTTTCAAAGTTTCAGCAGTGAAAACTTACTCCAAACTAACTTAGAATGGAGTAAGTGAACATTTTTGTACGCTCGAATAAACCTTGTCTACACTTTAGAAAATCAGGCATAGGTTACAAATCAGGCGTAGGGAATGGGGGGGGGGGGGGGGTTTAAAGGGAAGTTTACAAACATTAAACACTTCAGTTTTACAAATAAAGAGCCATCATCAAAAATAAATGATAAAAACATCAATAAATCAACCAATAAATCAATCAAAAAAAATTAATAAAAAATATATATTTTTTTTTAAATCAATAAATAAAACATTTTCTACTTACCGACTGCAGCACCGGGAGCCCTCCAACAGCATGCTGGGATGCCCCCCTCCCCCCCCGCACCACGTCTCTGTCAGTGTCTGTGTTTCTGACAGCGAGGGGAGGGGGAGGGGGGGGCAGGGGGAGAAGAGAAGAAGAGGAAAGGGGTGGGGGGAGAAGAGAAGAAGAGGAAAGGGGTGGGGGGAGAAGAGAAGAAGAGGAAAGGGGTGGGGGGAGAAGAGAAGAAGAGGAAAGGGGGGGAGAAGAGGAGAAGAAGAGGAAAGGGGGAGAAGAAGAGAAGAGGAGAAGAAGAGGAAAGGGGGGGAGGAGGAGAGAAGAGGAAAGGGGGGGAGGAGGAGGAGAAGAGAAGAAGAGGAAAGGGGGGGAGGAGGAGGAGGAGGAGGAGGAGGAGGAGGAGAAGAGAAGAAGAGGAAAGGGGGGGAGGAGGAGAAGAGAAGAGGAAAGGGGGGAGGAGGAGAAGAGAAGAAGAGGAAAGGGGGGGGGGAGGAGAGAAGAGGAAAGGGGGGGAGGAGGAGGAGAAGAGAAGAAGAGGAAAGGGGGGGAGGAGAAGAGAAGAAGAGGAAAGGGGGGGAGGAGGAGGAGGAGGAGGAGGAGGAGAAGAGAAGAAGAGGAAAGGGGGGGAGGAGGAGGAGGAGGAGGAGGAGGAGGAGAAGAGAAGAAGAGGAAAGGGGGGGAGGAGGAGAAGAGAAGAAGAGGAAAGGGGGGAGGAGGAGAAGAGAAGAAGAGGAAAGGGGGGGAGGAGGAGAAGAGAAGAAGAGGAAGGGGGGCGAGGAGGAGAAGAGAAGAGGAAGGGGGGGGAGGAGGAGAAGAGAAGAAGAGGAAGGGGGAGGAGGAGAAGAGAAGAAGAGGAAGGGGGGGAGGAGGAGAAGAGAAGAGAAGAAAAGGAAAGGGGGGAGGAGGAGAAGAGAAGAGGAGGAAAGGGGGGGGAGGAGGAAAAGAGAAGAAGAGGAAAGGGGGGAGGGAGGAGGAGAGAAGAAGAGGAAAGGGAGGAGGAGGAGAGAAGAGGAGGAAAGGGGGGGAGGAGGAGAAGAGAAGAAGAGGAAAGGGGGGAGGAGAAGACAAGGGGGAGGAGAAGAGAAGAGGAGGAAAGGGGGGAGGAGGAGAAGAGAAGAAGAGTAAAGGGGGGAGGAGGAGAAGAAAAGAAGAGGAAAGGGGGCAGGAGGAGAAGAGAAGAGGAAAGGGGGGGAGGAGGAGAAGAGAAAAAGAGGAAAGGGGGGGGAGGAGGAGAAGAGAAGAAGAGGAAAAGGGAGAGGAGGAGAAGAGAAGAAGAGGAAAGGGAGGGGAGGAGGAGAAGAGAAGAAGAGGAAAGGGGAGGGGAGGAGGAGAAGAGAAGAAGAGGAAAGGGGAGGGGAGGAGGAGAAGAGAAGAAGAGGAAAGGGGAGGGGAGGAGGAGAAGAGAAGAAGAGGAAAGGGGGGAGGAGGAGAAGAGAAGAAGAGGAAAGGGGGGAGGAGGAGAAGAGAAAAAGAGGAAAGGGGGGAGGAGGAGAAGAGAAGAGGAGGAAAGGGGAGGAGAGGAGGAGAAGAGAAGAAGAGGAAAGGGGGGGAGGAGGAGAAGAGAAGAGGAAAAGGGAGAGGAGGAGAAGAGAAGGAAAGGGGGGGAGGAGAAGAAGAGAAGAAGAGGAAAGGGGGGGAGGAGAAGAGAAGAAGAGGAAAGGGGGGAGGAGGAGAAGAGAAGAAGAGGAAAGGGGGGAGGAGGAGAAGAGAAGAAGAGGAAAGGGGGGGAGGAGGAGAAGAGAAGAAGAGGAAAGGGGGGGAGGAGGAAAAGAGAAGAGGAAAGGGGGGGAGGAGGAGAGAAGAAGAGGAAAGGGAGGAGGAGGAGAGAAGAGGAGGAAAGGGTGGGAGGAGGAGAAGAGAAGAAGAGGAAAGGGGGGAGGAGAAGACAAGGGGGGAGGAGAAGAGAAGAGGAGGAAAGGGGGGAGGAGGAGAAGAGAAGAAGAGTAAAGGGGGGAGGAGGAGAAGAAAAGAAGAGGAAAGGGGGCAGGAGGAGAAGAGGAGGAAAGGGGGGGAGGAGAAGAGAAAAAGAGGAAAGGGGGGAGGAGGAGAAGAGAAGAGGAGGAAAGGGGAGGGGAGGAGGAGAAGAGAAGAAGAGGAAAGGGGGGGAGGAGGAGAAGAGAAGAAGAGGAAAAGGGAGAGGAGGAGAAGAGAAGAAGAGGAAAGGGGAGGGGAGGAGGAGAAGAGAAGAAGAGGAAAGGGGGGAGGAGGAGAAGAAAAGAGGAAAGGGGGGAGGAGGAGAAGAGAAGAAGAGGAAAGGGGGGAGGAGGAGAAGAGAAAAAGAGGAAAGGGGGAGGAGGAGAAGAGAAGAAGAGGAAAGGGGGGGAGGAGGAAAAGAGAAGAAGAGGAAAGGGGGGGAGGAGGAGAGAAGAAGAGGAAAGGGAGGAGGAGGAGAGAAGAGGAGGAAAGGGTGGGAGGAGGAGAAGAGAAGAAGAGGAAAGGGGGGAGGAGAAGACAAGGGGGGAGGAGAAGAGAAGAGGAGGAAAGGGGGGAGGAGGAGAAGAAAAGAGGAAAGGGGGCAGGAGGAGAAGAGAAGAAGAGGAAAGGGGGGGAGGAGGAGAAGAGAAAAAGAGGAAAGGGGGGAGGAGGAGAAGAGAAAAGGAGGAAAGGGGAGGGGAGGAGGAGAAGAGAAGAAGAGGAAAGGGGGGGAGGAGGAGAAGAGAAGAAGAGGAAAAGGGAGAGGAGGAGAAGAGAAGAAGAGGAAAGGGGAGGGGAGGAGGAGAAGAGAAGAAGAGGAAAGGGGGGAGGAGGAGAAGAAAAGAGGAAAGGGGGGAGGAGGAGAAGAGAAGAGGAAAGGGGGGAGGAGGAGAAGAGAAGAAGAGGAAAGGGGGGAGGAGGAGAAGAGAAAAAGAGGAAAGGGGGAGGAGGAGAAGAGAAGAGGAGGAAAGGGGAGGGGAGGAGGAGAAGAGAAGAGGAAAGGGGGGGAGGAGGAGAAGAGAAGAGGAGGAAAAGGGAGAGGAGGAGAAGAGAAGAAGAGGAAAGGGGAGGGGAGGAGGAGAAGAGAAGAAGAGGAAAGGGGGGAGGAGGAGAAGAGAAGGAAAGGGGGGGAGGAGAAGAAGAGAAGAAGAGGAAAGGGGGGAGAAGAGAAGAAGAGGAAAGGGGGGAGGAGGAGAAGAGAAGAAGAGGAAAGGGGGGGGAGGAGAAGAGAAGAAGAGGAAAGGGGGGGAGGAGGAGAAGAGAAGAAGAGGAAAGGGGGGGAGGAGGAGAATAGAAGAAGAGGAAAGGGGGGGAGGAGGAGAAGAGAAGAAGAGGAAAGGGGGGGAGGAGGAGAAGAGAAGAAGAGGAAAGGGGGGGAGGAGGAGAAGAGAAGAAGAGGAAAGGGGGGGAGGAGGAGAAGAGAAGAAGAGGAAAGGGAAGGGGAAAGAGAAGGGGAAAGAGAAGGGGGGGGGGGGAAAGGGAGGCTGAACGAGCCGGGCCCGGCCGGGCCCAAGACTTCGGGCAGGGCCCTTCCCCAGCACCAGATTTACAGGTAGGTGGCATTGGGTCAGGTCGGGTCCGGGGTCGGGAGCGCGGGTCGGGTCGGGGGGAGCGCCGGTCCGGTCCGTGGGCCGTGGGCCGGGGGGGGGGGGGGGGGGGAGGCAGGAGTCGGGTCGGTGTCGTGGAGGAAGCAGGAGTCGAGTCGGGAGGAAGCAGGAGCTGGGCGTGGGAGGCAGCCTTATGCACGCAGCCCCAGTGAGGCCATTCGGCCAGGGCGAGGGGCTGCGTGCTTCGGGCCCCTCCCACACAGTTTTGGGCACCTGGAGCTACTGCACATGCGCGCCCACTGTAGCGCGCATGTGCAGAGGTCCCGGCACTGTTTTCAGCTCGTGCTGTGCTGCGCCCGGATCCAGAGGACCAGCAGGGAGCCGGAGAATAGGTAAGTTTTTTTTAGGCGCACCTTGTGGCGCGAAAAACGGGCGTCCAGGTCGGGGCTGCGCCGTTCTAGGCGCGGCCGAAACTTGGGCCCATAGTCTTTGCTCAAAGAAAAAACAAAAAATGGAGCAAAGTTTAGGAGAGGAGAGCATTGTTTGGTCAAAATGAAGGGGCAATCATAGGCACAGGGAGGATATTCAACATGGCATCTTCTGCTATGCCCTCCACTTTTTGCATTACTAACTGAAATCCTGAGATGAACCATCTTCTAATCCACTGACCATAAGCTGTGAAGATTTTAATCTGTTCTGAAAAAGCTGACTATAAAGAGAATTGACCGATTGTCCATGTGGTGAAGGTACTCTCACAGTGCTGTTAGGGAGTTCCAGGATTTTGACCCAACGATGATGAAGTAACGGCGATATAATTCCAAGTCAGGAGGGTATGTGACTCAGACGGGAACATAGAGGTGGCGGTATTCCCATGCGCCTGCTACCCTATCCTACAAGGTGGTAACGGTAGCGGATTTGGGAGTTGCTACAGTGCATCTTGTACATGGTACACACTGCAGCCACGGTACGCCAATCAAACGGGCTGCTTTATCCTCGATGGTGTCGAGCATCTTCAGTGTTGTTGGAGCTGCACTCATCCATGCAAGTGAAAAGTATTCCATCACACTCCTGACTTGTGCCTTGTAGATGGTGAAAGGCTTTGGAGAGTCAGGAGGGGAGACACTCGCCACAGAATACCCAGCCTATGACCTGCTCTTGTTGCCACAGTATGTGTGTGGCTGGTCCAGTTAAGTTTCTGGTCAATAGTGACCCCCAGGGTGTTGATGGTGGGGGAATTCGGCGATGGTAATGCTGTTGAATGTCAAGGGGTGGTGGTTAGACTGTCGCTTGTTGGAGATAGTCATTGCCTGGCACTTTTGTGGCACAAATGTTACTGTGCTGTGCCACACCATGCAGGGGCATGGGTTTCCACCCCCCCCACAGTCAACCCCACATATGTTGAGTTCCCACATAGGAGGGTAAAGAAAGTGGCAAGCTGCAAAAATCTGACAAACCTTCTAGTAAACAGCTCAAGATCGTCACTGCCAGAAGCCTGGTAAAGGTTACCTGCACTCTCTGTAGTAATTGATCAAGTATCAGAAACATATGGGAGCAAACTACGTATTAATTGGGAAGGAAAGGATTGGATAGAGATGTTACCCTATTTGCATAATAAAAATAAGGAAACTCTGACTCTTATTAGGTGATACCAACTAACATCACATCTATCAACAGCTCTATTGCCAGATAACAGCACATTGGAAGCTCAGATATTGAGAAATTATTCCAGTAGATGCCAACAAGATAGCATGTGGCACAGTTAACATCACCTTTTGTCTGCATCTGTGTTGCCAGGTAACAACAATATCTTGGGGGACAGAAATTCTGGATTGAAGCCCAGAAACAATTTGCACCATTGCACTTATTAGGGCATATTGGCATAAAGCCTACTTCTGGAGAGCTGCACGTCTGTGGTGGTTGGAATCTGGAGCTCTACAATTTCAATCCTGCACTGGATTTGGTCTCATGATAAACTGGTGGTGAAATAAAAACCTGCCGTATACACCTCGATTCATTTATCCTTAGCTTGAGCACAGAATGTCAGCCTCACTACTTTCAACAGGTTTCTGTACGAGGGAGGTTACAGACTAAGAAACTGTTAAATTGACAAGCAGGGTGTACACAAACTGAAACACAATGACATTCAAGAACAGAAGAGTCCCTAAGTGAGTGAATTAGTTTTAAATACAACAATATAGAGTCAGTCCTGATGGTCACAAGATTTTTGTGGCAAGGGGGGGGGGGGAAAAGAGGGGGCACGAGTGTAACCTCTTTCTGTGCACTACAAAATAAATAACTGCACTTAATTCATTGGAAAGCATTTACATTCCGTGTTAATTTTCTGACAACTTCATTATTTCTAATAGTCTGAGCTTGGTAATAAAGTTCCCACCACTTATAACGTTGGTATTAACACAATTTGCCTGCTATAAGTGGTGGACAATGTATCTAACATTTCTCAACTTAAGCAAAGGAGGAGATATAAAAGCCTGAAAAAAGACCAGAGAAGTAATTTTAACAGGTGTTCAGGAATAGTGTGTAGATAAGGACATAGGAAATAGGAGCAGGAGTTGGCCATATGGCTCCTAGAGATTGTTCCACCATTCAATAAGATCATGACTGATCTTCGACCTCAACTGTACCACAGAATGCTGCGGTTCAGAAGGATCTAGGTGGCTTCGTACATTAAACACAAAAAGTTAGTATGCAGGTACAGCAAGTAATTCGGAAGGCAAATGGAACGTTGGCCTTTATTGCAAGTGGGGTAGAATATAAAAGCAGGGAAATCTTGCTACAACTGTACAGGGTATTGGTGAAATCACACCAAGAGTACTGCGTACAGTTTTGGTCTCCTTATTTAAGGAAGGATATACTTGCATTGGAGGCAGTTCAGAGAAGGTTCACTAGGTTGATTCCGGAGATGAAAGGGTTGTCTTACGAGGAAAGGTTGAGCAGATTGGGCCTATACTTATTGGAGTTTAGAAGAATGAAAGATGATCTTATTGAGACACAAGATTCTGAGGGGGCTTAAGAGGGTAGATGCTGATAGGATGTTTCCCCTCGTGGGGGAAATCTAGAACTAGGGGGACAACACAAAAGCAAAATACTGCAGATGCTGGAACCTGGAATAAAAACAGAAAGTGCTGGAAATCTCAGCAGGTCAGGCAGCATCTGTGGAGAGGAAGCAGAGTTAACGTTTCGGGTCGATGACCCTTCGTCAGAACTAGAGGGCATAGTTTCAGAATAAGAGGTTGCCCATTTAAGACGGAGTTGAGGAGGAATTTCTTCTCTCAGAAGGTAGTGAATCTTTGGAATTCTCTACCCCAGAGAGCGGAGGAGGCTGGATCATTGAACATATTCAAGGCGGTGATGGACACATTTTTGAACTACAGGGGAGTCAAGGGTTATGGGGAGCAGGCAGAGAAGTAGAGTTGAGGCCAAGATCAGATGAACTTATTGAATGGTGGAGTAGGCTCGAAGGGCCAAATGGCCTACTCCTGCTCTATTTCTTATGTTCTTATAACTCCATTTGCCCACCCTATCCCCAAATTCCTGGATTCCCCTAGTGCACAAAAATCTATCCATCTCGGTCTTGAATATACTCAATGACTGAGTATCCACAGCCCTCTGGGGTAGAGAATTCCAAAGAATCACAACCAATGTTCCCCCTAATTATTTTTTGGGTCCCTGCAATGGGCTGCGTGGCCCAAAGTTTCGCGTATACGTGAAATTTCACGTTGGAAAAGCCGGGCTGCGCAGGATCGGTAGACAGCTGCAGGTCCACGCAGCTTAGAGGGAACGTTGTTCACAACCCTCCGAGTGAAGAAATATTTCCTCATCTCAGTCCTAAATGGCCGACCCCAAGTGCAACTAAAAGTTTGTTTTGAAGGAAACGGCACCAAAAGTATCTTAGTGTAAGAGCTCCACATTTAAGCAAATATCTTTTAGGATACGGGGCCTCTTCATAAGGAGTTTGAAATCCCATAGCTAAATACAGGTACTAGATCTATCTACATGTTAAGAACCAGAAGAACAAAATGTTTGCTTTGCAGAATTTGCCCCAGCCCTGAACTCACATTTTTTTCCAGTTTCTCTCCGATATGCCCTCATGACTTTTTCGTGCTCATCTTGTCCATGAGACCCACTTCCTACTCCCTCAAACCTATTTCCACCAAACTGACCACACAACTTCCTTCTCCAGCTCCCTTGTTAGCTGATATTGCTAATGGTTCTCTCGTCTCGAGTACAGCCCCCCCTCTCCCTCAAATCTGTCGTCATCACCCCTCTCCTCAAAAGACCAACCCTTAACCCCTCCGTCCTTGCAAACGACCGCTTCAGCTCCAACCTCCCTTTCCTCTCCAAAGTCCTTGCACGTGTTGTCGCCTCCCAAATCCGTGCCCATCTTTCCCGCAATTCCATGTTTGAATCCCTCTAAACAGAATCAAAATGGCTCTCAAAGTCACAAATGACATCTTTTGTGACTGTGACAAACTATTCCTTAATGTCGGTTATATATGTAAACTTGCATTTACTCTGTACAGCCACCAGGGAGCTCATCCCCTGGAGTCCCAAAGGGCCCCATAATTCCTTGGGAGCACAGGTATTTAAGGAGGCCTCACAGGTTGGAGAGGCACTCTGGAGATCTGCAATAAAAAAAACTACGGTCATACTTTACTTTGAGCACAGTGTTCAGTCTGACACTTTCTGCATTCATAACAACTGGCGACGAGATACAGATAGCGAACCCAAAGATGCAGAGAACAAGTGGGCATCCTGGAACAATTCTCGGAGGAAGATGATTGGGAAACGTTTGTGGAGCGACTCGACCAATACTTCGTGGCCAACGAGCTAGATGGGGAAGAGAACGCTGTCAAATGAAGGACGATCCTCCTCACCGTCTGTGAGGCACCAATTTATTACCTCATGAAGAATCTGCTCACTCCAGCGAAACCCACGGAGAAATCGTACGACGCTTTGTGTACACTGGTCCGAGAGCATTTGAACCCGAAGAAAAGCATTCTGATGGCAAGGTACCGGTTCTACACCTACAAAAAGGTCCGAAGGCCAGGAAGTGGCAAGTTATGTCACAGAGCTAAGACACCTTGCAGGACATTGCGAATTTGAAGGATATTTGGAGCACATGCTCAGAGACTTTTTCGTACTTGGCATTGGCCACGAAACCATACTTCGCAAACTTTTGACTGTAGGGACCCCATCCTTAAGGCCATAGCGATAGCCCACGCGTTCATTGCCACCAGTGACAATACGAAGCAAATCTCTCAGCACACAAGTGCTGCTACAAGTACTGTGAACAAAGTGATGTTGTTTTCGAATCATAACGTACAGGGCAGGTCACACATACCTGCAGATCTAGCCATGGTTATGGAAGCATTTGAGAGTGAGCAATCACCGGTCACTGCCCAGCAGGTCAAAACCTGGACAAGCCAGGACCCCTTATTATCTCCAGTGAAAAGCTGTGTGCTTCACAGAAGCTGGTCCAGTGTCCCAGTGGAAATGCAGGAAGAGATAAAGCCATTGCAGCGGCGCAAAGATGAAATGTCTATACAGGCAGATTGCCTTCTGTGGGGCAATCGAGTAGTGGACCCCAAGAAGGGCAGAGACACCATCATCAATGACCTCAACAGTACCCACCCAGGCATCGTAATGATGAAAGCGATAGCCAGATCCCACGTGTGGTGGTCCGGTATCGATGCGGACTTAGAGTCCTGCATTCACAGATGTAATACATGCTCGCAGTTAAGCAATGTACCCAGAGAGGCACCGCTAAGTTTATAGTCTTGGCTCTCCAAACCGTGGTCTAGAGTACATGTCGACTATGCAGGCCTGTTCTTGGGTAAAATGTTCCTTGTGGTTGTAGACGCATATTCCAAGTGGATTGAATGTGAGATAATGTGGGCTAGCACGTCTGCTGCCATTACTGAAAGCCTGTGAGCCATGTTTGCCACACACGGCTTACCTGATGTCCTGGTGAGCGACAACGTGCCATGTTTTACCAGTGCTGAGTTCAAAGAATTCATGACCCGTAACAGGATCAAACATGTCACATCTGCCCTGTTTAAACCAGCATCCAATGGTCAGGCAGAGAGAGCAGTGCAAACCATCAAGCAAAGCTTGAAGAGGGTAACTGAAGGCTCACTGCAGACTCGCCTATCCCAAGTCCTGCTTAGCTACCGCACGAGACCCCACTCACTCACTGGGATCCTGCCTGCTGAACTGCTCATGAAAAGAGCACTTAAGACAAGGCTCTTGTTAGTTCACCCTGATCGAAATGAACAGGTAGAGAACAGGTGGCTTCAACAAAGTGCATACCATGATAGTGCAAATGTGTCACGCGAGATTGAAATCAATGACCCTGGATTTGTATTGAATTATGGACAAGGTCCCAAGTGGCTTCCCGGCACTGTCGTGGCCAAAGAAGGGAGCAGGGTGTTTCAGGTCAAACTTTCAAATGGACTGATTCACCGGAAACACTTGGACCAAATGAAACTCAGATTCACGGTCTATCCTAAGCAACCCACCTTGGAACCTACCTTTTTTGATCCCCCAACATACACACCAGTGGCAACCGGCACCACGGTTGACCACGAAGCAAATCCCATCATCCACAGCAGCCCAGCAGGGCCCAACATACCAGGCAGCCCAGCAAGGCCAACTGCACAGCGAGAGCCCAACAAATGATTCAACAATACCAGCTTTCACACCAAAACGATAAACCAAAGGGCCGCAGATCGACTCACATTGTAAATAGTTACATTACTGACTTTGAGGGGGGTGTTGTTATATATGTAAACTTGTATTTACTCTGTACAGCCACCAGAGGGCTCATCCCCTGGAGTCTCAAGGGATCCCGTAATCCCTTGGGAGCACAGGTATTTGAGGAGGCCTTACAGGTTGGAGAGGCACTCTGGAGACCTGCAATAAAAGACTAAGGTCCCACTTTACTTTGAGCTCAGTGTTCAGTCTGATTCTTTCTCCATACATAACAATGTCCTTCTTGACTTGTCTGCAGCCTTTGACACGTTTGACCACTCTATCCTTCTCCAACACCTCTCTACCGTCATCCAGCTGGGTAGGATTGCATTCGCTGGATTCCATTCTATCTATCTAACTGTAACCAGAGAATTGCCTGTAATGGTTTCTCTTCCCTCTCCCGCATCGTTACCTCTGGCGTCCCCAAGGATCTATCCTTGGCCCTCTCCTATTTCTCATCTACATGCTACCCCTTGGCGACATCATCTGAAAACACAGCGTCAGTTCCACATGTACGCTGATGACACCCAGCTCTACCTCACTACCACTTCTCTTGACCCCTCCACAGTCTCTGAACTGTCAGACTGCTTGTCCGACATCCAGTTCTGGATGAGCAGAAATTTTCTCCAATTAAATATTAGGAAGACCAAAGCCATTGTTTTCGGACCCCGCCACAAACTCCGTTCCCTAGCCACTGACTCCATCCCTTTCCCAAACATCTGCCTGAGGCTGAACCATATGGTTCTCAACCTTAGTGTCATATTTGACCTTGAAATGAGCTTCCGACCACATATCCGCAGCATAACCAAGACCGCCTATTTCCACCTCCATAACATCGCCTGTCTCCATCCTTGCCTCAGCTCATCTGCTACTGAAACCCTCATCCATGCCTTTGTTACGTCAAGACTTGACTATTCCAACACACTCCTGGCTGGCCTCCCACATTCTACCCTACGTAAACTTGATTTATCTGCCCATGTCCTGACTTGCACCAAGTCCCGCTTACCCATCACCCCTGTGCTCGCTGACCTACTTTGGCTCCCGGTTAAGCAATGCCTCGGTCAAAATTCTCATCCTTGTTTTCAAATCCCCTCCCATGGCCTCACACCTCTCAATCTCTAATCTCCTCCAGTACCAGAAATACCACCCCCCCACCACCGCGTTCTGCGCTCCTCTAATTCTGCCCTCTTGAGCATCTCTGATTGGTTGCCGTGCCTTCTGTAGCCTAGGCTCAAAGCTCTGGAATTCCCTGCCTAAACCTCTCTGCCTCTTTCCTCCAAGATGCTCCTTAAAACCTACCTCTTTGACCACCTGCACCAATTTCTCCTTATGTGGCTCGGTTTCAATGTTTTTTGTCTGATAATACTCCTGTGAAGCGCCTTGGCATGTTTTACTACGTTAGAGTTGCTACATAAATACAAGTTGTTGTTGTTGTTACCCTGCCATGTTCGAGGCTGGGTACCCCCTCAAAGCTTCTCCACCATCTCGAAGGCTCAAGTCAGGATTGTGATGGAATACTCACCACTCACCTGGATGGATGCAGTCCTAACCAGAATTTCAACCCCATCCAGGATATAGCAGTGCACTGGATTTCCAGTGGGCTCAATATCCGCTCCATCAATCACCAGCACACAGTGGCTCCAATATGCAGGATGCACTGCAGTAGCTCACTCACCATCATAGGCAGTCCCTTGGAATTGAGGAAGACTTGCTTCCACTCTTAACACGAGTTCTTAGGTGGCTGTACAGTCCAATACGAGAACCACAGTCCCGGTCACAGGTGGGACAGATAGTCGTTGAGGGAAGAGGTGGGTGGGACTGGTTTGCCGCGTGCTCTTTCCACTGCCTGCTCACTAAGGTTACTGCAACAGCTCCTCCCTCCCCTGTGGCTTCCAGCACCGAGAAGGACAAAAGCGGCAATGTTTTGTGAACATTATCACCTCCAAGTCATCATGTGTCAGCCGTGGCTCAGTTGGTAACACTCTCACTTCTGAATCAGAAAGTTGTGGATTAAAGTCCCACTCCAGGAAAATCAAGTACAAAAATCCAGGCGGACTTTCCAGTGCAGTACTGATGGAGTGCATTTATATAGTGCCTTTCATGACCACCGGACATCCCAAAGCACTTTACAACCAATTCTTTTTGAAGTCTAGTCATTGTTGTAATATAGATGATGTTTTTCAGATGAGATGTTAAACAAATGTTTGCTCTCTCAGGTGGACGTAAAAGATCCTTTGACACTACTTCAAAGAAGAGCAAGTTAGTTATTCCCTGGTATCCTGGCCAATATTTATCCATCAAATCAACATCACTAAAACAAATCATCTGGTCATTATTACATTGCTGTTTGTGGAGCATGCTGTGTGCAAATTAGCTGCCGCGTTGCCTATATTACAACAGTGACTACACTTCAAAAATAACTTAATTGGCTGTAAAGTGCTTTGGGACATCCAGTGGTCATGAAAGGCACTATATAAATGCAAGTCTTTCTTTTACATCATCCAGATTTGGACATATATCATTCCGTTATTGTTGCAGGTTCAATTTGATGAGAACCATCAAATTCACAAGGACTACTGTGTTTCAAGGAAAGGTCAACCACCATCCTTTCAGGGCAACTAGGTATGGGTAATAACTGCACCCTTGCCATACATAGCCCAAGAACAATGTTTTTTTTTTTAAATTGTTGTTTCTAATGGCAATCGTTACTTTTGGTTGTATACAATTCAATTACAAAAATCTCTCCTGAACCATTTTTGAGCTTAACAATTTTGTATACATAAAAACTTGAGCATTCTATGGAGGTAATTTATTTGTTTATGGAAATTAATTTTTATTAAATACTGTATAAATTGGCAAACTCACTATCAACTCCAGTTGCACACCGAGCGCATATCAAGAAATTGCACACCGCCAGCCTCTGTTTTTACTTCCATTAATTTTAACAAGTAAAACATTTATGCTGAAATGCTTTAAGACAAAAACAGATAGGAACTGGCTGACAATCAGGAGTGGTGTGACCAGACATGTGGGAGTTGGGGCCCAATGCTTCAAAGGGGGCCAACAGCATTGTGTCCCATTTTCCTGGGCCCCTCCCCCACAAGGGAGTTAGACCCTGCTTCCCCCAATACGAACAACCACCAACATTCCAATCTGAGTTCTACTGGACCCAAGGATCTCCCTCCCACTGCTAGATCTCATGACCCTCATCTCAGTGCTCATAAACCCTTGACCATAATCCCAGTGCTCCCTGATCCCAGAACTGCCCTAGACTTTGATTAACTCCTAGATCCCAGGTTCCCTCTGAAGCAATTCTAGATCATAAGACTTTCCTCAGTGTTCCTCTCCATTGTTCCTGCATCCCTGGAACACCCGTCCCTCTGCTCCCAGATCCTGAAAGTCCACCTCCGGTTGCTGCTGAATCGTGATACCTCATCCCAGTACTGTCCGATTCTAGAGCTGCGCCTGTGCTGATAAGTCAATAACCATGATAATATTACTTCACATAGCACCCCCGCTCTTATAAACCCCCGGGACTTAGAAGCAATGGCATGACAGATCTGCTAGTATTCAAATAATGTTGGATCACTCACAAAGCACACCTAAACCAATAGCTGACCAGTGTATCCAGAGGGGAAACGCCAATGTTGGAAATTTAGTATAAAACTATTTTACTCCCACTAGCAATGTCAAATTCATTTATCTCACGGGTGAATTCACAAGGTAGCATGCACCCAGCGGGAGGTGAGCCGGGGTGTTTTTGCAGTTGGAGGCAAATACTTGAAAGCTGTCCCATTTTATTTAAAACGTTTTTTTTTTTATTTACTTCAGTCACTGGGAGTGTTGTGTTAATTGAAGCCTTGACTGCAGTTATCCCATGTGACCAATTAAGGACCTTGGCGTAGAATTGCTTCCGACAACTTGTTTTTCCCTGGGCTTTGTAAGACGGCTTATGATTATAATTGTTGGGTGCATTGATGCTGGCCATTTATAACAGTAACTAAATTATGGGAGCTATGTGATGCATGTGCAATTAAATGGGTAGTCCCTACCTTGGGATGTACAAGCCCTCAATCAAGTAGCTGGTCGTGTTGCATTCAAGACAGGAAATTAACCAGAGGTTGAAATTTCAATTAAAGAACATAACTATGTTGTTTATTTCTCCGAGTTCCTGAATCAACTTGAAAACCTTATCTTTTGTGAAGCATAAGTAATACGTTACAGATTGAATGGCGGGAAAGAAAACACATAGGAGGATGAACACCAGAAAACAGCGAGTTATAGTATTCATACCATTCACTTCTCAAACAGAGGTTTAAAAATCTTGCATGTAGGAGACAATAGTTTAACGGTGCGAGTCCCAAAACCAATACAATGCGTTGTGGCGATTTTGGCTATTAAGGCTATTTTCTTTACTCTCTTCTGTCTCAATTACACAGTTCCATGTGGGACAACACAAAAATTTAACACCGAACCATCACAAATCTCACAAAGTAAATAAACCGCAGAAAAAACAAAGGAACTCGAGACTGATCAGTTCTCGGTCTAGCCATTAGATGGTGTCAGAGTTAGGTTGAATGAGGTGGTGGAGAGACGAGAACACAAAATTTATATTATCCACCCCGTTTCACTTGAACTGCAGTGGAGGAGCAGGGTCAAAAAAAATCGCAACTATGGAGAGATTTGGGATTCCTCCAACCGCGTGGCAGGGGAAGGAAGATTAATTTATGAGTTTCCTCACCTTTCCTTCACCCTCTGCAGCACACTCCATCTAAAACTTAAAAACACAAGACATGGTTTCACCTCTTGTATGTCAAGAGAAAGCTTCCATAGCAAATGTCAAATCTATCATGGTGACTGATAAATAAATAAAACAAAACACTGGTAACAGCACAAACAAGTCTGCAAATGAATGCAACGCCAGCACAGACATTTGACACGATATGATAGATACATTAATTATACATACAGTCACCATGTTATCCAAATGCAATATATAGATAGCAACAGAAGCCCAAGAACAAAAGCAATGAGTAGAACTTATATGCAACAAATTAATAAATTTATTTTCACCCACAAAGCAATGCAGGCATCAAAAACTGGGAGGAAAGCCCACTTAAATTGTTCATTTTTTAAAAATCTACGAGCTGGAAAAAAGTATTATAGGTGTGAGAAATGTAGAGAAAATGTTGAAAACATTGATATGTCTAACATACGGTGGAATGATTGAATTTGTAGCTAGGTACCCGTGGTCCATTGTACTGGTGCAAATATGAATCAGAAATAACACTGTAGGCAATAGTAAATAAACTAAAATGGATTGCAAAAATACTCAAATAAAATAGTTAATTGAATGCAAAAATTGGTAGCAGAAAAATATGAACAAATGCACTATTGATGTGAAATTGACACCTGAAACAGACTTAATGAAAACTGAGCTGCATTTAACAGGATCAATGCTGTCTAAATACTAAGGTGGAACATCCCGATATTAACTCATCGGGCCCTCATAAATATGGGAACAGGGGTGGGAAATCCTAAGGGTTGTAATATGTTTAATTCATTTTATAAATAAAATATATAACATGAGTATATTTATTGATCCACATACATTTTAAAATATAAAATTAACGCACCTGTTTTCCCACTGTAAAATGTAGCACCGATACATCTCCTACAAGGAATAAATCTTAAGTCTTTGTTTTCATCTCTTCATTGATCAAGATGAATTAGATAGAAATTGCAGCGTGAAAAAAAACACCCAGTGCAATCATCCGACGCCAGACGAAGGCACTCAGACAGAAAAGACACAAGGCATTTAGAAATGAGGGGAGGGGGGAACAAAGGCATGAAAATAAAATCTCACACATTCCATGTAAAAAAAAACCTATGCAATAATCCACTACATTGTGTTGGTTGGAGGTTGCAGCCGAGGAATGAGAAGCGAAGGAACAGCAAAGAGCTGTCCAGGAGGAGGAAAGATTCTATCAGCGAGTAGCAGAACCTAAGGCTCGCTCCCAGCGGCTGCTTATAATGTTACCATTTGCCTTGGAGCTGATAGATAACTGTCCACAAAAAGGGTACGGAATCCTGCAAGGATCAAACTCAAATCTGCCACCAGGGGGTGCGATATGTGGGGCGGGAGTAAGACTATTGCATTTAACCCTTTCCTGACTCTGCTTCAACTTTTTTTTAATTTTAAGTCTTTTTAAATGGAAAGAAGCATAATCACTTCTGAAAATTACACGGCATAGCCTTTTCTTTCACGCTTTGATACCTTCTAAACACAAGGAATTAGAGACGTATTTCGTTTGGTAATTATATAATTTGCATTTACAAAAAACAAATGAGAACATTTTGTGTTGCTTGCACAGGAGTGTCATCGTGATACGAAAATAGTCTGTTTGCCCTCCCTCCCCAAATTTTCATAGTTTACTTCACTTTAAATGAAACATATAATTTTATCCTTGATTGTGAATCCTTGTGACTTGGCCTTATATTTTGCATACTACATATTTATGGTGTACAAAAATTCAACTATATCATCACACAAATAAACCAATAAAATATTTTAGCCTTTGCTTCAGATGAGATGTTAAATCAAGACTCTGCTTATTCAGATTGACATTGAAGATCCCAGGGCACTACTTGAAGTAGAATAAGGAGTTGTCCCATGTCTTGGTCAACATTCTTACCTAACCTAACATAACTAAAACAGATTAATTGGTTAATAATCTCATTAATGTTCTTGCTTATGTAAAAATAGTGACTATAGCCCCTATTTTCAACTTGTTGGATTTTTGTCGCCCGCGCATGTTAACGTACGATTCTTTCGTGTATGTTTGCTCCAGAAAAAAAATTGGGACTTTCGACAAAGAAATATTTGAATTTGGTGCCGCGCTCTCCGGTTAGTCTGGGGGTGGGGGCAGAGCTTCAAGTCTGCATTAAAAACCCGCTGGGCATGCGCGAAAAGCTGAAGTTGCCAGGGCTACCAGAAACGCTGAAGTAAGCTGAAGCCCACTCCCCCGAAAGGACTGCTACCCTATTGCTGCCGAAAGGGCCACAAAGGACCTCTCCCCCAGCTGGACCACCGCTCTCCCCTGGACTCACGGCTACCACTCTCCCTTCCCCCCCCCCCAGTTGGATCTACTGCAATCCTGGGCCGAATGGCCCTCCTGCTCCCGAACTTTAACTCACGCGGGGTGGGGGGGGGGGGGGCATTCAGCCCAGGATTGCAGCGGGTCCAGCCGGTGGGGAACAATCCTATGGCCCGGGATTGCAGCAGGTGGAGCAGTCCTTTCAGCCCAGAAATCTTCCTCCCTTGCTCCAAAAAGAGTTCCCTGTGAGAAAAAATAGTATTTTATTTAGTATTTTTATTGCCTCGCTTCTTGTGCGCCGTGCCGATTCCTTAACTTAACAAATTGGGTCTTTTTGCGATGCTTTTGGCCACTGAAAAAAATTGCGGACAGCCAAAATCAGTTAAAGAGCCAAAAATGGCATGGAAATCAGTTTTCAACCAGACCTACACCAAAAAATCTTGCATACAAAAAAACGGCACTGACAGTCGCCGCCGGCGTACAAACTTTGAGCAAAATTGCAAAATCATGATTGCTCAAAATAAATCAGCGGACGCCAAAAAAATGGCATCTAATGGTGGTGAAAATAGAGCCCTTAGTTTCAAAACTAATTTTGAGAGGCAATTTGAGACATTTCTCATGGGATAAGGGACTCTATAAATGCAAGTCTTATTACTTTACTAGATTGAAGAGAGTTTTAGAATTAGTTTTCATTGAAATTAATTCCTGGAACTTGATAGGTTTAGTCTGGAGGACAGGAATAGGATTTTCCATATTCTGTGAGCCTACTGAAAATAATTTCTGAATTTTCAGTTTTTCAGACTGGCAATGTGAATAGCCACAGTTACTGGATTTAAAATGTGAATAGTATTTAATCTAAAACTGCTTAAAATGGTCTCTTCAGTACATTATTGTTAAAGTTAATCAATGGTTTAGTTAATCTATGGGGTCCTGCTCCTCATTGCTATCCAATGACACATGTTGGAAAGTGGATATTGGGGGTCTGATTTTTATGTCTTTGTTAATTTTAGCAACAACAAAAAATATCAGACCTATATAAAAAATGTTGGGCCCCCAGTTCAGTAAGATTGAGCCCAGGTCTGATGCCCTCCACAACCTCGATGGGTCCGGGGCGTGTGACGTCCTTGGCGAGACCCAACCCCGCAACTGTATTGATCCGGGCCTCGGACATGGTTTTACCTTGATGGGGCTTGTTAAGCCCATCCTGCGAGGCTCCCAGCCAATTAAAAGGAAGCAGGTCTGATGACATAATCTGATGACATGTCATCCACCGCTTTCCTTAAAGGGACCATGCCCACATACATTTTGACAGTTGTGCTGTCAGCATTCTACAGCATTGAGATGCTGCAAACACTGCCAAGCACTGCACAAAGGTACACGGGTGCACCCAGGCTCTCCCATGACTCCCTGCAAATGCTGATGGTGGGAGTCACAGCATGCAGGGAAGTCATCTTCCCCTCCAATGTGTGGAAGAGACCTCCCCAGATACCAACGCAGCCTGGTTGCATGTTGTACAGGAGGGCTCAAGCAAGGGTGTCATCAGGAGCACCTGGCTGCAGTGATGTAAGCCTTTCAATGATCTCAATGGATCACAAAACTTTACTGCAAAGCCACACTCAACCTATCCTGCTGTGCCACTCATCACATCCCCATCACTCTGCCTTCCCTACCCTACTCCTGCACATCCTTACTCACATCAACTTGCCTTGCACCTCCACCTATTCCTCTCTATCTACATTATCACAGCCCTATCTCACTAGCCACCCCTCACACTCAACCTCATCCTTGTCCAATCATACCAACTAACAACACACATGAGTAGGCACTTGGGTGTTATAAGAACATAAGAAATAGGAGCAGGAGTAAGCCATACAGCCCCTCCAGCCTGCTCCGCCATTCAATAAGATCATGGCTGATCATCGACCTCAACTCCACTTTCCCGCCCGATCCCCATATCCTTGATTCGACTGGAGTCCAAAAATATATCTATCTCAACCTTGAATATATTCAGAGACTCAGCATCCACAGCCCTCTGAGGGAGATAATTCCAAAGATTCTTTGAGTGAAGAAATTCCTCCTCATCTCTGTCTTAAATGGCCTACCCCTTATCCTGAAACTGTGCCCCCTAGTTCTAGACAATCCAGCCAGGAGAAACAACCTCTTGTTAATCCCTTTCAGAATCTTGTATGTTTCAATGAGATCATCCCTCATTCTTCTAAACTCCAGAGAGTATAGGCCCATTCTACACAATCTCTCATCATATGACAGCCCTCTCATTCCAGGAATCAATCTAGTGAACCTTCATTGCACCAGCTCCAATGCAAGTATATCCTTCCCTAGATAAGGAGACCAAAACTGTGCACAGTACTCCAGGCGTGGTCTCACCAAGGCCCTGTACAATTGTAGAATGACTTCCTTACTCTTATACTCCAACCCCCTTGTAATAAAGGACAACATGCCATTTGCCTTCCTTATGGCTTGCCGTACCTGCACGCTAGCTTTCTGTGCTTCTTGCACGAGGACACCCAAATCTCTCTGAACACCAACATTTAAAAGTTTCTCAACATTTAAAAAATATTCTGTTTTCCTAGTCTTTCTACCAAAGTGAATAACCTCACATTCCCCTACATTATACTCATTCTTCTGTTCTGTCGTGGCGAATCAAATAGCTAGGGCTTTAGAGAGGGCTTTAAACTAATTAGTGTGGGGGTGGGGGGAGGGGTTCAGGTGAGCAGAAATGTAAAAAGACAAAGAGCAAGGAGAAGGCAATAGAGCAGGGTAGCACTGTGGCAAATGACAACCAGAGTATGACAGGAAGGGACAGAATGTATAAAAATAAAAGTGTATCAGAAAGTGGGATCAAAGCAGGGCAAAATTGTAAAAAGACAAAATTAAAAGCTCTTTATCTGAATGCACGCAGCATTCGTAACAAGATAGATGAAGTTGACAGCACAAATAGATTCAAATGGGAGTGATCTGATAGCCATTACAGAGACATGGTTGCAAGGTGCCCAAGGCTGGGAATTGAATATTCAGGGGTGTTTGACAATTCGGAAGGATAGACAGAAAGGAAAAGGAGGTGGGGTCGCTCTGTTAATAAAGGATGAGATCAGTGCAGTAGTGAGAAATGATATTGACTCAGAAGAAGAAGATGTAGAATCAGTTTGGGTGGAGATAAGAAATAATAAGGGGAAGAAGTCACTGGTGGGTGTAGTCTTTAGGCCCCCTAACAGTAGTTACACTGTTGGACAGAGTATAAATCAATAAATAATGGAGGCTTGGAAGAAAGGTACGGCAATAATCATGGGTGATTTTAATCTTCATATTGATTGGACAAATCAAATTGGCCAAGGTAGCCTTGAGGAAGAGTTCATAGAGTGTATCCAGGATGGTTTCCTTGAACAGTATGTTGTGGAACCAACCAGGGAGCAGGCTATCTTAGATCTGGTACTGTGTAATGAGACAGGATTAATAAATAATCTCAGTAAAGGAACGAGTGATCATGGCTTGGTTGAATTTCAAATTCAGTTGGAGGGTGAGAAAGTTGGGTCTCAAACCAGTGTCCTAAGCTTAAGTAAAGGTGATTACAAAGGTATGAAGGCAGAGTTGGCTAAAGTGGACTGCAAAAATAGATTAAAATGTAAGATGGTTGATGAGTAGTGGCAAACATTTAAGGAAAAATTTCATAACTCTCAACAAACATACACTCCAGTGAGAAGGAAAGACTTTAAAAGAGGGAGAACCATCCGTGGCTAACGAAGGACGGAAAGGATGGCATCAAATTGAAAACAATGGCATACAATATAGCCAAGATTAGTGGGAGGCCGGAGGTTTGGGAAATCTTTTTAAACCAGCAAAGGATGACTAAAAATAATAAAGGGAGAAGATGGATTATGAGAGTAAACTTGCAAGAAATATAAAACAGATAGTAAGAGTTACTACAAGTATATAAAAAGAAAGAAGGTAACTAAAATAAATGTTGGTTCCCTAGAGGATGAGACTGGGGAATCAATAATGAGGAACAGGAAAATGGCAGCGATTTTGAACAAATATTTTGTGTCGGTCTTCATGGTAGAAGACACTAAAAGCATCCCAATAATAGATTATCAAGGGGCTTTCAGGAGGGGGGAATTTAATACAATCAATATCACTAAAGAAAAAGTACTTGGTAAAATAATGGAACTAAAGGTGGATAAGTCCCCTGGACCTGATGGCCTGCATCCTAGGGTCTTAAAAGAAGTGGCTACAGTGATAGTGGGATGCATTGGTTGCAATCTACCAAAATTCCCTGGCGTCAGGAGAGGTCCCAGCAGATTGGAAAACTGCAACTGTAACGCCATTATTTAAAACAGGAGGAAGACAGAAAGCAGGAAACTATAGAGTCTGTCATTACTAAAATGCTAGAGTCCCTTATTAAGGAAGCAGTAACAGGACATTTGGAACATTATAATGCAGTCAAGCAGAATCAGCATGGGTTTATGAAAGGGAAATCATGTTTGACAAATTTGTTGGAGTTCTTTGAGGATATAATGAGCAGGGTGGATAAGGGAGAAACCAATGGATGTGGTGTATTTGGATTTCCAGAGGCATTTGATAATGTGCCACATAAAAGGTTACTGCACAAGTTAAGAGCTCACGGGGTTCGGGATAATATATTAGCATGGATAGAAGATTGGCTATCTAACACGAAACAGAGTCGGGATAAATGGGTCTTTTTCTGGTTGGGAAACGGTAACTAGTGAGGTACCACAGGGATTGGTGCTGGAGCCTCAACTATTTACAATCTATACTAAAGACTTGGATGAAGGTACCGAGTGTAATGTAGCCAAGTTTGCTGATGATACAAAGATGAGTGGGAAAGCAAGTCGTGAGGAGGACACAAAAAATCTGCAAAGGGATATAGACAGGCTAAGTGAGTGGGCAAACATTTGGCAGATGGAGTATAATGTGGGAAATTGTGAGGTTATCCATTTTGGCAGGAAAAATAAAAAAGCAAATTATTATTTAAATGGAGAGAGATTACAAAATGCTGCAGTACCGAGGGGCCTGGGGGTCCTTGTACATGAAACACAAAAAGTTAGTATGCAGGTACAGCAAGTAAAAAATCAGAAAGGCAAATGGAATGTTGGCCTTTATTGCAAGGGGGATACAGTGTAAAAGCAGAGAAGTCCTGCTACAACTGTACAGGATATTGGTGAGACCACACCTAGAGTACTGCATACAGTTTTGGTCTCCTTATTTAAGGTGGGATATACTTGCATTGGAGGCAGTTCAGAGAAGGTTCATTAGGATGATTCCTGAGATGAAGGGGTTATCTTATGTAGAAAGGTTGAGCAGGTTGGGTCTATACTCATTGGAGTGTAGAAGAACGAGAGGTGATCTTATTGAAACATAAGATACTGAGGGGGCTCAACGAGGTAGATGCTGAGAGGATGTTTCCACTCGTGGGGGAATCTAGAACTAGGGGGCATAGTTTCAGAATAGGGGATCGTCCAGTTAGAATTGAGGTGAGGAGGAATTTCTTCTCTCAGAGGGTTGTAAATTTGAGGAATTCTCTGCCCCATAGAACTGTGGAGGCTGGGTCATTGAATATATTTAAGGTGGAGATAGACAGATTTTTGAACAATAAGCGAGGAAAGGTTTGTGGGACTGGGCAGGGAAGTGGAGCTGAGCCCAAGATCAGATCAGGTATGATCTTATTAAATGGCGGAGCAGGCTCGAGGAACCAAAAGGTCTACCCCTGCTCCTATTTCTTCTGTTCTTATATTTTTATACACCATCTGCCACCTTACTGTCCACTCACTTCATCCTTCATCTATCTATATCCCTTTGCAAATTTGTTGTGTTCTCCTCACAGCTTACTGTCCTGTAAAGTCCTGTCCCTGCAGTACAGACTCACACGAGGCACATGCTGAAGTCAAGGTCACTCAGGACCTGCACCTTTATTTCACAGCTCTTGAATGCCACACTTGCCTGAGACCTGCCTTTATATACCTGTGTGGAACAGGTATGCAGTGTCTCCTGCAAGTGCACCCCTGGTGGTAAGGTATGCTTGTGGTTGCAGGTCATATCTAGTTACAGTCATGTATAGCATGGTAAGATACAGTTATGTACCGTAGTGTGAGATGCATGACATGTTCACCTAGCTTTGTGTCATCAGCAAACTTGGATACATTACACTTGGTCCCTTCATCTAGGTCATTAATATAGATTGTAAATAGCAGCACTGATCCTTGCGGCATTCCATTAGTTACAGCCTGCCAACCTGAAAAGACTCGTTTATCCCTACTCTCTGTTTCCTGTCCATTAACCAATCCTCCATCCATGTTAATATATCACCTCCAATCTCAGGATCCCTAATCTTGTATAATAACCATTTATGCGGCACCTTATCGCATGTTTTTTGGAAATCCAAATATACTACATCCATTGGTTTTCCTTTATCTAACCTGCTAGTTACATTCTCAAAAACATCTAATAAATTTGTCAAATACGATTTCCCTTTCATAAAACCATGTTGACTCTGCCTCATCATGATACGATTTTCTAAGTGCCCTGATACCACTTCCTTAACAATGGATCCTAGCATTTTCCCGGCGCCTGATGTCAGGCTAACTGGCCTGTAGTTCGCTGTTTTCCCTCTCCTTCCTTTCTTGAATAACGGTTACATTTGCTATCTTCCTATTTGCTGGGGCCATTCTAGAATCTAGGAAATTTTGAAAGATCAAAACCAATGCATCCACTATCTCTGCAGCCACCTCGTTTAGAACCCTAGAATGTCGGCCATCAGGTCCAGGGGATTTGTCGGCTTTTAGTCCCATTAGTTTCTCTAGTATTTTTTCTGTACTTACATTAATTACATTAAATTCCTCGCCCTCATTAGACCCATGGTTCCCCACAATTTTAGGTATGCATTTTGCGTATTCTACTGTGAAGATAGATATAAAATATTTGTTTAACGTTTCTGCCATTTCTTTATTCCCCATAATAATTTCTTCTGCCTCAGCCTCTAAGGGACCAATGTTTACTTTTGCTACATACTTGTAGAAGCTCTTACAATCTGTTTTTACATTTCTTGCCAGTTTTCTCTCATCATCTATTTTTTCCCTTGTTATCAATTTTTTGGTCATCCTTTGCTGGTTTCTGAAACTCTCCCAATCCTCAGGCTTACTACTATTCTTCACAACATTTTAAGCTTCTTCTTTCAATCTAATGCTATCCTTAACTTCTTTAGTTAGCCACGGATGGATCACTTTTCCTGTGGAGTTTTTGTTTCTCGGGAATGTATTTTTATTGAGAATTATGAAATATTTCTTTAAATGCTAGCCACTGCTTATCTACTGCCATACCTTTTAATCTATTTTACAATCTACCTTAGCCAACTCGCCCTTCATACCATGTAATTGGCTTTATTTAAGTTTAAGACTCTAGTTTCGGACTTAGGCAAGTCACTCTCAAATGTTATGCAAAATTATATCGTATTATGATCAATCTGCTCCAGAGGATTCTTTACTATGAGATTGCTAATTAACCCTGTCTCATTACACAATACAAGATCTAAAATAGCCTGTTCCCTGGTTGGTTCCATGATGTATTGTTCTAGGAAACTGTCCTGAATGTATTCCATGAACTCATCCTCCAGACTACCTTTACCAATTTGATTTGTCCAGTCTGTATGAAGATTAAAGTCCCCCACGATTATTGCATTATCTTTATTACCAGCTCCTATTATTTCTTGATTAATATTCTGTCCAAAGGTATAGCTACTGTTGGGAGCCTGTATATTATTCCCACCAGTGTTTTCTGCCCCTTGTTTTTACTTATCTCCACCCATACTGATTCTACTTCCTGATCTACTGAGCCAAGCCTTTCTCTTTACTGTCCTTATGTCATCCTTTATTATCAGGGCTAACCACCAACCCCCCTCCCACCCCACCGCCACCCCCACCCCGCCTTTACCATTCTGCTTGTCTTTTCGAGATGTCAAGTACCCTGGAACATTTAGTTCCCATCCTTGATCACTTTGCAACCACGGCTATTAGATCAAACCCATTTATCTCTATTTGTGTCACTAGTTCGTCTATCTTGTTACAAATGCTTTGTGCATTCAAATAAAGAGCCTTTAATTTAATTTTAATTTTAAATTTCCCCTCACCTGACCCCTCCCCCCTATTTATAGTTTAAAGTCCTGTCGACAGCCCTAGTTATTTGATTCGCCAGGACGCTGGTCCCAGCCCGGTTTAAGTGGAGTCCGTCCCAACAGAACAGCTCCCTCTTTCCCCAGTACTGGTGCCAATGCCCCATGCATTGAAACCTCTTCTTCCCACATCACTCTTTGAGCCACACATTTAACTCTCTGATCTGCTTGACCTTCCATTAATTTGCACGTGGCTCAGGTAGCAATCCAGAGATTATTACCCTTGAGGTTCTGCTTATTAATTTAGACCCTAGCTCCTCAAACTCCCTCAGCAGAAGCTCATTCTGAGTTCTACCTATGTCATTGATTCCTACATGGACCAAAACAACTGGATCCTCCCTCTCCCGCTCCAAGTTCTTCCCCAGCCATGAGGAAATAGAAACATAGAAACATAGAAAGTAGGTGCAGGAGTAGGCCATTCAGCGCTTCGAGTCTGCACCACCATTCAATATGATCATGGCTGATCATGCAACTTCAGTACCCCATTCCTGCTTTCTCTCCATACCCCTTGATCCCTTTAGCCTGAAGGGCCACATCTAACTCCTTTTTGAATATATTTAGTCAATTGGCCTCAACAACATTCTGTGGTAGAGAATTCCACAGGTTCACAATTCTCTGAGTGAAGAAGTTTCTCCTCATCTCGGTCCTAGATCGCTTACCCCTTATCCTTAGACTGTGTCCCCTGGTTCTGAACTTCCCCAACATTGGGAACATTCTTCCTGCATCTAACCTGTCCAATCCTGTCAGAATTTTATATGTTTCTATGAGATCCCCTCTCATTCTTCTAAATTCCAGTGAATATAGGCCTAGTCGATCCAGTCTTTCCTCATATGTCAGTCCTGCCATCCCAGGAATCAGTCTGGTGAACCTTCGCTGCACTCCTTCAATAGCAAGAATGTTCTTCCTCAGATTAGGAGACTAAAGCTGCACACAGTACTCAAGGTGTGGTCTCACCAAGGCCCTGTACAACTGCAGTAAGACCTCCCTGCTCCTATACTCAAATCCCCTTGCTATGAAGGCCAGCATGCCACTTCCTTTCTTTACTGCCTGCTGTACCTGCATGCCTACCTTCAATGACTAATGTACCATGACACCCAGGTCTTGTTGCACCTCCCCTTTTACTAATCTGTCACCATTCAGATAATAATCTGCCTTCCTGTTTTTGCCACCAAAGTGGACAACCCCACACTTATCCACATTATACTGCATCTGCCATGCATTTGCCCATTCACCTAACCTGTCCAAGTCCCCCTACAGCCTCCTAGCATCCTCCTCGCAGCTCGCACTGCCACCCAGCTTAGTATCATCTGCAAACTAGGAGATATTACATTCAATTCCTTCGTCCAAATCATTAATGTATATTGTAAAGAGCTGGAGTCCCAGCACTGAACCTTGCGGCACCCCAGTTGTCACTGCCTGCCATTTTGAAAAGGATCCGTTTATTCCGACTCTCTGCTTCCTGTCTGCCAACCAGTTCTCGATCCACGTCAATACATTACCCCCAATACCATGTGCCTTAATTTTGCACACTAATCTCTTGTGTGGCACCTTATCAAAAGTCTTTTGAAAGTCCAAATACATCACACCCACCGGTTCTCCCCTATCCACTCTACTAGTCACATCCTCAAAAAGCCCCAGAAGATTTGTCAGCATGATTCCCCTTTCATAAATCCATGCTGACTTGGACTGATCCTGCCACTGCTTTCCAAATGCGCTGCTATTACATCTTTAATAATTGATTCCAGCATTTTCCCCACCACCGATGTCAGGCTAACCGGTCTATAATTCCCTGTTTTCTCTCTCCCTCTTTTTTTAAAAAGTGAGGTTACATCAGCTACCCTCCAATCCATAGGAACTGAACCAGAGTCCATGGAATGCTGCAAAATGACCACCAATGCATCTACTATTTCTAGGGCCACTTCCTTAAGTACTCTGGAATGCAGACTATCAGGCCCTGGGGATTTATCGGACTTCAGTCCCTTCAATTTCCTTAACACCATTTCCTGACTAATAAGGATTTCCCTCAGTTCCCCCTTCTTGCTAGACCCGCGGTTCCCTAGTATTTTCGGGAGGTTATTCGTGTCTTCCTTAGTGAGGACAGAACCAAAGCATTTGTTCAATTGGTCTGCCATTTCCTTGTTCCCCATTATGAATTCCCCTGATTCTGACTGCAAGGGACCTACATTAGTCTTCACTAATCTTTTTCTCTTTTTCTCTTCACATATCCTTAACCCTGGCACCAGGCAGGCAACACAACCTCCGAAACTCCCTGTCACAGCTGCAGAGAATAGTATCTATACCCCTGACTATACTGTTCCCTACCACTGCCACCTTCCTTCCTTCTCCCCCCACACTTGGATGGCCCCCTGTACCATCCTCCCTGCAATCCTTTTCCTCATTCATACAGGGAGCAAGTACCTCATACCTGTTGGACAAGGTCAAAGGCTGAGGCTCCTCCATCACTGCATCCTGGATCCCCATACCTTCCTGACTCACAGTCACACCCTCCTGTCCCTGACCATTGACTAACTCTAAAGTACTATTGAACCTTAAGGGTGTGACTGCCTCCTGGAGCAAAGTGTCCAGATAATTCTCTCCCTCCCTGATGCATCGCAATGTCTGAAGCTCGTATTCCAGCTGAAAAATTCTGAGCTGAAGTTCCTTGAGCTGCAGACACTTACTGCAGATGTGGTTGCTCAGGATCGCGATGCTCTCCGCCAGCTCCCATGTGCTGCAGTTACGACACACCACCTGCCCTGCCATCTCTAACCTGGTTTTATTTATTAATTAATTAGTTAAATCTTTGATTCAATCGATATTTTAGTTTTGTTGTTTAATTATTTTATCTGTTCCAAGTTATTAATTTAATAAGTGCTGGCAAGTTACAGTTTCTCAGCTCTTAATTTAATCCCATTCCCTAACTTAGACAGCAAAGAAAAGCTGTAATACTCACCAACCAATCACCTACTTGCTCTCCTGTGATTTCTTTTTTGTTGTTTTTGAATTGGAGCCTCGGCTCTCTCGCTCCTCCCGGTCCTGGGCCTCCTGTCTCCCTGCTCTATTTATGCCACTCTCACTCCCACTCATTCTGGTCTCCAACATTGATGTAAAGTTTCTGCTAATGTGTTGTCAAACATTGAAATCTATATTTTCAACACTTTGCGTTCTTGGACAGATCTGTGTGCACCTTTGGAAGTGGCTTAGTGAGTTGTAGTGAATAGTTGAGACATAACAGTACCTTCCCCCCGACCCCCCGCAACCCCCCCGCCGCCCCCAATGGTGATGTGTGTGAAAAGACTGGCTTGAGCATTACAGGGATGCTGATGCTTTATGGTGCTGGTGTGGGGTGGTGCCAACTTGATCCATCATGTGGCAGGCAGGGTGTACAGAGTCAAGTGAAGTAAATGTGGCCATGGACCTTCTGGGCAGCAATGTGGTCGGGTACTGATGCCCTGTGCCCTATGCAGCATCAGGTGATTGCGGAGAAGGTTGGGGTTGCTGTTGGTGTGCCGAGTGATGTTGGTGTTGGGGCTGATCGTGGTGGGATTCTGAGGACCAAGGTGATATTTTTTCAAGGGCATGAATGCTGATGGAATAGATGGCAGCTGAAGTTGAGATGACAGAAGCGATCTGTCAATAGTGAAAGAGGTTGCTCCAAGGAGGTGACACTGGATAGAGAGTTCAATGCAAACACTTCAAATCTCCATAAAGCTGAAAAGTGTATTCCAATTCCTAAAGGCTCCGGCTTCTTTGTTTGGAAATTGAACAGCTATGAAATGGTAACTTTTATACCACTTCTGCAGCTGTCAACTAGTGAAACTAATCTAGAGTTGTTGAGAACCCAACATACTTACCTGACGTGATACCCGAGGGACGTGAACCTCGTAGAAAAACTTGGAAAATTCTTTGGGCCTATTAAAATGCTGCTTAAATAGCTTTAATCGCCTTGTTAACTAGCACAATTGCCTGACATGTCACTTAGTGCTGGGTCTGCAATCTGCAGCCAGAGCTGGCACTTTGGAAATTCATATGGAGGCGGATTCAAAGCAGACTTCTGCCCTGCTGTTAATCATGGCCATTTTGAGAGTGGGCCTGCCTCCAAAGGGCTGGTAAGATTCCAGCCAGAGTGTCTGGAATCACTCATCAAGAGTGACCACTTGGACAAGGCACTGGAGGACTGTTTGTACTGTATCCATAAACCATGCCATAGTAGGAGTCAACAGCTTTCAGGGAAGAGGGCAAAAATGGGGAGAAATTAGATAAAAAAATGAACCTTCAATTGGTGTATTTTATTTTGATATAGAATTGGCACCTCATCAGTTCTTACCCAGGTGTTTTTTAAACAAGTCCACAACAGTGGTTAATTATAAAGTCATCATGAAATTTTAGTTAACAGACATAGGGGATATTTGTCATTGTTTAAATAATTTCATAACAGCTCACGGAAACACATACTTTAAGAGTGTCTTCTCGCAGTTTGGATCTGTGAGGCATAGACATTTAGGAAGCCTTGAGGAGGGATTCTCAAGATGGAAAATCTACATATGTCGTAAATAAATGTGCAGAGCCACACAGTGGTGGCTTGTGTTTACATCCATCATCTCCTACAACTATTTTTGAAAGCAATAAATCAAGGCGGCACTAAAACCGATAAAGGAAACAAATTAACTTTTGACCAGAAACTTAATTAAAATTAAAATTTGGTTGCCGGGGGTGAGCTGAGTTCCTGATTTCAGCTAAACCACCAACAGAAGCACCTTAGTGAATTTGTATCCACAGGGAGAATCTCCTAACAAACAGTCTTAGAGTGGCATTGGCACAAGCCTGCAAGAGGATTGTCCATTCATTTTCCAGTATACAAATACTATGTGGCACAGAGGGCCCAAAAAATGTGAATGAATAAAACTTAGAAGAGGGAGTCTGATCTTTGACAAGAAACAAAAAGTTGTGTTTTAATTAAAGAAAGGAAGAAAGAACTTGCATTTATATAGCACCTTTCATGACCTCAGGTCTTCCCAAAATGCTTTACAGCCAATGAAGTACTTTTCAAGAGCAGTCATTGATGTAATGTATTTTAGTCGCAGCACCTTTGGTGGCCATGCTTTCCGCTCCCAAGACCCTAAGCTCTGGAATTCCCTCCCTAAACCTCTCCACCTCTCTATCTCTCTCCTTTTTTAAGACTCTCCTTAAAACTTAACTCTTTGACCAAGCTTTTCGTCATCTATTCCAATATCTCCTTTTGTTGCTCAGTGTCAAATTTTGTTTGATAACACTGCTCTGAAGCACCTTGGGATGTTTCACTAAGTTAAAGGAGCTAAATAAATGTAAGTTGATGTTGTAGGAAATGCAGCAGCCAATTTAGCATGGCAAGGTCCCACAGACACCAATGAGATAATGACCCAGTAATCTGTTTTAGTGCTGATGATTGAGTGATAAATATTGGCCAGGACATCGGAGAACTCCCCTGCTCTTCTTTAAATAGTGCCATGGAATCTTTTACGTCCACCTGAAAGGACAGACGGGGCCTCGGCTTACCGTCTCCTCTGAAATACGGCACCTCCAACAATACAGCACTCCCTCAGCACCGCACTGGAGTGTCAGCTGGATTATGTGCTCAATTATGGGCAAATTATAAAAAAAGCCCGACTTCATGGGATAGTCAGAGGCGAGGAGCGGAGGTCGGAAGCGGCGAGGTCCGGAGGTCGGGACTGGTGAGGTCCGGATGTCGGGATAGACGAGGTCCGGAGTTTGGGACCAGCGAGGTCCGGAGTTTGGGACTGGTGATGTATGGAGGTCGGGACGGACGAGGTGCGGAGTTTGGGACCAGCGAGGTCTGGAGGTCGGGATGGGTGAGGTCCGGAGTTTGGGACCGGCGAGGTCCGGAGTTTGGGACTGGCGAGGTCCGGAGGTCGGAAGCGGTGTGGAGCGGAGGTCAGAATCGAGGAGGAGCAGAGGTTGGGACCGGCGAAGTCCGGCAAGGACTGAAGTTTGGGATCTGCGAGTTCGGAGGTCGGGACGGGCGAGGTCCGGAGTTTGCGAACGGCGAGATCTGAAGATTGGAAGCGGAGAGGAGAGGACGGACGAGGCACGGAGGAGCGGAGAGGTCGGAGCCCAGAGGTGGAGCGGCATGGACAAGACCAAGGGAAGGCGCAGCACGGGCCAGCAGCAAGGCTGTGAGGTCTTGAGGCTCACATTGCATACTATTAATTCACGTAGAGAATCCTGTGGGAAGGAGGACAGTAGGAGTATGTCTGAGATTGTGTGTATATATTGGCACATGCTGCGGAGTCTGATCTCCAGTTGTTTTGGATCCCCTTGAAACTGGACCAAGACTTTGCTCTGTCAAGCCCCGTGTGGTGGCTGGTGTATAACGGCTACCCCACATTAAAAGAATTCAAGCACAGGCATCTTCTACCGTTTAAAATGAGGTGTTACATCAGTCACCTGAGTACTCATTTTTAGTGTAGAAGCAAGTCATCCTTGACCCCAAGGCCTGCTTATGATGTAATGATGTGAT
Organism: Pristiophorus japonicus; assembly: GCF_044704955.1. Taxonomy (NCBI): domain Eukaryota; kingdom Metazoa; phylum Chordata; class Chondrichthyes; family Pristiophoridae; genus Pristiophorus; species Pristiophorus japonicus. Next base: position 49,972,314 of record NC_091984.1, on the reverse strand, counting down.
GATGTGCTCAAGTCTCTAGAGTGGGAAATGAATCCACAACTTCCATTGTTTTGAAATAGGAAGTACATTCTGATTTATAACACCTGGGTCTAGAACCTCCACTTTTGTGCTTATCGCCCATTCGTGGGTGGTAAAAAAGGGTTTTCAGATCGCCGGCATCTTGCCCATTCTCAAAGCACCTAGTCTCCATTTTTGAAAATGGGCGTTACCACGAGCGATCTGAAATGGGTGGTAGAGTTAAATTATTTTGACCTTCTGCCGTAAAGTGCCGCCGTCCATAGCAACAGCATGGCAATGCTCGATTCCCACGATTCAGGAGGTCAAGTCTCATCATGACATGCGCAGAAGAGGAGACAGAGAGAGAGGGAGCTCAGAGGCACTGAAAGCGTGTGTGGCTGTGGTGTGTGCTTGTCTGGCTGTTGTGGAAGGCACGAGGGAGATTCACCAGCAGCAAAAAGCCTACTAAGCACAAAGAACATAGTTAACACCGAGTTTTTGTCCAACAAATAAGATATAACATGGAAGGGATGGAGGAGGCCCTGGAGCTGGTAGCCAGGAACACTGGTGGCAGAGGGCTCCCAGTGGTCCCGGAGCGTGGCACTGCACCCCAAAGTGACGCACCCCCATTGCCAACCACACAAGAGCCAGAAGCAATATCTTGCTTCTGGCTCGGAGCACGCTCCCACCTCGGGACCGTCCTCTCCCGCATCCGTCCAAGCAGCATTTCGGCCGTCACCACCACTCCCCACCTCCCCCGCAATGAAGCATCGCCTGAGGAGCTCCTCGACCAGGCGCCTTGCCGTCAATAGGGGAAGGGTAAGGGGTAGAGGTGGGGAGGAGAAGCGGGGGGAGCGGGGGGGGAAGGGTTGGTTTGTACAGAAATACTGATGATTTCAGACTAATGTTCGGTTTAATTGGTTTTTATTTAACAAAACCTTGTAGCGCATTGGCTCAGCTAGCTGCACCATTACACGCTGGTGATTTCTTAACATCAAAAGGTATAATTACACTTAACTTCAATCAACTTAAACTTTAACTGTCACCAAGGTGATGCCCACCATTGATGTATCACCTGTGCACCCAGCAGTATGTCAGCCTTGTAAATAACACCAACGTTCTTTCAGGAAAATCGATCATTGATGAGTTCCTGAGGAAAAGCAATGTGTGAGGAGGACACAAAAAATCTGCAAAAGGACATAAACAGGCTAAGTGAGTGGGCAAAAATTTGGCAGATGGAGTATAATGTCGCAAAGTGTGAGGTCATGCACTTTGGCAGAAAAAAATCAAAGAGCAAGTTATTATTTAAATGGAGAAAGATTGCAAAGTGCTGCAGTACAGTGGGATCTGGGGTACTTGTGCATGAAACATAAAAGGATAGAATGCAGGTACAGCAAGTGATCAGGAAGGCCAATGGTATCTTGGTCTTTATTGCAAAGGGGATGGAGTATAAAAATAGGGAAGTCATGCTACAGCTTTATAAGGTATTGATGAGGCCATACCTGGAATACTGCGTGCAGTTTTGGTTTCCATATTTACGACAGGATATACTTGCTTCGGAGGCAGTTCAGGGAAGGTTCACTAGGTTGATTCCGGGGATGAGGGGGTTGATGTATGAGGAAAGATTGAGTAGGTTGGCCCTCTACTCATTGGAATTCAGAAGAATGAGAGATGATCTTATTGAAACGTATAAGATTATGAGGGGGCTTGACAAGGTGGATGCAGAGAGGATGTTTCCACTGATGGGGGAGACTAGATCTAGAGGGCATGATCTTAGAATAAGGGGCCGCCCATTTAAAATTGCGATGAGGAGAAATGTCTTCTCTCAGAGGGTTGTAAATCTGTGGAATTCGCTGCCTCAGAGAGCTGTGGAAGTTGGGACATTGAATAAATTTAAGACAAAAATAGACAGTTTCTGAAATGATAAGGGGATAAGGGGTTATGGGGAGCGGGCGGGGAAGTAGAGCTGAGTCCATGATCAAATCAGCCATGATCTTATTGAATGGCAGAGCAGGCTCGAGGGGCCGTATGGCCTACTCCTGTTCCTATTTCTTATGTTCTTATGTTATGTTCTTATGTAAGGCTCTTGCAGCTATCATGCTATCACAGGCCCTTTCATGCGGTCTACAGTGGGGTGGGGGCATGGCTTCAGCGTCAGCCTGATTGTCTGGGCCGATGTCAGCATCCGTCTCCTCGTCCTCCTCTTCCTCTCTCTGGTGAGGCGGACTGTCAGACTCATCAGACAATTCTTGTCCCCTCCTGATAGCCAAGTTGTGTAGCATGGAGCACAATACCATGAATTGAGCTACCTGCTCAGGGTGGTATTGGAGCTCGCCTCCTGAGTGGTCCAGGCATCTAAAGCGCTGCTTCAGCACTCCAATGGTTTTCTCCACGATATTGTGAATTGCTCTGTGGCTCTCATTGTATCGCCTCTCGGCTTCAGTGTGGGTGTCACGCAGTGGTGTCATCAGCCAGGTGGCGAAGCCATATCCTTTGTCACCAAGCATCCAGCATTGACCTTGTGGCCATTTGTTAAACAAGTCAGATACAGAGCTCTCACGCAGGATGTGAGCACCATGGATGCTGCCCGGAAATTGAACATTCACTGCCAGTATAATTTGCTGGTGGTCGACAACCAGTTGGGCGTTCAGGGAGTGGAATCCCTTGCGGTTCTGCATCCTGAAAAGGTGCCCGCATCGCAATGTACGTACAGTCTATTGGGGAAGTTTGCAATTCTGGAGAATCCTAGAGCCCTCTCACTCTGTGCCCCCCTGGTCATAGGGAAGCTGATCAAGTCCCTCCTGCATGCGTACAGGGCTTCAGTGACCTGCCTAAGGCAGCGATGTGTGGCATGCTGAGAAAGTCCGCAAATGTCGGCAGCTATGGCTTGAAAAGAACCCGAGGCGTAGAACGACAGTGCCGCGGTGACTTTGACCTTGACGGACAGTGCAGTACTGATGGTGCTGGCAGGCTGCAGATCTGCCCTTATCAGCTGGCATACCTCAGTGATAACCTCTTTGTGGAAGCGCAGTCTCTGAAGGCAGGTGATGTCGGGCAAGCTGAGGTAAGAATGTTTATCCTTATACTTGCGGGGTGTGAAACATCTGGTCCTCCACGTCAATCTGTCACATCTTACATTGGGCACATAATGCAGTGGAGTGTACCTTCGGCGATCTCGAGTCTGCTGCATGTAATTGGTCACCAAGAGAGGGTGAGAAAGGACAGGCCCCATTGCAATAGTTCTCTGTTTTCCACCGATTGGTCACAAACAAGGAATGTCCCGACAAAGACACCTATTCAATTCCAATCGGTCACATTATGGTCAAGATGTTTTTACAGATGTTCATATCAACTCCAACTCCAGAGTACATCCAAACTCCGCCGAGGTTGAAGCACAGCGGCTTTTTAAAGGATGCGACATGTGATGTAGAACATGGCGTCTATAACGCTGTGATTAGTTCCAGTTAGTTCCACTTTTTCTGGACGTTTTTTTGGGCGAGCGATATTGTGGGCGAAATGTGTGTGAGGTGGTGAAATTGACACTGGGCGATCTCATGGCCGTTAGTTTCGGTAAATATGCTCTTTACGACAAAAAAAAGTGGGTGGGTGTTAATATTGAATCTCACCGTTAAATCAGTGCGGAAATTAATGCTGGGTGATGTTATGGGCATTGATTTCGCCCATTCTGCTGATTCCAACCCAAAAAAATGGGCGGGCAGTAATATTTTTTCCCGGCGTTAAGCACATGGGGAAAGTAACACTCGCCGATAAGTTTCTGAAAAATGTCCGTCAATTTCCATTTTGTGTCAAAATGGGCGATTATATGGGTGTTATACGTTATTTCAGCGATAAAATGGGCATTAAGTGGGCGTTAAACATGCAAAAAAAGTGGAGGTTCTAGCCCCAAGTCATTGATATATACCACAAAAAGCAAGGGACCCAGCATTGAGCCCTGCATAACCCCACTGGATACAGCCATCAAGTCACAAAAACACCGATGAACCATTACCCTTGCCTTCCGGCAACCCCATCATTAGTTTCTAAGCAAGCCAATCCCATCATTGGATTCTAATAACGGCAATTCCATCACTGGATTCTAATAAAGCCAGTCCCATTGTCAAATTCTAATAAGGCCAAGCCCATCAGTAGATTATAATAAATCCAGTTCCATTTTTGGATTTTAGCCCATAGTTTCATTATTAAACCACTGCTCTACCTAGAGCCATTAGGGAGAATGATTTATACATCATGTACAAAACTACTGCTTAATCTTTATTCACCACCCTCACTTGGTTCCACTCCTATCTGCCCTAATGCATATTTCCTGCAGTGGCTTCAACACCCAACCCAGCTCAGTTATCTTGGGAGTGACCCAGGGCTAGACTTTCCACTTTTGTGCGGATCGCCCAAAAATGGGCTTTATTTCCGGTGTGGGCGGTAAATATGGGTATTCAGATCGCCGGATTATCGCCCATTGTCAAAACACTGACTTTGCATTTTTTTAAATGGGCGTTACCGCGAGCAATCTGAAATGGGCGTTAGCATTAAATTTCTCTGACCTTCAGTCGTAAAATGTCGCCATCCTTAGCAACGGCATGGCAACGCTCGATTCCCGTGATTCAGGAGGTTAAGGGTCATCATGACATGCGCAGAAGAGGAGACAGACAGAGAGGGAGCTGAGAGGGAGTGAAGGCGTGTGTGGGTATGGTATGGCTGCTTTGGGAGGAAGGAAGAAAAGTTTAGAGCTTTAGAGCAAATAAGGAAACAAAAATTAGCTGTTACCAGCCAGATATTTGCCCGAATTTGGTGCCTATAATGGAGGGAGAGAAGAAGGTGACACAGCATGCTGTGGAGACTGACGCTGGTGAGAGCAGTGAGGTGGGAGAGGAGCATATTGGAGGGCACAAAAGAGCCGAGGAGGTTCTCGGACAAGGCAAATGCCACCCTCCTGCAGGAGGTCAAGTCATGCTGGGGTGATTTAACCCAGAGAGGGTGTGGGAAGCAGACCCCAAAGACCTACCAGAAGATATAGGCCGAGATAGCAGAGGTGGTCTCATCAGCGACCAGCGAGGTGCATGAGGACAACCAATGTCAGATCCGCAAGAGTAAATATTACATTTATTTACATGTACTTATATATTTATATAATTTGATTTGTAAGTGTAATGATTGATTAAAATCAAATGTGAGGACTTTCACTTTTACCGGGAATGTTGTACTCCAAGCCTGCGTTCACAGTGTACATCTTTAGGTAAAGAATGAAAAGTTTCATGATAATCATGATTACATCTGTCGCTTATGTGTTGTATCAGTCTCTGTGACAGTACCTTGCAATGATATCACGCAATGATCTCATGCCATATCGTCCTATTGTTACTTTTTACAGAAGAAGGTTTCAAAATGTAAAGTCCTTACTCTACAGCATGAAACCACACGAGGCACATTCTGGGGACAAAGTCACTCCGTGACCTTAACTCTTTATTTCAGGCTCCAGAAGTGATGACCCTGCGTGGGACCTCCCTTTATATACCTGAGTGACCAGGTAAGGAGTGTCTCCCACAAGTTCACCCCTTGTGGTCAAGGTGTGCATCTAGATTGAGTGTATACAGTAATACAGTGGTGTTACATTGTGATTACAAATATGACATCACCTTCGCCCCCCCAAAGTCTTATTAGGATCATAGGTTTAGTCTTTCAGGTGGTCTGCGCTCCCTTGTGGAGCGCCAAAGTTGGGGCTCTGGTTGTTGGACACTGACGTGAGTGTCTGTTACCTGTAGTGATTCCAGCCTGTCCGGGCTGACCGCAGGGACTGTGCATTCTTCTGATTGCTCTTATTGCTCGTTCACTGGCGGTGTTGTGAGCTCCATCTCATGGTCTACTTCAGGTTCCTCCGTGTCCATGCTGAACCTTTTTTTTACTTGGTCCAGATGCTTGCGGCGTATCTGGCCATTGTTGAGTTTTACCACGATGACCCTATTCCCATCTTTGTCAATTACAGTACCCTCAAGCCATTTGAGCCCCATGGCATGATTGAGGATGAATACAGGATCATTTATTTCTATACATCACCCCCTCGAATTATGGTCATGGTACTCGTTTTGTGACTTGCGCTTACCCTCAACTATGTCGGTCAGGACTGGGTAAATGAGGGACATCTGAGTTTTGAGTGTCCGTTTCATTAATAGCTCTGCGGGCGGGACCCCTGTGAGGGAGTGCGGTTAGGATCTATAGGCGGGAGGCGCGATAGGCAGCATTGTACGGAGGGTCCCTGAATCCTGAGCATACCTTGCTTAATGATTTGGATCGCACATTCCGCCTGGCCATTGGAGGCCGGCTTGAACGGCGCAGTCCTGACGTGGTTGATGCCATTGCCCAACATGAACTCCCGGAATTCAGAGCTTGTGAAACATGGGTCATTATCACTAACCAGGATGTCCGGCAAGCCATGGGTTGTGAAGATCGCACGTAGGCTTTCCACGGTGGTGGATGTCGTGCATGAATTCAGAATGATGCACTCGATCCATTTTGAGTATGCATCTACTACAATAAGGAACATCTTTCCCATGAATGGGCCCGCGTAGTCAACATGAATGCGTGACCACGGCTTGGTGGGCCAGCGCCACGGGCTGAGCGGGGCCTCCCTGGGGGCATTACCCAGCTGGGCACACGTCGTGCACCTGCGAACATAATGTTCCAGGTCTAAATTGATACCAGGCCACCAAACGTGTGACCGGGCAATGGCCTTCATCAGCACAATGCCTGGGTGCTCGATGTGGAGTTCCCTGATGAATGCCTCCCTGCCCTTCTGGGGCATGACGACCTGGCTGCCCCATAGTAGGCAGTCGGCTTGAATGGAGAGCTCATCCATCCGGCTGTGGAATGGTCTGATCTCCTCAGGGCATGCTCCGTGTGCGGGCGCCCAATCCCCAGTCAGGACATATTTCTTAATCAGGGATAGGAGGGGATCTCTGTTTGTCCAGATTTTGATCTGGTGGGCTGTGATGGGGGAGCCTGCACTGTCAAAGGCATCAACAGCCATGACCATCTCAGCGCTTTGCTCAGCTGCCCTCTTGGTGGTGGCCAGTGGGAGCCTGCTGAGCGCGTCAGCGCAGTTTTCAGTGCCGGGCCGGTGCCCGATGGAGTAGTCATAGGCAGCCAGCGTGAGAGCCCATCGCTGTATGCGAGCTGATGCATTGGCATTGACAGCTTTGCTGTCTGACAACAGGGATGTTAATGGCTTGTGGTGCGTCTCTAATTCAAACTTCCTACCGAGGAGGTACTGATGCATTTTTTTTACACCATAGACACATGCTAGCGCTTCCTTCTCGACCATCCCATATCCCCGTTCTGCTTGAGAGAGCGATCTGGAGGCATTGCCCTGTTGCAACACGCACCCAACCCCATAGGACGATGCATCACATGTCAGAACCAATTTTTTACAGGGGTCATACAGGGTCAACAACTTGTTCGAACAGAGTAGGTTTCATGCCCGAACAAAAGCCCGTTCCTGACAGTTCCCCCAAAACCAATCGCAAGCCTTACGCAGGAGCACGTGTAGCGGCTCCAATAACGTGCTCAAGTTCGGTAGAAAGTTCCCGAAATAGTTCAACAGTCCCACGAATGAACGCAACTCCGATGTGTTGCAGGGCTTGGGTGCTCATCGAATCACCTCTGTTTTGGATTCGGTGGGCCGAATCCCGTTTGCAGCAACCCTCCTGCCCAGAAACTCAACCTCGGGAGCTAAAAGCACACATTTAGACTTCTTGAGTCGCAGGCCGACCTGGTCCAGTCGGCGTAGCACCTCCTCCAGGTTGTGGAGGTGTTCGTTGGTGTCTTGACCCGTGATGAGGATGTCGTCCTGGAATACGATCGTACCAAGAATGGATTTAAGCATGTTATGTTACGTTGAAAAATTGCCGCCACTGATCGAATGCCAAACGGGCACCTGTTATAAGTGAACAGTCCCTTGTGAGTGGTGATGGTGATCAGTAGTCTAGATTTGCTGGCCAGTTCCTGGGTCATGTAGGCTGAAGTGAGGTCCAACTTGGTGAACAGCTTGCCGCCTGCCAGCATGGCGAAGAGGTCCTCCGCTCTTGGGAGCAGGTATTGGTCTTGTAGAGATACCCGATTGATGGTGGCCTTGTAGTCGTCACAGATCCTGACAGAGCCATCCGTTTTTAGAATGGGAACAATGGGGCTCGCCCAGTCGCTGAATTCAACAGGCGAGATGATGCCCTCTCTCAACAGCCAGTCCAATTCGCACTCGATTTTTTCCCGCATCACATACGGCACCGCTCTGGTTTTGTGGTGCACTGGCCTGGCGTCTGGAGTGATGTGTATCACTACTTTAGTACCTTTGAAAGTCCTGACGCCCAGTTGGAATAGTGACTCGAATTATTGTAGAGCTTGTGAGCATGAACTTCGCTCCACCGATGACATTGCGTGAGCATCACCCCATTTCCAGTTCATCTCGGCTAACCAGCTCCTCCCCAACAGTGTGGGACCATTGCCCGGGACAATCCAGAGCGGCAGCCGATTCACTAAGCCATTGTATGTGACAGCCAACATTTCACTGCCTAGCATCGGAATGATTTCTTTGGTGTAAGTCCGTAATTGTGTCTCAATTCGTGTTAATTTGGATCTACTGGCTTTAAGTGGCCATAGCTTCTCAATTGCTGAATGCCCATGAGTGACTGGCTGGCCCTAGTGTCCAGCTCCATGCGTACTGGGATACCATTTAGTAAGACCCTCATCATCATTGGTGGCGTTTTGGTGTATGAACTGTGAATATTCATCGCATGGACCCGCTGAACCTCGGCGTCCATCAGTTTGCCCCAAAAGTCATCCTGCCTCAAGGAACCCTCTTCTGGTCCATCTGCCTCATATATTAGTCTGGTTGCAGGCTTTCTGCACATTTGAGCTAAATGGCCACTGAGATTGCAGATTCTGCAGACAAACTGTTGGAATCTACAAAATCTAGCTGAGTGTTTTCCCCCACACCTCCAGCATGAGTTAAAGTTTCTATTGTTGGGGACAAAGGGACTATGGCCAGGCATTCCACGCTGGCTGTCCCTCTGACTGCTCTTAAGTACCCTATTAGTGGCTGTCAATGGCCCCATCCGGGCCGCATTGTCCACTGTGATGGCGTGAATGTCCGTTCAGCCTGCCATTGTCTCTGTTGAGGCCCTGCTCTGGGATCTATTGCTGCCTGGGGAATGTCGAACTGCCCCTGCCTGCCTGCGGGGCTCTGAGTTGCATTGATGATGTTGACTCCCTGATCCATCGCCGCGTTGGAGGCAGAATTGCGCGCGTATATTATTTTCGTCTCTTCCTCCACCGCCATGAAAGTTTGAGCTAACAACGCCACCGCTTCCAAGGTCGAATCCTTGGTCTCAATTAATTTGCGGAAGATTCCCGCATGACCGATGCCCTCGATAAAGAAGTCCCTTAGCATCTCCCCCCTGCAGACGTTTGTGAACTTACAGAGGCTGGCCAAACACCGGAGGTCTGCTATGAATTCCGGTATGCTCTATCCTTCACAATGTCGGTGGGTGCAGAATCTGTGCCGGGCCATGTGTATGCTACTCGCCGGTTTGAGGTGCTCCCTGATCAATTTGCTAAGTTCTTCAAAGGTTTTGTCCGACAGCTTTTTGGATGCTAGTAAGTCCTTCATGAGCGCGTAAGTCTTTGGCCCGCAGCTGGTCAAAAGATGAGCCCTTCGCATGTCGGCCGCTGCATCCCCCAGCCATTCTTTGGTAACGAAGCTTTGCTGAAGCCTCTCAACAAAATCGTCGCAGTCTTCCCCAACACAGTACCGTTTCTCTATGCTACCGGTGGCCATTCTCGTGGATCGTGAATTCCCGTTTCTCGTCACCAATGTAAAGTCCTTACTCGACTGCATGAAACCATACGAGGCACATTCTGGGGACAAGATCATTCCATGACCATAACTCTTTATTTCAGGACTCCAAAAGTGATGACCCTGCGTGGGACCTCCCTTTATATACCTGAGTGATCAGGTAAGGAGTGTCTCCCACAAGTTCACCCCTTGTGGTCAAGGTGTGTATCTAGATTGAGTGTATACAGTAATACAGTGGTGTTGCATTGTGGTGACAAACATGACACAAAAAATAGGGCTGAGCAGAGGCGAACGGGTGGCGGGCCACCAATCATCATCGACATCACTGATATCGAGGAGTGGGTGCTGGCACTAGTGGGGAACCACCCCGGTCGGCCATGCATGCAGCTGCAGAACCTGACGTGATGCCACGTGAGTAAAGTATAGACCATTGTGTGATGTAAAGTCAATAGACACCACACCCACTCATATCCGAACAATAATATATGATAGATGATTGCTGAAGCGTTGTCTAAATAATGCAAGCCTCATGAGAATTATTGCAATGCAGAATGTGTTGATGGTCATGAAATGTGATGTCTGTGATGATTTTGATAGCGGTGGTGCTTTTGTCGTGCATATGCTGTGTGTAGCGCTGGACTCATCTTGTGACCCGAGCACCCACTTCTCCTCTAATAACCTCATTTGTGTTTTGCACCTCAGCCCGCAGTGCGGCACCAGGCAAGCCCACCAAGCCCAGAAGTTGAGGGCGCGGGGCCGGACTTGCTGGGCGATCCTCCATCTGGTGCTGAGGAGCACCGATTCTCGCCCGTGGATCTGCAGGGTCCATTCTCTACGGATGACAGTGCGGACTTTGAGGAGCCTGCATCGCCATTCACACCTCTACTGTGGAGGTACTGGGCCCAAGCACAATGTCACAGGGCACCCCAGGTGTCCCCAGGACGGCGCCGACCCCGCGGAAGCTTTTTCGACACGGCAGGTCTGCTCCACGAGCAGTATATTTGAGCGGCGACATGGTACACTTGTCCAGGAGGAGTGTTGCCATAGGTCAGCAGATCCTCCAGACAATGGGGGGCATATCCCGACAGCTGGCCAGCATGTCTGGCACCATGATGGAGTACGTTCCGCGGATGGTGGAGGCCCTGGAGGCGATAGCCAGGAACACTGATGGCAGAGGCCTCCCAGGTGTGGGCGGTAAAAATGGGTTTTCAGATCGTCGGCTTGTCGCCCATTCTCAAAGCCCCAGTCTCCATTTTTGAAATTGGGCGTTATCATGAGTGATTTCAAATGGGCATTAAATCTCTCTGACCTTCTGCCGTTAAGTGTGGCCGTCCTTTATCAACAGCATGGCAATGCTCGTTTCCCACGATTCAGGAGGTCAGGGGTCATCATTATCATCATTACATGCGCAGAAGAGGAGACAGAGAGAGAGGGAACAGAGAGGGACTGAAAGCGTGTGTGGCTGTGATATGTGCTTGTTTGGCTGTTGTGGGAGGCATGAGGGAGATTCACCAGCAGCCAAAAGCCTCCTAAGCACCAAAAACATAGTTGGCTCCGAGTTTTTGTCCAACAAATAGTATATAACATGGAAGGGATGGAGGAGGCCCTGGAGCGGGTAGCCAGGAACACTGGTGGCAGAGGGCTCCCAGTGGTCCCGGAGCGCCACATTGTACCCCAAGATGACACACCCCCATTGCCAAAGACATATGCGAGCCAAGAGGAACATCTTGCATCTGGCTCGGAGATGGTTACCACCTCAGGACCCTCCTCTCCCGTATCCGTGCAACCACCGGGTTTGCATTCATCCCCCCCAATGAGGCAGTGTCTGAGAAGCTCCTCAGCCAGGCGGCGTAGAGTCAGGAGGGGAAGGGGTATAGGTGAGGAGAAGAAGAGGGTGAGGGAAGGAAAGTGAGATGCGTGTCTGCAGGTGATGGCTTTGTAATATTTCCAGCTTGGTGTATCAAATTTGTTGTAAGGTCTCGGGTACGGGGGAGAGGGGGCCACCTTGTTGGTTTGCATTTGTGTTTTGTGTTGCTGGAAATGGTGACCAATCGAATGATGTAAATGTGATAAATTTGTTGTGGGGTGGTGCGGGGGTGGGGTGTTTTTAACAGTTATAATTATGATTTCACACACATGGTTGGATGAAATGTTTTTTATTTAACATAACCTTGTTGTGCATTGTCTCAGGTAGCTGCACCGTTACACACTGGTGATTCCTTAACATGAAAGGGTATAATTACACTTAACTTGAATCAATTTAAATTTTAACTGTCACCAAGGTGATGCACACCATTGATGTATGATCTGCACACCCAGCAGTGTTGCAGCTTTGTAAATAACAACCTCGTTCTTTCAAGCAAAGCGCTCATTTATGAGCTGCTGACGTAAGAGTCTTGCAGCTATGTAGCCACCACGGGCCCTTTCCTGCGGTCTAAAGGGGGGCGGGGGCATGGTTTCAGCATCAGCCTGATTGTCGTGCCCAAGGTCAGCATCCACCTCCTCGTCCTCCTCTTCCTCTCTCTCCTGAGGTGGATCGTCAGTCCCTTCTGGCAATTCTTGTCCCCTCCTGATAGCCAAATTGTGCAGCATTGAGAACACCACCACGAACTGAGCTACCTGCTCAGGGTGGTATTTGAGCTCTCCTCCTGAGTGGTCCAGGCATCTAAAGTCCTGCTTAAGTACTCCAATGGTTTCCTCGACGATATTGCGAGTGGCTCTATGGCTCTCGTTGTATCGCTTCCTAGCTTCAGTGCGGGTGTGATGCAGGGGGGTTATCAGCCAGGTGGCGAGGCCATATTCTTTGTCACCAAGCATTCAGCATTGACCTTGTGGCTGACTGGTAAACATGTCAGATACAGTGCTGTCATGCAGGATGTGAGCATCATGGATGCTGCCCAGAAATTTGGCGTTCACTGCCATAGTTATTTGCTGGTGGTCGACAACGGGTTGCACAGTGAGGGAGTAGAATCCCTTGCGACTCCTAAAAATCTCCTGAAAAGGTGCCCGCATCACAACGTGCACATGGCCTATTGCTCCCTGCACCTTGGGGAAATTAGCAATTCGGTAGAATCCTAAAGTCCTCTCAGTCTGAGCCTCCCTGGTCATGGGGAAGCTGATAAAGTCCATCCTGCATGAGTAAAGGGCTTCAGTGACCTGTCTAATGCAGCAATGTGTGGCATGCTGAGATACAAATGTCGTCAGCTGAGGCCTGAAAGGAACCGGATGCGAAGAACGAAAGTGCTGCGGTGACCTTGACCTCGATGGACAGTGCGGTCCTGATGGTGCTGGCAGGCTGCAGATCTCCCCTGATGAGATGACATACCTCACTGATAACCACCTTGTGGAAGCGCAGTCTCCTAAAGCAGGTGTTATCAGACAAGTTGAGGTAAGACTGCTTCTCCCTTTAAGTGCGGGGATGTAAGGTCTGGTCCTCCTCATCAATCTGGCACATCTTAGTTTGGGCACATAATGCTGTTGAATATATCTTCTGCTATCTGTAGTCTGCAGCATGTGCATACTCATCAAGACAGGCTGCGAAATGACTGGCCCCATTCCAATAACTATCAGTATTATACCGATTGTTCACAAACAATAAATGTCCCCACTAAGACACTTAAAGTAAATTCCAATCGTCCACAGTATGATAAGATGTTTGTTCAGATGTTCACATCATCTTAAAAGACCTCCAGAGTACATCCAAACTCCCCCGAAGTTGAAGCAGAGCAGCCTTTTAAATGAAGTGACCTGTAATTTAAAAAATGGCGTCCATACCTCTGATTAGTTCAGTTGAGAGCAACTTTTTTACAGTGGTTTTTTCGGCGAGTGATATTGTCGGCGCGATGTGTGCGAGGTGCCGAAAGTAAGGCTGGGCGATTTTCTGGGCGTTAGTTTTGGCAAGTGTGATCTTTACGACAAAAAACAGTGGCCGGGTGGTATTATTAAATCTCGGCATTAATTACTTGTCGAAAGTAATGCTGGGCGATATTATGGCCGTTGGTTTCGCCTATTCTGATCTTCCTGTCCAAAAAAAGTGGGTGGGTGATATTATTTTTCATCGGTGTTACGTACATGTTGAAAGTAATGCTCGGCGATAAGTGACCGAGAATTGGACGTTACTTTCCATTTTGTGGCTAAATGGGCGATATCTAGGCATTATACCTCATTTCAGCGGTAAAATAGATGTCAACTGTGTCATTTATCCTACATGGCTACTATTGGTACTATCACAAGGTGTGCCACCAGAGGGCACAGCAGTGGGAGACTTGTAGGTTACCTGTACAAGTGTGCCTGGCCTAGTATAAAAGGCAGACCACCAGATGTGATCCTGACTCTGGAGTTAACAAAACTAAGGTCACTACAGTTCAAGCACAACACATTGCCTCGTGGAGTCATTATTAGAGCATCTAAGGACATAACAAAGTGGACGGTATGCTTGCAAAAATAATGGAAAATCTAGCCCCCAGAATTCTATCTTTCCTGTTTCTCGTCCACATGTTGCACCTTGTCAGTCAATTTACATGCAGCAAGCTACTATAAACAGCAATTGATCTGAATGGCATTGGTTGAGAAAAGAATATTGGCCAGGCCACTGAGAGAACATTTTGTCCTTCTTTGAAAAATCCCATGGGATTTTTTTTACAGCTCCCTGAAGCACAGAAACAAGCAAATTAGGCAGTAAAGAGTCCCACTTTCCAGCTCTTGGTCCGTAGCCCTGTCGGTTACGGCACTTCAAGTGCATATCCCTACTTTTTAAATGCTATGAGGGTTTCTGCCTCTACCACCCTTTCAAGCAGTGAGTTCCAGACCCCACTACCCTCTGGGTGAAAGAATTCCTCATCAAATCCCATCTAAACCTGCTATGAATTACTTTAAATCCATGCCACCTGATTATTGACCCATCTGCTAAGGGAAATAGGTCCTTCCTATCTACTCTATCTAGGCCTCTCATAATTTTATACACCTCAATTAGGTCTCCCCTCAGCCTCCTCTGTTCCAAAAAAAACAACCCCAGCCTATCCAATCTTTCCTCATAGCTGAAATTCTCCAGTCCAGACAACATCCTTGTAAATGTCCTCTGTACCCTCTCTAAAGCAATCACATCTTTCCTGTAATGTGGTGACCAGAACTGCATGCAGTACTTGAGCTGTGGCTTAATTAATGTTTCATACAGTTCAAGCATAACACCCCCCCCCCCCCCCCCCTTGGTCTTGTATTCTATGCCTCAGCTAATAAAGGCAAGTATTCCATATACCTTCTTAACCACCTTATCTACCTGGTCTGCTATCTTCAGGGATCTGTAGACATGCACTCCAAGGTCCCTCTGTTGCTCTACACTTCTCAGTGTCCTACCATTTATTGTGTATTCCCTTGCCTTGTTAGCCCTCCCCAAATGCATTACCTCACACATCTCCAGATTTAATTCCATTTGCCACTGTTCTGCCCACCTGACCATTGATATCTTTCTACAGTCTACAACTTTCTTCTTCATTATCAACCATACGGCCAATTTTTGTGTCAACCACAAATTTCTTAATCATACCATTCTACATTCAAGTCTAAAGGCTAGATTTTACACTTTCATGCAGATCGCCCATAAATGGGCGTTATTTCCAGCGTGGGCGGTAAAAATGGGTTTTCAAATCGTTGGCTTGTTGCCCATTCTCAAACCCCAGCCTCCATTTTGGAAATTGGGTGTTACCACGAGCGATATCAAATGGGCATTAAATCTCTCTGATCTTCTGCCGTAAAGTGTGGCCATCCTTAGCAACAGCATGGCAATGCTCGTTTCCCACGATTCAGGAGGTCAGGGGTCATCATTACATGCGCAGAAGAGGAGACAGAGAGAGAGGGAGCAGAGAGGGACTGAAAGCGTGTGTGGCTGTGATGTGTGCTTGTTTGGCTGTTGTGGGAGGCACGAGGGAGATTCACCAGCAGCAAAAAGCCTACTTGGCACCAAGTTTTTGTCCAACAAATGGTATATAACATGGAAGGGATGGAGGAGGCCCTGGAGCTGGTAGCCAGGAACACTAGTGGCAGAGGGCTCCCAGTGGTCCCGGAGCACCGCACCGCACCCCAAGGTGCCGCACCCCCATTGCCAACCACACGAGAGCCAGCAGCAACATCTTGCTTCTGGCTCGGAGCACTTTCCCACCTCAGGACTGTCCTCTCCTGTATCCGTCCAAGCAGCGGTTCGACTGTCACCCCGCACCCCCCCTCCACCCGCCCCAAATGAAGCAGCGCCTGAGCAGCTTCTCGACCAAGTGGCTAGGAGTCAGGAGGGGAAGGGGAAGGGGTAGAGGTGGGAGGAGAAGCGGGGGAGGGGAAGGGTTGCTTTTTACAGAAATACTTATGATTTCAGACAAATGTTCGGTTTAAATGCTTTTTATTTAACATAGAAACATAGAAACATAGAAAATAGGTGCAGGAGCAGACCATTCAGCCCTTCTAGCCTGCACCGCCATTCAATGAGTTCATGGCTGAACATGAAACTTCAGTACCCCCTTCCTGCTTTCTCGCCATAACCCTTGATCCCCCGAGTAGTAAGGACTTCATCTAACTCCCTTTTGAATATATTTAGTGAATTGGCCTCAACTACTTTCTGTGGTAGAGAATTCCACAGGTTCACCACTCTCTGGGTGAAGAAGTTTCTCCTCATCTCGGTCCTAAATGGCTTACCCCTTATCCTCAGACTGTGACCCCTGGTTCTGGACTTCCCCAACATTGGGAACATTCTTCCTGCATCTAACCTGTCTAAACCCGTCAGAATTTTAAACGTTTCTATGAGGTCCCCTCTCATTCTTCTGAACTCCAGTGAATACAAGCCCAGTTGATCCAGTCTTTCTTGATAGGTCAGTCCCGCCATCCCGGGAATCAGTCTGGTGAATCTTCGCTGCACTCCCTCAATAGCAAGAATGTCCTTCCTCAAGTTAGGAGACCAAAACTGTACACAATACTCCAGGTGTGGCCTCACCAAGGCCCTGTACAACTGTAGCAACACCTCCCTGCCCCTGTATTCAAATCCCCTCGCTATGAAGGCCAACATACCATTTGCTTTCTTAACCGCCTGCTGTACCTGCATGCTAACCTTCAATGACTGATGTACCATGACACCCAGGTCTCGTTGCACCTTCCCTTTTCCTAATCTGTCACCATTCAAATAATAGTCTGTCTCTCTGTTTTTACCACCAAAGTGGATAACCTCACATTTATCCACATTATACACATTAACAAAACATTGTTGCGCATTGGCTCAGATAGCTGCACTGTTACACACTGGTGATTCCTTAACATCAAAGGGTATAATTACACTTAACTTCAATCACTTTAAACTTTACTGTCACCAAGGTGATGCCCACCATTGGTGTATGACCTGCACACCCAGCAGTATGTCAGCCTTGTAAATACCACCAACATTCTTTCGGGCAAATCGCTCATTGATGAGCTCCTGACGTAAGAGTTTTGCAGCTATCATGCCACCACGGGCCCTTTCATGCGGTCTACAGGGGGGCGGGGGCATGGCTTCAGCGTCAGTCTGATTGTCTGGCCCGATGTCAGCATCCAGCTTCTCGTCCTCCTCTTCCTCTCTCTAGCGAGGTGGACTGTCAGACTCATCAGGCAATTCTTGTCCCCTCCTGAGAGCCAAGTTGTGCAGCATAGAGCACACCACCATGAATTGAGCTACCTACTCAGGGTGGTATTGGAGCTCGCTTCCTGAGTGGTCCAGAAATCTAAAGCACTGCTTAAGCACTCCAATGCTTTTCTCCACGATATTGCGAGTGGCTCTGTGGCTCTCGTTGTATCGCCTCTCAGCTTCAGTTTGGGTGTCATGCAGGGGGGTTCATCAGCCAGATGGCGAGGCCATATCCTTTGTCACCAAGCATCCAGCATTGACCTTGTGGCTGATTGTTAAACAAGTCAGATACAGTGCTCTCACACAGGATGTGAGCATCATGGATGCTGCCCAGAAATTTAGCATTCACTGCCATAATAATTTGCTGGTGGTCAACAACCAGTTTCACATTCAGGGAGTGGAATCCCTTGCGATTCCTGAATACCTCTGCATCCTGAAATGGTGCCCGGATCGTGATGTGCGTACAGTCTCTTGCTCTCTGCACCTTGGGGAAGTTAGCAATTCGGTAGAATCCTAGAGCCCTTTCAGTCTGAGCCTCCCTGGTCATAGGGAAGCTGATCAAGTCCCTCCTGCGTGCGTACAGGGCTTCAGTTACCTGTGTAATGCAGCAATGTGTGGCATGCTGAGACATTCCGCAAATGTCGCCAGCTGAGGTCTGAAAAGAACCCGACGCGTAGAACGACAGTGCCACGGTGACTTTGACCTCGATGGACAGTGCAGTACTGATGGTACTGGCAGGCTGCAGATCTCCCCTTATCAGCTGGCATACCTCAGTGATAGCCTCTTTGTGCAAGCGCAGTCTCCGAAGGCAGGTTGTGTCGGGCAAGTTGAGGTAAGATTGCTTCTCCCTGTACTTGCGGGGGTGTAATATCTGGTCCTCCTCATCAGCCTGGCACATTGGGCACATAATGCTGTGGAGCGTACCTTCGGCGATCTCGAGTCTGCAGCATGTAATTGGTCATCAAGAGAGGGTGAGAAAGCACAGGCCCCATTCCAATAGCTATTTGTTTTCCACCGATTGGTCATAAAGAATGAATGTCCCGATGAAGACACCTATTAAATTCCAATCGTCCACAGTATGATAAAGATATTTGTTCAGATGTTCACATCACCTCCAAAGACCTCCAGAGTACATCCAAACTCCCCCGAGGTTGAAGCAGAGCAGCCTTTTAAATGATGTGACATGTGATTTAGAACATGGCGTCCATACCGCTGTGAGTAGTTCTGGTTCATTCCATTTTTTTGCCGGCGTTTTTTTGGGCGAGCGATATTGTGGACGAGATGTGTGCGAGGTGGTGAAAATGATGCTGGGCAAATGTGAACTTTACGACAAAATAAAGTGGGCGGTCGATATTATTGAATCTCGGCGTTAATTATGTGCGGAAAGTAATGCTGGGCGATATTATGGCCGTTGGTTTCGCCCATTCTGATGATTCCGCCCAAAAAAAGTGGGCAGGCGGTATTATTTTTTCCCGGCGTTATGCATATGGGGAAAGTAACGCTCGACGATAAGTGTCCGAAAAATGGGCATCAGTTTCCATTTTGGAGCTAAATTCGCGATATCTGGGCGTTAAAACTCATTTTGGCGGTAAAATGGACGTTAAGTGGGCGTTATGCATGCAAAAAAAGTGTAAAGTTTAGCCCCATATCATTGATATATACCACAAAAAGCAAGGGACATAGTACTGAGCCCTGCGGAACCCCACTGGAAACAGCCTTCCAGTCACAAATGTTTAATGTTTCATTCAAACAACAGCACCTCTGAAAATGCAATACTCCCTTTGTATTGCTCTGAAATATCAATTTAGATCAAGTGACTCAGTCCTGGAATAGGCTTGAACTCAGCCTCTGATTCAGAAATAAAAGTACAAATAACTGAAATAATTAGGTGCATATACCCCTCAAGCGAGCACGCATCCTTAAAGGAGCATTTTTGGGACCATAATGCCATGTCTGAATTAAATGGGATGGTGTGACCAGTGGCTGATGACAGCACATATTTGTTGCTTTAGACAAATGAATACAAAACACTGTAACTACAACAACGTTTTGGACTTCGTTATTAGAATCCAAAATTGAAACTGATTTTATTGGAAATGAATAATGGGATTGGCTTCATAAGATTCCGATGATGGAATTGGATCTAATAGATGGGAAAAAATTGGATTGATTATGCTGGTATTCATTGATGAAATTTGCATTATTACAGTCCAATGTTAAGATCGGCTTTAATAGAATCCAAAAATGTGACTGGCTTTATTAGAATCCAGTGATGGGATTGGTTTTACAGGTATTACAATCTAATGATGGGATTGGTGTTCTTAGAGACTCATTATGGGATTGGCTTTATTAGAATCTAGTGATGGGACTGGCTTTATTATACTCTAATGATTGCATTCGCTTTATTAGAGTCTAATGATGGGATTGTCGTTATTAATATCCAAAAATGGAATTGGATTTATTATAATCTAATGATGGGTTTGGCCTTATTATAATCCAGTGATGGCATTCGCTTTATTCAAATCCAATGATGAAATTGGCTTTATTAGAACCCAAGCATGGGATTGGCTTTATTACAATCCATTGATGGGACCGGCTTCATCAGAGTCTAATGATGGGAATGTCGTTATTAAAATCCAAAAATGGAACTGGATTTATTATAATCTAATGATGGGTTTGGCCTTATTAGAATTCGACAATGGGACTGGCTTTATTAGAATCCGGTGATGGGATTGTAGTTATTAAAATCCAGTGATGGGATTGGCTTAATTAGAAACTAATGATGGGGTTGCCGGAAGACAAGGATGTTTTTATGACTTGATTGCTGTATCCAGTGGGGTTACACAGGGCTCAGTGCTGGTTCCCTTGCTTTTTGTGGTATATATCAATGACTTGGGGCCAGAAGCTCCACTTTCTTTGCATGCTTAATGCCCATATTACCGCTGAAATGACATTTAATGCCCATATATCGCCCATTTTGGCACAAAATGGAAACTAGCAGCAATTTTTTGGAAACCTATCGCCGAACATTACTTTCCCCATGTGCTTAACACTGATAAAAAATATTACTTTTTTTGGGCATAATCAGCAGAAGGGCGAATTCAACCTCCATAATATCGCCCAGCGTTACTTTCCGCACGGATTTAACGCCGAGATTCAATATTAACGACCATCCACTTTTTTTTGTCGTAAAGAACATATTTACCAAAACTAGCGGCCATGAGATCACCCAGCGTCAATTTCACCACCTCGCACACATATCGCCCACAATATCGTTTGCCCATTAAACAGCCCACAAAAAGTGGAATTAACCGGAACTAATCACAGCGTTATGGACGCCATGTTCGAGATCACATGTCGCATCCTTTAAAAGGCTGCTGTGCTTCAACCTCGGCGGAGTTCGGATGCACTCTGCAGGTCGTTGGAGTTGATGTGAACATCTGTAAAAACACCTTGACCACACTGTGACCGATTGGAATTGAAGAGGTGTGCTCGTCGGGACATTCCTTGTTTGTATGCAATCGGTGGAAAACAGAGAGCTATGGGGCCTGTCCTTTCTCACCTTCTTTTGGTGACCAAATACATGCAACAGACTCAACATCGCTGAAGGAACGCTCCACTGCATTATGTGCCCAATGTAAAGACAGATGAGGAGGACCAGACGTTACACCCTCCGCAAGCACAAGGAGAAGCATTGACGTTTAATGCCCAACACCACCTGCCTTCGGAGACTGCGCTTCCACAAAGAGGTTATCACTGAGTATGCCAGCTGATAAGGGCAGCCTGCCAGCACCATCAGTACTGCACTGTCTGTTGAGGCCAAAGTCACCACGGCACTGTTGTTCTACGCCTCGGGTTCTTTTCCGGCCACAGCTGGTGACATTTGCGGACTTTCTCAGCGTCATGTAAGTACTTTTGGGACCACAAGCCACTAGATGGCGACACTGTTGGAGGCCATTGGGCTGCACGCACGTGTGTGCAGCCCAAGTATAAAAGGCCAGCCATTTTGTATATTCATCACTTTGGGCCTCAATAAAGCAGAGCCAAGATCATACCTCTTGCAGTTAAACAGTACTCAGTCTAACAGTTATTGCATACACAACATTTGGCGACGAGGTAACAAGAACCTTTGCATGCAAAAATGAGCACAATTGGATTGTTGGAGCGATTTGTGGAAGGAGAAGATTGGGCAGACTTTGTGAGCCGTTTGACCCAGTTCTTCATGGCCAACAAAATGGAGGAAGTCGGCGACACAGATTGGCGCCGGGTCGTGTTCTTCACGGTTTGCGGTCCAAAAATTTATGATCTGATAAAGAATCTACTCCTGCCTGTGAGTCCAACAGAGAAGACGTATGAAGAATTGTGTACACTGGTAAAGGACTACCTTAAGCCAGACGAGGGCATCATCATCTCGAGATACAGATTTTACACCCACGTTCGCTCAGAGGGCCAGAATGCGGCGGAATTCGTTGCGGACCTGAGACATCTTGCAGGACCGTGTAAGTTCGGGGCTGTGTTGGCAGACATGCTGCGGGCCTTCTTTGTAATCGGCATCAACCACGAGGTGATCCTGCGTAAACTACTGGCGGCGGAGACATTGGACTTGAACAGGGCCATCATGATCGCTCAGTCATGCATGACGACGGATGGAAGTTTAAAGCAGATATCAGTGAAAAATTGAAACTCGGCAAGTACTGTAAATATGATTGATTCGGCATTTGGCAGAGCGGCACATGGCAGGGCCTATCCGACTGCGTATGCGAAACCTGTGGCTGCCCAAAGTCCGCCAGCGGGAATGCATCCGCTTTCTCCGTGTTGGCGTTGTGGGGGAAATCACCGGCACCAGCAGTGCCGATTTAAGCAATATAGTTGCAAAGGCTGTCTGAGAGTGGGGCATCTCCAGCGCAAGTGTCTGCAGATGAGCAAGCGTGCTGCGACACACCACGTGAAGGATGATGGTCAGACGAGCGCGGATCCAGATACGCAATCCGAGATACCAGAGAAGGAAGTGTATGGACTGTACGCATTCCTAACTAAGAGCAAACCGAGAATGATCAACGTGAAATTTAATGGGGTGCCGGTATCAATGGAACTGGACACGGGGGCGAGTCAATCGATAATGAGCCAGAGGGCATTCGACAAGCTGTTGGATTCTAAGGCTGTGAGGCCCAGGCTGAGTCCAGTCAATGCCAAGTTGCGCACGTACACCAAAAGAACTCATAACAGTTATTGGCCGTGCCACAATTAAAGTGTCGTAAGACGGTGCGGTTCACAAGTTACCGTTATGGATTGTCCCAGGCAATGGCCCAACACTGTTCGGCAGGAACTGGCTTGAAAAAAATCAGATGCAATTGGAACGATATCAAGGCGTTGTCGTCGGAGAAAGATACATGTGCCCAAGTACTGAGCAAGTTCCCCTCGCTGTTTGAACCAGGTATCGGCAACTTCACGGGAGCAGATTCACGAGGACTCGGATGCAAGACCCATCCATCATAAAGCTCGGGCAGTTCCTTATATGATGAGGGAGAAGGTCGAAATCGAACTGGTCAGACTACATCATGAAGGTATCATATCACGGTTGAATTTAATGAATGGACCAGCCCCATTGTTCCTGTGCTGAAAAGTGATGGCACAATCAGAATCTGTGGAGACTACAAGGCTATGATCAACAGGGTTTCGAAACAGGATCAGGACCCGTTACCGAAGGCTGATGATTTGTTTTCAATGCTAGCCAGGGGGAAGTCGTTCACCAAACTGGACTTGACGTCGGCCTACATGACACAGGAGCTGGTCGAGATGTCGAAGAGACTTGCGTGCATCAACACGCATAAAGGACTGTTTATTTATCACAGGTGCCCTTTTGGAATTTGCTCGGTTGCAGCAATATTTCAAAGGAACATGGAGAGTCTACTGAAGTCCATCCCCAGAACTGTCGTGTTCCAAGATGACATCCTGATCACAGGTCGTGACTCTGAGGAACATTTGAACAACCTGGAAGAGGTTCTACATTGTCTGGACAAAGTGGGACTCAGACTGAAATGCTCAAAGTGCGTCTTCATGGCACCAGAGGTAGAATTCCTGGGGAGGAAAATTGCTGCTGACGGCATCAGGCCCACGGACACGAAAACCAAGGCCATCAAGAATGCACAGAAGCTGCAGAATGTGACGGAGCTGTGTTCATTCCAGGGTCTACTCAACAACTTCGGTAACTTCCTACCTAAATTGAGCACCTTATTAGAACCACTGCACATGCTGCTAAGAAAAGGCGACAACTGGGTATGGGGTGCGTCTCAAGACAGAGCTTTTGAGAAAGCCACTAATCTGTTTTGCTCCAACAAGCTGCTGGTACATTATGACCCATGTAAACGTTTAGTATTGGCCTGTGATGCTTCGTCATATGGAATTGGTTGCATATTCCAACAAGCTAATGAGTCGGGTAAACTTCAACCAGTCACGTATGTTTCAAAAAGTTTGTCTAAAGTGGAAAGAGCCTACAGCATGGTAGAGAAAGAAGCACTTGCCTGAGTGTATGGGGTTAAAAAGATGCATCAGTACCTGTTTGATCTTCGGTTTGAACTGGAGACAGAGCACAAGCCGCTCATTTCACTGTTTTCTGAAAACAAAGGTATCAATACCAATGCTTCATCCCGCATCCAGAGGTGGGCGCTAACATTATCCGCTTATGATTATGTCATTCGCCATAGACCTGGTACCGAAAATTGCGCCGATGCTTTGAGCCGTCTGACGTTGCCCACACCGGAAGTGGAAACGCCACAACCGGCGGACCTATTGTTAGTTATGGATGCATTTGAGAGTGAAGGAACCCCTGTCACGGCTCAACAAGTTAAGACCTTGACCAGCCAGGACCCGATTTTATTGGTGGTGAAGAGTTGCATCCTCAAAGGTAATTGGTCTGCCATACCCAAGCAAATGTGCGAGGAGACCAAACCTTACATTCGTCGCAAAGACGAACTGTCTATTCAGTCGGATTGTATTCTGTGGGGCAATCGTGTTGTTATGCCCAAGAAAGGGAGAGAGAAATTTGTACGTGAACAACATAGCACACATCATGGCATTGTAATGATGAAAGCCATCGCCAGGTCTCATGTATGGTGGCCGGGAATTGACTCTGAGCTGAAATCGTGTGTGCATCAGTGCAACACTTGCATGCAGCTCAGCAAAGCCGCTGAGTGTGTGGTCGTGGCCATCCAAACCATGGTCCAGGATCCACATAGACTTTGCAGGTCCCTTCCTGGGGAAGATGTTTTTGGTTGTGGTGGATGCATATTCAAAGTGGATAGAGTGTATAATCATGTCATCCAGCACATCCACAGCTACCATTGAGAATCTCAGTGTCATGTTTGCGACACATGGTCTGCCTGACATCATTGTTAGCGACAACAGATCATGCTTCACCAGTCAGGAGTTTCAAGAGTTCATGAAACTCAATGGTATCAAACATGTAGGGTCAGCACTGTTCAAACCTGCATCCAATGGGCAAGCAGAATGTGCTGTCCAAATCATAAAGCAGAGTATGAAGCGTTTAACCCAAGGGTCACTGCAGACCCGCCTGTCATGTTAATTACAGGACAAGACCACACACACTTACCGGGGTCTCGCCTGCTGAACTAATGATGAAGAGAGGTCTTAAGACCAAGCTATCTCTTGTACACCCTGACTTGAATAATCATGTTGAATATAGAAGACAAAGTCAGCAAGGGTATCACGATCGCGCAGCTGCGTCACGCGATATTTCTGTAAATGAACCTGTATATGTTCTGAATTATGGTCAGGGGGTCCCAAGTGGATCGCTGGTACTGTCATGGCCAAGGAGGGCAACAGAGTATTTATTGTCAAGCTCAAAAATGGGCAAATACGCAGGAAACATATGGATCAGACAAAGCTGCGGCACACAGACGAACCGGAACAGTCGGAGGAAGAGACAATCGACGACCATCCAACCAACCCCCAGTCATCAGACTGTGCAGTTCTGGTCACCATATTACAGGAAAGATGTGAATGCACAGGAAAGAGTGCAGAGGAGATTTACAAGAATGTTGATTGGACTGGAGAATTTTGGCTATGAGGAAAGATTGGAGATGCTGTGTCTGTTTTTTTTGGAACAGAGGCAGCTAAGGGGAGACCTGATTGAGTTGTTTAGAATTATGAGGGGCCTGGAAAGAGTGGATAGGAAGGACCTGTTTCCCTTGGCAGAGGGGTCAACAACCAAGGGGCATAGATTTAATGTAATTGGGGGGAGGTTTAGAGGAGATATGAGAGGAAATTTCTTCACCCAGAGGGTGGTGGGGGTTTTGAATTCACTGCCTGAAAGGGTGGTAGAGGCAGGAACCCTCACTACACTTAAAAGCTACTTGACTGTGCACTTAAAGTGCCGTAACCTACAGGGCTATGGACCAAGAACTGGAAAGTGGGATTAAGCTGGATAACTCTTGGTCAGCTGCGTTGACATGATGGGCTGAAATGGCCTCCTTCCGTGCTGTAATTTTCTATGATTCTATGATTGGCTTCATTAGAATCCAGTGTATGGATTAGCTTTATTAGAATCTAATGATGGGATTATCTTTACTAGAATCGAGTGATGGGATTACCTTTACTAGAATCAAGTGATGGGATTGGCTTTATTAGAATCCCGAGATGCGATTGGCTTAATTAGAATCTAGTGATGGGATTCACTTTATTAGAATGCAGTATGTGGATTGGCTTTATTCGAATCCAGTAACATGAGTGGCTTCATTAGAATCTAATGATGTAATTGGCTTTGTTAGGATCGAATGGTGGGATTGACTTTAAGAGAATCCAGTCATCGGATTGGCTTGATTAGAATCCAGTGATGGGATTATCTTCACTAGAATCTAGTGATGGGATTGACTTTATTAGAATTGAGTAATGGGATTGGCTTTATTCGAATCAAGTGATGGAATTGGGTTTATTAGAATCTAATGATGGGATTGGCGTGATTCGAACCCAGTGATTGGATTGGCTTTATTAGAATCCAGTCATGAGATTGGCTTTATTAGAATCCAGTGATGTAATTGGCTTTATTAGAATTTACTGATAGTATTATCTTTATTGGAATCCAGTCATGGAATTAGCTTTATTAGAATCCAGTGATGGGATTGGCTTTATTAGAATCCAGTCATGGAATTGTCTTTATTAAAATCTAGTGATGGGATTGGCTTGATTAGAATCCAGTAAAGATATTGGGCTAGATTTTAGACTTTTGAGCAGATTGCCCAAAAATGGGCGTTATTTCTGGCAGGGTCGGTAAAAATGGGTTTTCAGATCGCCGGCTTGTCGTCCATTCTCAAAGCACCTAGTCTCCATTATTGAAATTGGTCGTTACCGCGAGCGAAATGAAATGGGTGGTAGCATTAAATCTCTCTGTCATAAAGTGTCGTCGTCCTTAGCAACAGCACGGCAATGCTCGATTCCTGTGATTCAGGAGGTCAAGGGTCATCATGACATGCGCAGAAGAGGAGACAGAGAGAGAGGGAGCTGAGAGGGAGTGAAGGCATGTGTGGGTGTGGTGCGGCTGATTTGGGAGGAAGGAGGGAGAGTTTCGAGCTTTAGAGCAAATTGGGAATCAAAAATTAGCTGTTACCAGCCAGATATTTGCCCGAATTTGGTGCCTATAATGGAGAGAGAGGAGGAGGCGACACAGCACGCTGTGGAGACTGACGATGGAGAGAGCAGTGAGCTGGGAGAGGAGCACATTGGAGGGCGCAAAAGAGCGAGAAGATTCTCGGACGAGGCAAATGCCTCCCTCCTGCAGGAGGTCGAGTTACGCTGGGGTGATTTGACCCAGGGAGGGCGTGGGAAGCCCACCCCAAAGGCCTACCAGAAGATATGGGCCGAGATAGCAGAGGTGGTCTCGTTGGCGACCAACGAGGTTCGTGAGGGCAACCAATGCCGCAAACAATGGAACGACCTTGAGGGATCCGCAAGCGTAAGTATTACATTTATTTACATGTACTTATGTATTTATATAATTTGATTTGTAACAGTCATGAGTGACTATCAGCAGATGTGAGGTCTTTCACTTTTACCAGGAATGTTGTACTCAAAGCCTGCGGTCACGGTGTATGTCTTTAGGTAAAGAATGATAATTATCATAATAATCATGATTACTTCTGTTGGTTATATGTTGAATCAGCCTCTGTGACAATACCTAGCAATGATATCATGCAATGATCTCATGCCATGTCGTCCTGTTACCTTTTACAGAAGAAGCTATCGACGATGAGGTCCATGCAGAGGCGAACGGGTGGGGGGCCACCAGTCACCAGCGACATCACTGACATGGAGGAGCGGGTGCTTGCAATCATGGGGAAGCACACCTGGACAGCCACACAACCATCTCCAGACCCTGAAGTGATGCGACATGAGTAAATTTTACACCATTGCGTGATGTAAAGTCAATAGATGCTGTACCCACTCACATTCAAACAATAATATTTGATAGATGATTTCTAAAATTGTCCTATCAATGGGCCCAAGTTTCAGCCGCGCCTAGAACGGCGCAGTCCCGACCTGGATGCCCGTTTTTCGTGCCACAATGAGCGCCTAAAAAAAACTTCCAGATTCTCCGGCTCCCTGCTGGTCCTCTGGCTCTCGGCGCGGCGCAGCAGGAGCTGTAGGGGGCGGAGCTAGGTCCCTGCGCTGAAAACAGTGCCGGGACCTCCACACATGCGCGCTACAGTGGGCGCGCATTTGCAGTAGCTCCAGGCGCCCAAAACTGTGTGGGAGGGGCCCGAAGCACGCAGCCCCTAGCCCTGGCCCAATGGCCTCACTGGGGCTGCGTGCATAAGGCTCCTCCCACGCCCAGCTCCTGCTTCTTCCCGACCCGACTCGACTCCCGCTTCCTCGCCCGCCCCCGGACCCGACCCGACCCGACCCGCGCTCCCTCCCTCCCCCCCGCTACCCGAACCAACCCGACCTCCATCCTCCCCCCCCGACCTGACCCGCGCTCCCGACCCCGGACCCCGCACCTGACCCTGACCCAACGCCACCTACCTGTAAATCTGGTGCTGGGGACGGGCCCTGCCCGAAGTCTGGGCCCGGCCGGTTCAGCCTCCCCACCTCCTTCTCCTTACCCCCCTCCCCCCTTCTCCTCCCCCCCTTCTCCTTCCCCCCTACCCCCTACTCCTTCCCCCTCCCCCCTTCTCCTTCCCCCCCTTCTCCTTCCCCCCCTTCTCCTTCCCCCCTACCCCCTTTTCCTTCCCCCTCCCCCCTTTCTCCTTCCCCCCCTTCTTCTCTCCCCCCCTTCTCCTCTCCCCCTTCCCCTTCTCCTCTCCCCCCCTTTCCCCTTCTCCTCTCCCCCCTCCCCTCCTCCCCTCCTCCCCCCCTTCTCTGCCCCCCTCTCCTTCTCTGCCCCCTCCCCCTTCGCCCCCATCCCTCCCCCTTCCCTCCCTCCCCCTCTGCCTCCATCCCTCCCCTCCTCCTGCACCCCCCCTCTCCCTCTACCCCCTCCTCCCCCTCCCCTCGCTGTCAAAAACACAGACACTGACAGACAGAAAGTGAGAGACACACACAGACAGACAGAGAGATAGAGACACTGACAGAGACACACTGGGGGGGGGGCATCCCAGCACGCTGTTGGAGGGTTCCCGGTGCTGCAGTCGTTAAGGAGAAAATGTTTTATTTATTGATTTCAAAAAAAAATTATTTCTTATTCATTTTTTTTCATTGATTTATTGGTTGATTTATTGATGTTTTTATCATTTATTTTTGATGATGGCTCTTTATTTGTAAAACTGAAGTGTTTAATGTTTGTAAACTTCCCTTTAAACCGCCCCCGCCCCGCCATTCCCTACGCCTGATTTTCTAAAGTGTAGACAAGGTTTTTTAGAGCGTACAAAAATCTTCACTTACTCCATTCTAAGTTAGTTTGGAGTAAGTTTTCACTGCCGAAACTTTGAAAACAGGCGTAAGTGGCCGGACACGCCTCCTTTTGAAAAAAAATTCTGTTCCAAAGTGAAACTGTTCTAACTGACTAGAACTGGAGCAAACTAAATGCCGAGAATTTGAATTTCTAAGATACTCTGTTCTACACCAGTTGCTCCTAAAAATCAGGAGCAACTGAGGCCGAAACTTGGGCCCAATAATGCTGGACTAATGAAAATGTGTTGATGGTCATGAAATGTGATGTCTGTGATGATTTTGATAGCGGTGGTGCTTTTATCGTGCATATGCTGTGTGTAGCGCTGAAATCACCTTGTGACCCTAGCACCCCCTTCTCCTCTAATAACCTCATTTGTGTTTTGCAGCTCAGCCAGCAGCGCGTCCCCAGGCAAGACTACAGAGGCCACAAGGTGGGGGCGTGGGGCCGGACATCCGGGATGATCCTACATCTGCTGAGGAGCTCCGATTCTCGCCCGTCAATCCGCTGGGTCTGTTCTCCACGGATGACAGCGTGGACTTTGAGGAATCTGCATCGCCACGTTCCAGAAGCCATTCCATCCCAATGCCATCTAGTGCTCCTCCAGCCATTCCCGCCTTCACTCTGGAGATACCGGGCCCAAGCACCTCGTCACAGGGCACCCCATTTGTCCCCAGGACGGCACCGATCCCGCGGAAGTTTCGTGGACATGGCAGTTCTGTTCCATGAGCGCCACATGAGAGCGGAGAGATGGTACAGTTGTCCAGGAGGACTGTAGACATTGGTGACCAGATCCTCGATGCATTGAGGGACATATCCCGACAGCTGACTACCATGACTGAGGATGTTCCGCGGATTGCGGAGGCCATGGAGGTGATAGCCAGGAACACTGCTGGCACAGGCCTCCCAGTGTTCCCGGTGCGCGGCACTCCACCCCTAGGTTCCGCACCACCAGTGCCAGTGACAAAAGGCCTAGCGGCAGCGAGAGGCGGCAACAGTCAGAGGTGGGAGTTCGTGGCGTTGGTGAGGCCTACAAAAGGCCAGCAGCAGCGAGAGGCGGCAGCAGTCAGAGGCGGGAATTCGTGGCATTGGTGAGGCCTACAAAAGGCCCAGCGGCAGTAAGAGGAGGCGGGAATTCGTGGCGTTGGTGCGGCCGACAAAAGGCCCAGCTGGTGCAGCTCCAGCCCGGAGAAAAAGCAAAAAAGAAGTAGAAAGAAATCAAAAATGATACTTAAGGGGTTGACTGTGGATGGGCAATGGCAGACATTTAGAGACCGCATGGATGAACTACAAAAATTGTACATCCCTATCTGGCATTAAAATAAAAAAGGGAAGGTGGCTCAACCGTGGCTATCAAGGGAAATCAGGGATAGTATTAAAGCCAAGGAAGTGGCATACAAATTGGCCAGAAATAGCAGCAAACCTGGGGACTGGGAGAAATTTAGAACTAAGCAGAGGAGGACAAAGGGTTTGATTAGGGCAGGGAAAATAGAGTACGAGAGGAAGCTTGCAGGGAACATTAAAATGGACTACAAAAGCTTCTATAGATATGTAAAGAGAAAAAGGTTAGTAAAGACAAACGTAGGTCCCCTGCAGTCAGAATCAGGGGAAGTCATAACTGGGAACAAAGAAATGGCAGACCAATTGAACAAGTACATTGGTTCGGTATTCACGAAGGAAGACACAAACAACCTTCCGGATATAAAAGGGGTCAGAGGGTCTAATAAGAAGGAGGATCTGAGGGAAATCCTTATTAGTCGGAAAATTGTGTTGGGGAAATTGATGGGATTGAAGGCCGATAAATCCCCAGGGCCTGATGGTCTGCATCCCAGAATACTTAAGGAGGTGGCCTTGGAAATAGCGGATGCATTGACAGTCATTTTCCAACATTCCATAGACACTGGATCAGTTCCTATGAAGTGGAGGGTAGCCAATGTAACCCCACTGTTTAAAAAAGGAGGGAGAGAGAAAACAAGGAATTATCGACCGGTCAGCCTAACATCGGTAGTGGGTAAAATGATGGAACCAATTATTAAGGATGTCATAGCAGTGTATTTGGAAAGAGGTCCAAGTCAGCATGGATTTGTGAAAGGGAAATCATGCTTGACAAATCTTCTGGACTTTTTTGAGGATGTTTCCAGTAGAGTGGACAAGGGAGAACCAGTTGATGTGGTGTATTTGGACTTTCAGAAGGCTTTCGACAACGTCCCACACAAGAAATTAATGTGCAAAGTTAAAGATTGGGGGTAGTGTGCTGACGTGAATTGAGAACTGGTTGGCAGACAGGAAGCAAAGAGTAGGAGTAAATGGGTACTTTTCAGAATGGTAGGCAGTGACTAGTGGGGTACAGCAAGGTTCTGTGCTGGGGCCCCAGCTGTTTACATTGTACATTAATGATTTAGACGAGGGGATTAAATGTAGTATCTCCAAGTTTGCGGATGACACTAAGTTGGGTGGCAGTGTGAGCTGCGAGGAGGATGCTATGAGGCTGCAGAGCGACTTGGATAGGTTAGGTGAGTGGGCAAATGCATGGCAGATGAAGTATAATGTGGATAAATGTGAGGTTATCCAATTTGGTGGTAAAAACAGAGAGACAGACTATTATTTGAATGGTGACAGATTAGGAAAAGGGGAGGTGCAACGAGACCTGGGTGTCATGGTACATCAGTCACTGAAGGTTGGCATGCAGGTACAGCAGGCGGTTAAGAAAGCAAATGGCATGTTGGCCTTCATAGCGAGGGGATTTGAGTACAGGGGCAGGGAGGTGTTACTACAGTTGTACAGGGCCTTGGTGAGGCCACACCTGGAGTATTGTGCACAGTTTTGGTCTTCTAACTTGAGGAAGGACATTCTTGCTATTGAGGGAGTGCAGCGAAGGTTCATCAGACCGATTCCTGGGATGGCGGGACTGACATATCAAGAAAGACTGCATCAACTGGGCTTGTATTCACTGGAGTTCAGAAGAATGAGAGGGGATATCATAAAAATGTTTAAAATTCTGACGGGTTTAGACAGGTTAGATGGAAGAAGAATGTTCCCAATGTTGGGGAAGTCCAGAACCAGGGGCCACAGTCTAAGGATAAGGGGTAAGCCATTTAGGACCGAGATGAGGAGAAACTTCTTCACCCAGAGAGTGGTGAACCTGTGGAATTCTCTACCACAGAAAATTGTTGAGACCAATTCACTAAATATATTCAAAAAAAGTTAGATGTAGTCCTTACTACTAGGGGGATCAAGGGATATGGCGAGAAAGCAGGAATGGGGTACTGATGTTGCATGTTCAGCCATGAACTCATTGAATGGCGGTGCAGGCTCTAAGGGCCGAATGGCCTACTCCTGCACCTATTTTCTATGTTTCTATGTTTCTATGAGAAGCAGGACCGAGATCCTGCTTCTAGATCCGAGAATGTTCCTACCTTGGCAACCCCCGCTCCCGTACCCGTGCAACCACCATCTCTGCTTCATTCCCCCCAATGAGGCACCGCCTGAGGAGCTCTTCGGCCATACGGCATGGGGCAAGGAGGGGATGGGGTAGAGGTAGGGAAAAGAAGGGCAGGGAGAAGGAAATTGAGGTGCATGTCCGCAGGTGATGGCTGAGTCATATCTCCATCTGGGTTTATGCAATTTGTTGTTATGTATGCGGGAGTGGACCACCTTCCTGGTTTGCATTTATGTTCTGTATTGCTGGACATGTTGACCATTTGATTGATGTCAATGGTCGAAAAAGTGGGGTGGGGGTGGGGTGGTTTTGCCCTGATACTTTTGATTTCAGACCAATAGTCGTATAAAATGTTTTTTATTCAACATAACCTTGTTGCGCATTGTCTCAGATAGCTGGACCGTTACACACTGGAGATTCCTTAACATGAAAGGGTTTAATAAAACTTAACTTGAATCAACTTAAACTTTAATTGGCACAAAGGTAATGCCCACCATTGATGTCTGAGCTGCACACACACAGCAGTATGTCAGCGTTGTCAATCACAGCAACGTTCTTTCAGGCAAGTCGTTCAGTTATGAGCTCCTGACCTAAGAGTCTTGCAGCTATGTAGCCACCACGGGCCCTTTCCCGTGGTCTGGAGTAGGGGGCGTGGGCATGGTTGCATAGTCAGCCTGATTGTCTAGCCCTAGGTCAACGTCCAGCCCCTCGTCCTCCTCTTCCTCTCTCTCCTGAGGTGGACCATCAGTCCCTTCTGGCAATTTTTGTCCCCTCCTGATAGCCAGGTTGTGCAGCATGGAGCAGATGACCACGAATTTAGCTACTTGCTCAGGGTTGTATTGTAACTCCCCTCCTGAGTGGTCCAGGCATCTAAAGCGCTGCTTAAGCACAGTTATTGTTTTCTGGACCACATTGCGTGTGTCTCTGTGGATCTGGTTGTATTACTTCTCGGCCTTGATGTGCGTGTCACGCAGCGGGGTCATCAGCCAGGTGGCTAGGCCATAGCGGTTGTCAGCAAACATCCAGCATTATCCTTGTGGCTGACTCTTAAACATATTAGAGACAGCGCTCTCACACAGGATGTGAGCCTCATCGAAGCTGCCCGGACATTTGGCATTCACTGCCATTATGATCTGGTTGTGGTCGACAACTGGATGGACCTTCAGGGAGTGAAATCCTTTTCTGTTCTGAAAAAGCTCTGGGTCCTGAGAAGGTCCTCGCATGGCGATGTGAGTGCACTGTATTGCTCCCTGCATCCTGGGGAACTTAGCAATGCGGTAGAATGCTCCAGTCCTGTCAGTCTGAGCCTCCGTGATCATGGGGAAGCTGATAAAATCCATCCTACGTGTGTACAGGGCCTCCGTGACCTGTCTAATGCAGCGATGTGTGGCATGGTGAGAGAGAGGGGAAATCTCAACTACGGAGGCCCGAAAAGAACCCGCGCATAGAAAGACAGTGCCGCGGTGACCTTGACCTCGACTGAAAGTAATATCCTGATGGCAGGCTACATATGAGGCCTGATGTGCTCGCATATTTCAGTGATCACCAGCTAGTGGAAGTGCAGTCTCCGAAGGCAGGTGTGCTCAGCCACGTCGAGGTAAGACCTCTTCTCCCTGGAAGTGCGGGGTGTGTATGGTCTGTGTCATGTATTCAACCATCATTGTAACCCATGTATAAACTGACCTAAGTTATACACTGTGAGAACAATGACCACTAGGTGACGAACTTGTGGGAGACACACCTAACCTGGACTTTCAGGTATAAAAGGGGAAGCTCCACCCACCTTCATCACTTGAGTGCCAGCAAATAAAGGTTACTGGTAACAGAGTGACCTTCTCTCAAGTATGGGCCTCGTGTGCATTTATACTGTATTGTAAGGACATATTATTGGCGACGAGAAACTGGGATTTAAACCACGCGAGCATGGCCACTAGCAGCACAGACGAGAGATACTGTGTTAGGGATGATCGGAACGATTTTATTGAGAGACTACAGCAAAGTTTCGTCACTAAGGAATGGTTGGGACAGGAGTCAGCCGACAAATGCAGGGCTCATCTCCTGATGGTTTGTGGATCCAGGACGTACTCCCTGATGAAGGACCTTCTAGCGCCAGAGAAGCCGGCGGACAAGACTTTTGAAGAGCTCAGTAAGTTGATCGGGGAACAACTTAAACCGGCGAGCAGCATGCACATGGCAAGACACCGATTTTATACGCACCGGCAGCGAGAAGGGCAAAGCGTTCCAGACGTCGTGGCAGATTTCTGGCGCCTGGCGAGCCTATGTAAGTTCCCAGATGCATGCAGAGCGGAGATGCTGCGAGACTTTTTTATTGAGGGCATCGGGCATGCTGGGGTTTTCAGGAAACTGAATGAGACCAAAGACTTGACCCTGGAAACGGCGGCTTTGATGGCCCAGACATTTATCTCAGGGGAGGAAGAGACCAGAATGATGTTTGACAAAAACCTCAGCTCAAATGCAACAAATGGACAGGGAGTCAACATTGTTAAAGTGGCACACAGTTCTCCAGGCAGACAGGGGCAATCGGACATGCCCCAACATGTAGTCGAACCCAAAGGGGGAATTCAATAGAGACAATGGCTAACTGAACGGTGATTCACGCCATCGCAATGGACAATGCGGCCAGCAATGGGGCTATCAACACCTGTTAATGGTGCACTTAAGGACAGTCACAGAGACAGTCAGAGACGATCGACTGGTAATGGACCTTTTGTTTCCAACAACGGCTAATGTTGGAGGTGTGGAGGCACACACCCAGCCAGAGTTTGCAGGTATCAGCACTATACCTGCAGAAATTGCAACGTCAGCAGTCACTTGGCGCATATGTGCAGGAAGCTTGCAGCCAGGCTGATGTACGAGGAGGACGGGCCCGATGTAAGCCCTACGAGGCCAAATGTACACTGGGGGACATCGCTGGAAGCTGGAGTTCAGCGAGTTCATGTGGAGCACATATACAGTTCATACACCAGGACGTCACCGATAATGATGAAAGTGCTTCTCAATGGCATCCCAGTATCAATGGAGCTAGACACGGGGGCCAGCCAGTCCCTGATGAGTATCAAACAGTTCAAAAAGTTGTGGGCATCCAAGGCCAGGAGGCCAAAATTATCTCCGATTGACACACAGCTACGGACATACACAAAGGAGATCATTCCGGTGCTAGGCAGCGCCACGGTAGTCGTGACCCACAAAAATTCGGAGAACAGGTTGCCACTCTGGATTGTCCCGGGGGACGGTCCCGCACTACTGGGGAGGAGTTGGCTTGCTGTCATGAACTGGAAATGGGGCGATGTCAATGCAATTTCTTCTGTGGAGCGAGTATCATGCTCACAGGTCCTGGACACATTTAACTCGTTATTTCAACCCGGCATCGGCACTTTCATGGGGACCAAGATAGTGATTCACATAAACCCGGACGCCAGGCCAAGGCCAGAGCGGTGCCGTACGTGATGCGGGAAAAGATAGAAGGCGAATTGGATCGCCTACTGAGGGAAGGTATCATCTCGCCAGTCGAATTCAGTGACTGGGCGAGCCCGATTGTGCCGGTGCTCAAGGCGGATGGGTCATAGAAAAAACATAGAAACATAGAAAATAGGTGCAGGAGTAGGCCATTCGGCCCTTAGAGCCTGCACCGCCATTCAATGAGTTCATGGCTGAACATGCAACTTCAGTACCCCATTCCTGCTTTCTCGCTATACTCCTTGATTCTCCTAGTAGTAAGGACTACATCTAACTCCTTTTTGAATATATTTAGTGAATTGGCCTCAACAACTTTCTGTGGTAGAAAATTCCACAGGTTCACCACTCTCTGGGTGAAGAAGTTTCTCCTCATCTCTGTCCTAAATGGCTTACCCCTTATCCTTAGACTGTGACCCCTGGTTCTGGACTTCCCCAACATTGGGAACATTCTTCCTGCATCTAACCTGTCTAAACCCGGCTGAATTTTAAAGGTTTAAATCAGTGTCAGTAAAGCTGGGCAATGCTCCAGGAAAGTTGCTGAGTTGTCTGAGCTGAATATATTGTCTGGCAGCTCTCTCTCTGCCTGAGGTGTCACTGAGAGAAAGCAAAACACGAGGGAAGAAAGACAGGTGGAGACTGGGTGGCTGTGTCCTGGATGGGCTTCAGCCAAGAATATAAAGGAATGGGCAGTGATTACAGATAGCGGAGAAAGTCCCCAATATGTGAGCTACTCCTGAAAAATGTGCGGCTGGTATATGAGGAGTCTCTAACTACTCACTATAGAATTATTTTTATTTCAATGTTTTGTTTCTACCAAGAACTACAGGGGTAGGTTAATGTCGCACTCTACTTCACACCATCAATATTGTTCTCATTTTCTGCCATAATTTGATATCCCGGTGAATGAAAGAGTGATTGAGAAAGGTCCAGAACTGGAAGTAAACAGGGATTGTAGACTGAGGAACAACAGCAGGTGAACCAGCCCAGGATTGTGAGAGCACCAAACACAGAGAGAACTCTTCTGATTCACAGAGCTTCCATACATCGACAGGGGAGAAATGTGAGAGAATCCCATTGACTCAGATACACACTGGTCCTGGGGGACTGGGGAGAAAGGTCAGCGAGAGTCCCATTGACTCAGATACACACTGGTCCTGGGGAATGGGGAAAAAGGTCAGAGAGAGTCCCATTAACTCAGATACACACTGGTCCTGGGGACTGGGGAGAAAGGTCAGCAAGAGTCCCATTGACTCAGATACACACTGGTCCTGGGGACTGGGGAGAAAGGTCAGCGAGAGTCCCATTGACTCAGATACACACTGGTCCTGGGGGATGGACTGGGGAGAAAGTTCATAGAGAGTCCCATTGACTCAGATACACACTGGTCCTGGGGACTGGGGAGAAAGCTCACCGAGAGTCCCAATCTACATCACTTTATCAATATTTACCTCATGTTTGTCTCACGTCATTAGATCTCGGGTAACTGATGGAGTGATAGAGAAAGGTCTACAGCTGGACGTGAACAGGGGTTGCAGACTGAGGAACAATAGTAGGTGACCCATCTGTTATGAAACCCTTATCCATGCCTTTGTTGCCTCGAGAGTTGACTATTCCTGGAATAATGCGTGAAGTTTTGGTTTCCATATTTACGAATGGATGTACTTGCCCTGGAGGCAGTTCAGAGAAAGTTCACTCGGTGGATGAGGGGGTTGACCCACGAGGAAAGGCTGAGTAGGCCGGGCCCCACCCACCGGAATCCAGAAGAACGAGAGGCGATCCCATCAAAACACACAACACTACGAGGGGGCTCGACAAGGTGGATGCAGAGAGGATGGCAGGGCAGGTTGAGAAAGCAATTAAAAAGCATATGGAATCCTGGGCTTTATAAATAGAGGCATAGAGCACAAAGCAAGAGAGTTATGAATAACCTTTATAAAACACTGGTTCAGCCTCAACTGGAGCATTGTGTCCAACTCTGGGCACCACACTTTACAAGGATGTGAAGACCTGAGACAGGTTGGCAGAAAAGATTTACAAGAATGGTTCCAGGGATGAGGGACTTCAGTTTCTTGGAATGGACTGGGGAGCTGGGGTTGTTCTCCTTAGAGCAGAGAAGGTTGAGGAGAGATTTGATAGAAGTGTTCAAAGTCATGTAAGGTCTATACAGAGTAGATAGCGAGAAACTGTTCCCAGTGGCAGAAGGGTCATGAACCAGAGGACTCAGAGATTTTGTTTCAGACATGAGATGCAGTAACAATGCACAGGGCAGGTTACGTGAACACAGACAGGCCCCACTTACACACCAGCTTTTGTTGTCTCTCTCTGTCACACACACACTCACCAGCCTGCAAACACTGCCAGCGATGATTGAAAGTTGATCTCTCTCATTGCTCTGCTGTGGTTGGCAGTTTAAAAGCAAAAAAGTCACGTTTCAGTATCTTATCTTTACCGTTTGTGGCCTACAGAAACAGGCTTTCTATTCTGCACCTTGCCGTGTGATTTCATGTCTCTCTTTCTCTCACTGCCTGTATGTCTTGTCTGGATTTGGGTGGAGTTGACAAAGTCACCCATTGTTAGAGCGGAAAGATTTTCCCCTAAGGCAACGGCACCTATAACATCAATGTTAGAACGAAATAGGTAATTGTAGTATTAAATGTGTGTGTAAAATCCATGTATAAAGATGGCTATTTGTGGTTTAGCAAAGCCCCAAGGGATGTCAGCCGGCAGAAAAGAGACTGCATTCTTGGTTACTGATAACGGTTGTATTCTCACGCAGAAGCACACTACAACTCCGCAGATGTTCCCCAGACGAGACGTCCTGGTCAGTAGAACAATACAACTCTGTAACAGGACTAAGATAAGGAGGCTACCCAAAGATAGCACCCAAGGATAGTAAGATAAGGGGGGCTTGGACCATGTCACAAGATAAATGAGTAATTTCTCGCAACACACCCCTGAGCAACACATCTTTTGGCAACACATGAGCCACTTTGTAATCTATAATCAATATGATTGGATAGCGTCCGGCCGAAATGGGCTGATGTAACTGTAGTAAACTATTATAAAACATATAAAAATCCATGAAACCCTTTGTTTGGCGGAGAGAGGTACCTGGACCCACCAGTTGCTTCATCTCCCCGCCGGCGTAATAAACCGTTTTGATGTATGGACCGACCCCGAGTGCGAGTGATTCTTGGAGGATACATTCGCGCTAACAATGGTGTAGTCGGCAGGATATTGCCGAGGCCATTTTGGACACCCTGGAGAATCCGGGTGAGTGTAAGCCCAAGCATAAAAATAGTGGGGTGCTGGAGGTGAACACACAGGTTGATCGACACGGATGGATGGTCCAGTATCTCACACACCTAGCCTGAGCCTGAATTAAGAGGACTTAGTCCCACGTCACGGCCAGGATCAAGTAGGTGTAGAGAACCCCCTGAGGCCATAGGATCATGAGACCGAAGCGACACCTCTCGGACCCATTAGAAAAAGGAGGACAATAAACCCCGGGGGGAAGGGACCAGGAGGTGTCCGGAGGCCGACACAATATCCGCCCTGTAAGGAGGGTTGGACATTCAGATAAAACAGTGGAAGGTAGCCGTTAAGGGGGGTATAGAGCACTGCGGGAATTGCAATTGCTTATACGTGTTTTAGGAATTGTGCGAGCTTGTGTAATAGCAGATTTGTAACCTGACAGTGGATAGAAACAGCCTCCTACAAGTCAAGCGGGGATGCAGACCTCTGAGAGTGAGGTGGTCGGTCTACTACAAGTCAAGCTGGTGAGAGCAGACCCCTGCGAGTGAGACCTCTGACTATCCCCAACCTTTAACGGACTGCCTAACTAAATTTAATTGCTACGAAACAGCCTCCTACAAGTCAAGCGGGGATGCGGATCTCTGAGAGTTAGACCTCTAGCTATTCCCAACTTATGAGTTAGAAACAGCCTCCTACAAGTCAAGCTAGGGTGCGGACCACTGGAAGTGAGGTGGCCGCTCTACAAGTCAAGCAGATAATAGCGGACCTCTGAGAGTTAGACCTCTAACTATACTAAGTTCCAAACATGGCCAGTATAATAACAGGACTCGAGTGGGGAAACAAAAGAAAGTAATAGAAAAGGCCTGGGTTCTAATTCTTCAAACCCACGTAAAATTAACAGAGAAAGTAAATCTATCAATCATGTATTAATCTATCATCATGTATTAATTTAAAAAAAAAATCTTAAGTGGTGTATGGATTCAAAAAAAAAGAGCCAGCCAAACAATAAGCTTTGTTGAATGAAGGGAGACCTTTGTGAATGTTTGTCTTTGAGTGAGAGTGCTTGTGTAAAATTTTTGACTGTGGAATGAATGAAAGCCTGTTTGGAAAAGTGGTGGAGCTGTCTGTTTGTTTTAGCTCCACCCATTTTTTCAGACAGCGTGAACATTTTTTTAACTCTTTGTAGTGTTGTCCTGTATGTAGGAAGTTTTAAATTAGAAACGCAGGTGTGGATTTATTCGGATGATAAGTTACGGAGCTAGGAAATGCCCAAAGGATATAGGTTTGTTGAGCAAAAGATAAAAAATACATGGTCCCAGTGGTTTAAAAAAAAATCATTTGACACGCTCACTTACTTGCCGAACCCACAATGATCAATTACATTGGGTTGAAAGACATAAATTTAGTCTGGGAATGAGATAAAGAATGCCTTTAAAAAAAGCCTGCATGGGTCTCTCGAGGATGCGGGCTGGGGAAGTACGCTCCCATTTTCCTTTGTGTAATACCTAGACGCGAAAGCTTCTAGCTCAGTAAAAAGAATTTTAAATAAAAGATTGGCATTACAAAATTTGGATTGGGATTTGGAGATATTAAGAGAAGGCACAGCAAAATACTGAGATAAATTCAAACTAAAAAAATTACGAGAAAGTTTCACTGCAGTTTGAAAAGATTTCCAGAATAGACGTTGTTTATCTAGAAAAGTCCCGAACAGTATAAACAAGCAGGAGGGTTTTGAAAATAACTAGGAGAAAAGATCTAAGCTATGCGAACCCAGCAGAGAGAGCACTAAAACACAAGATTTGCCCAGTGAACGGGACCGTAAAAAACCCCCGAAATGTTGGAATGTATACAGCTTGTGTGAAAATTGGATTTCAGTAAACAAAATAGCTATTAAAAATGTGTGGTCTCGTTTTAAATCAATTAAAAAAAAATCTTTGGCAAGTACTTGAATTAGAAGTTAAGAAAAAAAATTGGAGTTTAATCGAAAATGCTGTCTTTCCTGATGAGAAGACTTTTATTATGACGGCTTTACGAATGATTTCTGCTGTTTTAACGGATTCCTAATTTCTAAACAAGTTTTGAAGGCACAAAGACTTAAAAAAAAACTAAATTCGGATGATTACGCGGAGTCACGTAATGACATCGGGCCTTCTTACAAACCTGTAAAGGAGTTAACCCTTTCCATTGACAGCTGTTTTAAACTGGACATTATTAATTTGGATTTCTTAATAGAATAAAGACTCACCTGACAGATAAAGGAAATGGTGGGATAGTCAGGATAAAAAAATAAAATAAAACTAACCTATGTACTTGCCTGATACAATAAAGAAATAGATACTCATACAAAACAAATTCAAGAGTTAAAAGCTAAGATAAATAAGCTGGAAGAGATTAAAAAGAAAACGGGACCAGACGGATAGTGCAGTGCGCAGCCATAGCAACATCATCTATGGCAATAGAGCCAATGTACTCCACGGTGGGTAAGTATAGTCCACAAACCCAACCTAACCCTTACCTCCAATTTCACAGAGTGACCTCGACATGCATGGATAAAAGATGAGTAGACCAGAACCTAACACCTGGTGACGACCAGGATCTGTTTAGAATTTGCAGATAAAACACCCACCGAGACGGAATCACAGTGGCTACTTCAGCTCTGCAGCATGATACTAGGGATCTCGACACTCATACAAGCATCAGATAACTCGGATGGACTACGAGAGATACAGCAAACACAGGACATTTAGCCGAACTATTGGATTTTGTTTAATTTAACTGATGGGATATGCATCCCAGCAGCCAAAGACTGGAGCAAAGACAGGACTTATTTTAATGCCTCGCTGCAGGTACATTCGAGCAAAAATACGGTATGCATACACTGCTCCAAGGATACCAGGGTCAACTGCATCAGGAGGGAAGAGGCCCGGGGACCTGATAAGTGCACTTTCGGGATAATTTGCGCACCCCCTGTTAAACCCTATCCCCAAATGGTGGACATTTACCAAAAAGGGGATATGTGGATACTTTGAAGAGGTGGGAGCAGCTGCCGTATCTTTGTAAGTTTGTTTTTCACCACCCTCGACACCGCGTCCCATAGTGACCTCCACTTCACCCAAAGTCTTGTCATGCCCGTTAATCACAACGGGACTGCAGAATGGGACGGTCAGGATATGTGGTGATTACAAGGCCACCATCAATCGGGTGTCACTCCAAGACCAGTACGCACTACTGAGAGCAGAGGACCTCTTTGCGACTATCTGGTGGCAAACATTTTTCAAAATTGGACCTGACCTCAGCTTACATGACTCAGGAGCTGGCGAGTGAGTCAAAGAAGCTGACCACCATCACGACACACAAGGGGTTGTTTGAGTACAACAGATACCCGTTCGGGATTCGTTCGGCCGCCGCGATCTTTCAGCAAAATATGGAAAGCCTCCTCAAGTTGATTTCAGGGAC
Source organism: Pristiophorus japonicus (assembly GCF_044704955.1). Lineage (NCBI taxonomy): Eukaryota > Metazoa > Chordata > Chondrichthyes > Pristiophoridae > Pristiophorus > Pristiophorus japonicus. The sequence goes on along the minus strand of NC_091984.1, from coordinate 49,929,299 downwards.
GGTGGTTTTTCAAGACGACATCCTCATCACGGGTCGTGATACTGAAGAACACCTCCACAACCTGGAGGAGATGCTACACAGACTGAACTGGGTAGGGTTGCGACTGAAAAAGGCGAAGTGCATCTTCCTAGCTCCAGAGGTAGAATTCCTGGGGATGAGGGTAGCAGCAGACAGGATCAGACCTACTGCGTCCAAGGTGGAAGCGATCCAGAGAGCACCCAGACCCCGTAACACAACGGAGCTGCGTTCGTTCCTGGGGCTCCTGAACTATTTTGGTAACTTTCTTCCCAAATTCACACTGTTAGAGCCTCTACATGTGCTCCTATGCAAAGGTCGCGAATGGGTCTGGGGGGACAGCCAGGAAAGGGCTTTTGATAGAGTACAAAATTTGTTATGCTCCAACAATCTGTTAACGCTATATGACCCATGTAAGAAACTTGGTTTAACTTGCGATGCGTCATCCTATGGTGTCGAGTGTGTGTTGCAGCATGTTAATGCCAAGAGTCAGTTACAGCCGGTAGCTTATACCTCCAGAAGTCTGTCCCAGGCAGAAAGGGGCTACGGGATTGTAGAAAAGGAGGCGTTTGCATGTGTATATGCAGTAAAGAAAATGCACCGGTATCTGTTTGGCACGAAATTTGAGCTGGAGACAGATCACAAACCCCTAACGTCCCTTTTGGCCGACAACAAGGCCATAAATGCTAACACATCGTCCGCATAAAGAGGTGGGCACTCACGTTAGCCGCCTATGACTATACAATTCGGCACAGACTGGGCACCGAAAACTGCGCCGATGCACTCAGCAGGCTCCCACTAGTCACCACAGAGGGGGCTACCGAGCATGCTGCTGAGATGGTCATGGCTGTTGAAACTTGTGAAAACGAAGGCTCACCCATGACAGCCCGTCAGATTAAAGTCTGGACAAATAGAGACCCGCTATTGTCTTTAGTCAAGAAATGTGTCCTGAATAGGGACTGGGCAGCCACATATGGGGCATGCCCTGAGGAATTTAAATCATTTCACAGGCGCAGGGATGAACTCTTGATTCAGGCTGATTGCCTACTGTGGAGAAACTGTGTAGTCATGCCCGAGATGGGCAGAGAGGTGTTCATCAGAGAACTCCACAATGAGCACCCAGGCATTGTCATGATGAAGGCAATTGCCAGGTCACACGTTTGGTGGCCAGGGATAGATGCAGACCTGGAACTTTGTGTTCGCAGGGGCAACACGTGTGCCCAGCTGGGCAATGCGCCCAGGGAAGCACCCCTTAGCCTCTGGTCCTGGCCCGCCAAGCCATGGTCACACATCCATGTGGACTACGCAGGTCCTTTCATGGAAAAAATATTTTTGACTGTAGTAGATGCCTAATCCAAATGGATCGAGTGTGACATTTTAAATTCAAGCACATCCTCTGGCACGGTAGAAAGTCTACGGGCAATGTTCGCCGCCCATGGTCTACTGGATGTCTTGGTCAGTGACAATGGCCCGTGCTTCACAAGCACTGAATTCCAGGACTTCATGGCAGGCACTGGAATTAACCATGTCAGAACGGCACCATTCAAGCCGGCCTCAAACGGCCAGGCGGAACGAGCAGTGCAGATAATCAAACAGGGGATGCTCAGAATCCAAGGGGGTTCCTTACAAAGCCGTTTATCACACCTCCTATTGGCTTCCAGATCCCGACCACACTCGCTCACAGGGGTTCCACCCGCAGAGCTGCTAATGAAAAGGACGCTCAAAACCAGGTTATCCCTTGTACACCCCACCATGAAAGAAATTGTCGAGAGCAGGCGTCAGTCACAATGTGACTACCATGACAGGAATGCGAGGGCGCGAGATATCGATGTCAATGACCGTGTATTTGTCCTCAACTACGCTGCAGGGCCCAAATGGCTCGCAGGCACAGTGATTGCCAAAGAGGGGAGTAGGATTCTGGTCGTTAAACTTACCAATGGACAAATCTGCCACAAACATGTGGATCAAACAAAAAGGAGGTTTAGCAATCCCAGAGAAGAAGCAGAGGAAGAACACGATGTAGAGTTCACTCCACCACAGGTGACCGAACACTGGAACCAAGTGGAGGAGAGCCCAGTCACTTTGGGCAGTCCGGACAGGCCTGAGGCACCGCAAACAGCAGACACTCAGGCAAGCGCCCAACAACCGGAGCCCCAACTCAGGCGCAATACAAGGGAGCGTAAACTACCAGAGAGACTCAACCTGTGATCCCAATAAGACTTTGTGGGGGGAGGTGATGTCATGTATTCAACCATCATTGTAACCCATGTATAAACTGACCTAAGTTATACACTGTGAGAACAATGACCACTAGGTGATGAACTTGTGGGAGACACTCCTAACCTGGACTTTCAGGTATAAAAGGGGAAGCTCCACCCAACTTCATCACTTGAGTGCTGGCTAATAAAGGTTACTGGTCACAGAGTGACCTTCTCTCAAGCATGGGCCTCGTGTGCATTTATATTGTATAGTAAGGACATATTAGTCTGGACCTCCTCCTCATTCTGGTACGTTTCAGATTGGGCACATAATGAATTGCATTGGACGTTGTGCCATTTGCACTCTGCAGTCTCTGCGTATTAATCGGTGCAGGCTGAGAAATGGCTGGCCCCATTGCAATGAAAGTATAATAGCGTTTGATCAGAAGCAATCATTTCCACACTAAAATACATCTACAGTAAACCCCAATCGTCCAGAGTCTGAAAAGATGTCTGTTGAGATGGTCATTTCAGCTGACAACTCCAGAGTCAATCCAAACTCCCCCGAAGTTGAAGCAGCCTTTTGAATGAATCAACCTGCGATTTAAAAAATGGTGCCCACACCACTGTGATTCGTTCAGAACAGTTTCACTTTCTCTGAGTGTTGTTTTGGGAGAGCGATATTGTGGGCGAGATGTGTGCGAAGTGGTGAAGTTAACGCTGGGCGATATTATGGGCATTGGTTTCACCTATTCTGATGATGCCACCCAAAAAAAGTGGGCGAATGGTATTATTTTTTTTACTGGTGTTACGTACGTGGGGAAAGTAACGCTCAGCGATAAGTGTCCCAAAAATGGGCTTCAGTTTCAATTTTGTGGCTAAATGGGCGATATCTAGGCGTTATACCTCATTTCAGCTGTAAAATGGACATTAAGTGGGCATTATGCATGCAAAAATAATGGTTAGTCTAGCCCATTGGCTTTATTAGAATTCAGTGATGGAACTTTATTAGAATCTAATGATGGGATTGGCTTCATTTAAATCTAATTCTGCGATTGATTTTATTGGAATCTAATGATGGGATTGGCTTTATTAGAATCTAATAATGAGATTGCCGATATCAGAAAACAGTGATGTGATTGGCGTTATTAGAATCTAATAATGAGATCGGCTTTATTAGAATTTAATGATGGGATTGGCTTTTTTAGAATCTAGTGATGGGATTGGCTTTATGAGAATCTCATTATGGGATTGGTTTTATTAGTATCGAGTGATGCAATTGGTGTTATTAAAATCTATTGATTGGATTGATTTTATTAGAATCTAACGATGAGATTGGTTTTATTAGAATTTAATGATTGTATTGGCTTTATTAGAATCGATTGATGAGATTGGTTTTATTAGAATCAAGTGATGGGAATGGGTTTATTAGAATCCAGTGTGTGGATTGGCTTTATTAGAATCTAATTATGGGATTCGTTTTATTAGTATCTAGTGATGGGATTGGCTTGATTATAACCTCGTGATTGGACTGACTTTATTTGAATCCAGTGGCGGGATTGACTTTATTAAAATCTAATGATGGGATTGGCTTTATTAGAATCCACTGATGGGATTAGGTTTATTAGAATCAAGTGTTGGGATTGGCTTTATTTAAATCTAACTATGCAATTACGTTTATGAGAATCTAATAATGAGATTGGCGTTATCAGAAAACAGTGATGTGATTGGCATTATTAGAATCTAATAATGGGATCGGCTTTATTAGAATTTAATGATGGGATTGGATTTATTAGAATCCCAAGATGCAATTGGTTTTATTAGAATCAAGTGATGGAATTGCTTCATTAGAATCTAATGATGGGATTGGCTTTATTTGAAAGCTAATGATGAGATTGGCTTTATTAGAATTTAATGATTGGATTGTTATATATGTAAACTTGTATATACTGTGTACAGCCACCAGAGGGCTCATCCCCTGGAGTCCCAAGGGATCCCATAATCCCTTGGGAGCACAGGTATTTAAGGAGGCCTCACAGGTTGGAGAGGCACTCGGAGACCTGCAATAAAAGACTAAGATCACACTTTACTTTGAGCTCACAGTTTTCAGTCTGACTCTTTCTCCATACATAACAACTAGAGATGAGATACAAATAACGAACCCAAAGATGCAGAGAACAGTGGGCATCCTGGAGAAATTCTCGGACGGAGATGATTGGGAAACCTTTGTGGAGCGACTCAACCAATACTTCGTAGCTAATGAGCTGGATGGAGAAGAGAATGCTGCCAAACAAAGAGGGATTCTCCTCACCATCTGTGGGGCACCAACGTATGGCCTCATGAAAAATCTTCTTACTCCAGCGAAACCCATGGAGAAATCGTACGATGATTTGTGCACACTGATCCGGGAGCAGTTGAACCCGAAGGAAAGCATTCTAATGGTGAGGGACCAGTTCTACACCTTCAAAAGGTCTGAAAGCCAGCAAGTGGCGAGTTATGTCGCCGAGCTGAGACGCCTTGCAGGACATTGCGAATTTGAAGGACATTTGGAGCACATGCTCAGAGACTTTTTCGTACTTGGCATTGGCCACGAAACCATACTTCGCAAACTTCTGACTGTAGAGATACCAACCTTGAGTAAAGCCATAGCGATAGCCCAGGTGTTCATTGCCACCAGTGACAATACTAAGCAAATCTCTCAGCACGCAAGTGCTGCTACAAGTACTGTGAACAAAGTGATGTTGTTTTCAAATCGCAACGTACAGGGCAGGTCACATATGCCTGCAGCTGCACGTCCACAGATGTCTCAGAGTTGACCATCAAGAGTGATGAATGAAAGGCCATTAACACTTTGTTGGCGCTGCGGAGGTGATCATCGTTTCCATTCATGCCCCTTCAAAGGGTATGATTGCAAAGGCTGTGGAACAATGGGACACCTCCAACGTATGTGCAGGTGAGCTGCAAATCCTGTTAATCCTGCAAACCACCATGTTGCAGAGGAGGACAGATCCACGGAGGATCACGACGAACCAGAGCCTCAGACTGAGGAGGCAGAGGTACATGGGGTGCACACATTCACCACGAATTGTCCCCCGATAATGCTGAATGTTGAACTAAATGGACTTCCGGTTTCAATAGAGCTGGACACGGGCGCGAGCCAGTCCATCATGGGCAAAAAGACATTCGAATGATTGTGGTGCAGCAAGGCCTCAAGGCCAGTCTTAACTCCAGTCCGCATGAAACTAAGAACTTACACAAAATAACTGATTCCCGTAATCGGCAGTGCTACTGTAAAGGTCTCCTACGATGGAACGGTGCACAAGCTATCACTCTGGGTGGTACCAAGTGATAGTCCCACGCTGCTCGGCAGGAGCTGGCTGGGAAAGATACGCTGGAACTGGGACGATGTCCGAGCGCTATCGCCCATTGACGACACTTCGTGTGCCCAGGTCTTAAACAAGTTCCCTTCGCTGTTTGAACCAGGCATCGGCAAATTCCAAGGAGCAAAAGTGCAGATCCACCTAATTCCAGGGGCGCGACCCATCTATCACAAGCCGAGAGCAGTACCATACATGATGAGAGAAAGGGTAGAGATCGAGCAAGACTGGCTGCAATGAGAGGGCATCATTTCCCCGATCGAGTTCAACGAGTGGGCCAGTCCTATTGTCCCAGTCCTCAAGGGAGACGGCACCGTCAGAATCTGTGGCGATTACAAAGTAACTATCAATCGTTTCTCCCTGCAGGACCAATACACACTACCAAAGGCCAACGCTGGCGGGAGGAAAGACGTTCACAAAGCTGGATTTGACTTCAGCTTACATGACGCAGGAACTGGAGGAATCATCGAAGGGCCTCACCTGCATCAACACGCACAAAGATCTTTTCATTTATAACAGATGCCCGTTTAGAATTCGATCAGCGGCGGCGATATTCCAGAGAAACATGGAAAGCTTACTGAAGTCGGTCCCGTGCACCGTGGTCTTCCAGGATGACATCTTGGTCACAGGCCGGGACAAATTAGAACCTGGAGGAGGTTCTTAGTCGACTCAACCACATGGGGCTCAGGTTAAAATGTTCGAGGTGCATTTTCCTGGCACCTGAAGTGGAGGTCTTGGGGAGGAGGATCGCGGCGGACGGCATCAGGCCCACCGATTCGAAGATGGTGGCAATCGAGAACGCACCGAACGTGACGGAGCTGCGGTCGTTTCTAGGACTCCTGAACTACTTTGGTAACTTCTTACCGGGTTTTAGCACACTGTTAGAACCACTGCATGTCTTACTGCATAAAGGGGACGAATGGGCATGGAGCAAAAGTCAAGAAAATGCCTTTGTAAAAGCTAGAAAATTGTTATGCTCAAACAAATTGCTTGTGTTCTATGACCCATGTAAGCATTTGGTACTAGCATGTGATGCGTCGTCATACAGCGTCAGGTGTGTATTGCAAAAAGCTAATGATTTTGGGGAACTGCTTATGCATCCAGGTTGCTTACGCATCCAGGAGGCTGTCTAAGGCTGAGAGAGCCTACAGCATGATTGAAAAAGAAGCGTTAGCGTGAGTCTATGGGGTAAAGAAAATGCATCAATACCTGTTTGGGCTAAAATTTGAATTAGAAACTGACCATAAGCCACCTATATCCCTGTTTTCCGAGAGTAAAGGGATAAATACCAATGCATTGGCCCGCATCCAGAGATGGGCGCTCACTTTGTCTGCATACAACTATGCCATCCGCCACAGGCCAGGCACAGAAAACTGCGTCAATGTATTCAGTAGGCTGTCATTGCCCACCATGGGGGTGGAAATGGCGCTACCGCAGATCTGGCCGTGGTTATGGAAGCATTTGAGAGTGAGCAATCACCCGTCACTGCCCGGCAGATCAAAACCTGGATGAGCCAGGACCCCTCATTGGCCCGAGTCCAAAACTGTGTGCTTCACTGGAGCTGGTTCAGTGTCCCTGTGGAAATGCAGAAAGAGATAAAGCTGTTCCAGTGGCGCAAAGATGAAATGTCTATACAGGCAGACTGCCTTCTGTGGGGCAATCGAGTAGTGGTTCCCAAGAATGGCAGAGACACCTTCATCAGTGACTTCCACAGTACCCACCCAGGTATCGTAATGATGAAAGCGATAGCCAGATCCCACGTGTGGTGGCTCGGTATCGATGCGGACTTAGAGTCCTGCGTTCACAGATGTAATACATGCTCGCAGTTAAGCAATGTACCCAGGGAGGCGCCACTAAGGTTATGGTCTTGGCCCTCCAAACCGTGGTCTAGGGTACATGTCGACTACGCAGTCCCGTTCTTGGGTAAAATGTTCCTTGTGGTTGTAGATGCATACTCCAAATGGATTAAATGTGATATAATGTCGGCTAGCATGTCCTCTGCTACTACTGAAAGCCTGTGGGCAACATTTGCCACACACGGCCTACCCGATGTCCTGGCGAGTGATAACGGGCCATGTTTTACCAGTGCTGAGTTCAAAGAATTCATGATTCGCAACGGGTTCAAACATGTCACATCTGCCCCGTTTAAACCAACGTCCAATGGTCAGGCAGAGAGAACAGTGCAAACCATCAAGCAAGGCTTGAAGAGGGTAACGGAAGGCTCACTGCAGACTCGCCTATCCCGAGTCCTGCTTAGCTACCGCACGAGACCCCATTCGCTCACTGGGATCCCACCTGCTGAACTACTCATGAAAAGAGCACTTAAGACAAGGCTCTCGTTAGCTCACCCTGATCGAAATGAACAGGTAGAGAGCAGGCGGCTTCAACAAAATACATACCATGATAGCGCAAATGTGTCACACGAGATTGAAGTCAATGATTCTGTATTTGTATTAAATTATGGACAAGGTCCCAAGTGGCTTCCCGGCACTGTTGTGACCAAAGAGGGGAGCAGGGTGGTTCGGGTCAAACTTTCAAATGGACTCATTCACCGGAAACACTTGGACCAAATCAAACTGAGATTCACAGACTATCCTGAGGAACCCACTTTGGACCCTACCTTCTTTGACCCCCCAACACACACACCAGTGGCACCATGATTGGCCACGAAGCAGAACCCCCATCATCCACAACAACCCAGCAGGACCCACCACACCAGGCAGCCCAGAAAGGCCAGCTGCACAGCAGCCCAGTGAGGGCCCAACAATTGATTCTCCAATACCAGCTTTCACACCGAGACGATCAATCAGGGCAAGAAGGGCCCCAGGTCGACTCACCTTGTAAATAGTTACACTGTTGACTTTGGGAGGGAGTGTTGGTATATATGTAAACTTGTATATACTCTGTACAGCCACCAGAGGGCTCATTCCCCAGAGTCCCAAGGGATCCTATAATCCCTTGGGAGCACAGGTATTTAAGGAGGCTTCACAGGTTGGAGAGGCACTCTGGAGACCTGCAATAAAAGACTACGGTCACACTTTACTTTGAGCTCACAGTATTCAGTCTGACTCTTTCTCCATACATAACATGGATTGGCTTTATTAGAATCCAGTGATGGGTTTGGCATTATTAAAATCCAATGATGCAACTGGCTTTATTAGAATCCACTAATGTAAGTGGCTTCATTAGAATCTAATGATGTAATTGGCTTTATTAGGATCAAATGGTGGGATTGGCTTGATTTGAACCCTGTGATTGGACTGACTTTATTTGTATCCAGTAACGGGATTGGCTTTATTAGAATCTTATGATGGAATTGTCTTGATTCGAACCTCGTGATTTAATTGACTTTATTAGAATCTAGTGATTGGATTGGCTTTAGTAGAATGTAATGATGAGACTGGTTTTATTAGAATCGAAAGATGGGATTGACTTTATTAGAATCCAGTGATTTGATTGGCTTTATTAGAATCCAGTGATGGGATTGGTTTTATTAGAATTTAATGATGGGATTCACTTTATTAGAATCAAGTGAGGGAATTGCAGTTATAATTAACTATCATAAAAACAGAAAAGGCTGGAAATATGCACATCTGTGGAGAGAGAAACAGAGTTAACTTTTCAGGTCGTCAGAACTGGAAAAAGTCATAAATGTAACAGAGTTTAAGTAAGTGCAGAGGCAGTGGGAGTGGGAAGGGAAGAAAGAACAAAAGGAAAGGTAGTCAGGAGAGATTAAATGTCATCTTCAGAGGCAGTCCCTTGAAATCGAGGAAGACTTGCTTCCACTCTAAAAGTGAGTTCTCAGATGACTGTACAGTTCAACACAGGAATTACAGTCTCTGTCACAGGTGGGACAGACAGTCGTTGAAGGAAAGGGTGGGTGGGGAGTCTGCTTTGTCGCACACTCCTTCCGCTGTCTGCGCTTGTTTTCTGGATGCTCTGGCGACAAGACTCGAGGTGCTCAGCACCCTCCCAGATGCTCATCCTCCACTTAGGGCGATCTTTGGCCAGGAATTCCCAGGTATCGGAGGGGATGTTGCACTTTATCAAGGAGGCTTTGAGGGTGTCCTTGAAACGTTTCCTCTGCCCACCTGGGCCTTGCTTGCCGTGTAGGAGTTCCGAGTAGAGCGCTTGCTTTGGGAGTCTTGTGTCGAGCATGCGAACAATGTGGCCCGTCCAACAGAGCTGGTTGAGTGTGGTCAGTGCTTCGATGTTGGGGATGTTGGTAATATGTCCTTACTATACAGTATAAATGCACATAAGGACCATACTTGAGAGAAGGTCACTCTGTGACCAGTTACCTTTATTATCAAGACCTCAAGAGGCAGTCGGTAGGTGGAGCTTCCCCTTTTATACCGGAAAGTCCAGGTTAGGAGTGTCTCCCACAAGTTCGCCCCCTGTGGTCAGTGTTCTCAAGGTATACAACTTAAGTCAGCTTATACATGGGTTACAATGATAGTTGAATACATGACATCACCTCCCCCCACAAAGTCTTATTGGGATCACAGGTTGAGTCTCTCTGGTGGTTTACGATTCCTTGTAGAGCGCCTGAGTTGGGGCTCCGGTTGTTGGGCGCTGACCTGAGTGTCTGCTGTTTGCGGTGCCTCAGGCCTGTCTGGACTACCCACAGTGACTGGGTTCTCCTCCACTTGGTTCCGGTGTTCGGTCACCTGTGGTGGAGTAAACTCTACGTCATGTTCTTCCTCTGCTTCTTCTATGGGGTTGCTGAACCTCCTTTTAGTTTGATCCAAATGTTTGTGGCAGATTTGTCCATTGGTAAGTTTAACTACCAAAACCCTATTCCCTTCTTTGGCAATCACAGTGCCTGCAAGCCATTTGGGCCCTACAACGTAATTAAGGACGAAAACAGGGTCATTGACATCAATACATCGCGCCCTCGCATTCCTGTCATGGTAGTCACATTGTGACTGACGCCTGCTCTCAACAATTTCTTTCATAGTAGGGTCTATAAGGGATAACCTCGTTTTGAACATCCTTTTCATTAGCAGCTCTGCGGGTGGAACCCCTGTGTGTGAGTGTGGTCGGGATCTATTGGCCAACAGGAGGCGTGATAAGCGGCTTTGTAGGGAACCCCCTTGGATTCTGATCATCCCCTGTTTGATTGTCTGCACTGCTCGTTCCGCCTGACCATTTAAGGCCGGCTTGAACAGTGCCGTTCTGACATGGTTGATTCCATTGGCTGCCATGAAGTCCTGGAATTCAGTGCTTGTGAAGCATGGGCCATTGTCGCTGACCAAGACATCCGGTAGAACATGGGCGGCGAACATTGCCTGTAGACTTTCTACCGTGCCAGAGGATGTGCTTGAATTTAAAATGGCACACTCAATCCATTTGGAGTAGGCATCTACTGCAACCAAAAACATTTTTCCCATGAAAGGACCTGCGTAGTCCACATGGATGCGTGACCATGGCTTGGCGGGCCAGGACCAGGGGCTATGGGGGCTTCTCTGGGTGCGCTGCCCAGCTGAGCACACGTGTTGCACCTGCGAACACAAAGTTCCAGGTCTGCATCTATCCCTAGCCACCAAACGTGTGACTTGGCAATTGCCTTCATCATGACAATGCCCGGGTGCTCTTTGTGAATTCTCTGATAAACACCTCTGTGCCCTTCTGGGGCATGACTACACCTTTTCCCCATAGTAGGCAATCGGCCTGAATCGAGAGTTCATTCTTGCGCTATGAAACGGTTTAAACTCCTCAGGGCATGCCCCGTACGTGGCTGCCCAGTCCCCATTCAGGAAACATTTCTTAACTAATGACAGTAGCGGGTCCTTATTTGTCCAGACTTTAATCTGACGGGCTGTCACAGGTGAGTCTTTGCTTTCGAAAGCTTCAACAGCCATGACCATCTCAGCATCATGCTCAGCTGCCCCCTCAGTGGTGGCTAGTGGTAGCCTGCTGAGTGCATCGGCACAGTTTTCAGTGCCCGATCTGTGCCAAATTGTGTAGTCATAGGCGGCTAATGTAAGTGCCCACCTCTGTATGCGGGCCGATGCATTCGCATTTATGGCCTTGTTGTCAGCCAAAAGGGGCGTTAGGGGTTTGAGATCTGTCTCCAGCTCAAATTTCCTGCCAAACAGGTACCGATGCATTTTTTTTACTGCATATACACATGCTAGCGCTTCCTTTTCTACCATCCCGTAGCCCCTTTCTGCCCGGGACAGACTTCTGGAGGCAAAGCTACCGGCTGTAACCGACCATTGGCATTGACATGCTGCAACACACACCCACCCCATAGGATGACGCATCACACGTTAAAACTAGTTTCTTACACGGGTCATATAACGTTAACAGTTTGTTGGAGCATAACAAATTGCGTGCTCTATCGAAAGCACTTTCCTGGCTGTCCCCCAGATCCAATCACGACCTTTGCGTAGGAGCACATGTAGCGGCTCTAACAGCGTGCTCAATTTGGGAAGAAATTTGTCAAAATAGTTCAGGAGCCCCAGGAACGAACGCAGCTCCATCGTGTTATGGGGTCTGGGTGCTCTCTGGATCGCTTCCGTCTTGGACGCAGTAGGTCTGATCCCGTCTGCTGCTACCCTCCTCCCCAGGAATTCTACCTCTGGAGCTAAGAAGACGCGCTTCGCCTTTTACAGTCGCAGCCCTACCCGGTCCAGTCTGCGTAGCATCTCCTCCAGGTTGTGGAGATGTTCTTCAGTATCGCGACCCATGATGAGGATGTTGTCTTGAAAAACCACCATCCTTGGAATCGACTTAAGGAGGCTTTCCATATTTCACTGAACGATCGCGGCGGCCGAACGAACCCCAAATGGACATCTGTTATACTCAAACAACCCCTTGTGTGTCGTGATGGTGGTCAGCTTCTTCGACTCACTCGCCAACTCCTGGGTCATTTAAGCTGAGGTCAGGTCCAATTTTGAAAAAAGTTTGCCACCGGATAGTGTCGCAAAGAGGTCCTCCGCTCTCGGTAGCGGGTACTGGTCTTGGAGTGACACCCGATTGGTGGTGGCTTGTAATCGCCACATATCCTGACCGACCCATCCGCCTTGAGCACCGGCACAATCGGGCTCGCCCAGTCACGGAATTCGACAGGCGAGATGATGCCTTCCCTCAGCGGGCGATCCAATTCACATTCTTTCTTTTCCCGCATCACATACGACACTGCTCTGGCCTTGTGGTGTACTGGCCTGGCGTCCGGGTTTATGTGAATCACTACCTTGGTCCCCATGAAAGTGCCGATGCCGGGTAGAAATAATGAGTTAAATGTGTCCAGGACCTGTGAGCATGATACTCGCTCCACAGAAGAAATTGCATTGACATCGCCCCATTTCCAGTTCATGACACAAGCCAACTCCTCCCCAGTAGTGCGGGACCGTCCCCCGGGACAATCCAGAGTGGCAACCTGTTCTCCGAATCTTTGTGGGTCACGACTACCGTGGCGCTGCCTAGCACCGGAATGATCTCCTTTGTGTATGTCCGTAGCTGTGCGTCAATCGGCAATAATTTTGGCCTCCTGGCCTTGGACACCCACAACCTTTCGAACTGTTTGATACTCATCAAGGACTGGCTGGCCCCCGTGTCTAGCTCCATTAATACTGAGATGCCATTGAGGAGCACTTTCATCATTATCGGTGGCGTCCTGGTATATGAACTCTATATGTGCTCCACACGAACTTGCTGAACTTCAGCTTCCAGCGATTTCCCCTAGTATTCATTTGGCCTCGTAGGGCTTACATCGGGCCCGTCCTCCTCGTACATCAACCTGGCTGCAGGCTTCCTGCACATACGCATCAAGTGACCGCTGACGTTGCAGTTTCTGCAGATATTGCTGATACCTGCAAGTTCTGGCTGGGTGTTTGCCTCCACACCTGCAGCATGAGCTGGAGGCCCCGTTGTTGGAAACAAACGGTCCATTACCAGTCGATCGTCTCTGACTGTCTCTGTAACTGTCCTTAAGCGCACCATTAACAGGTGTTGATATCCGCAATTTCCATTGCGATGTCATGAATTGCCGTTCAGCTAGCCATTGTTTCTGTTGAATTCCTCATTTGGGTTCGACTGCATGCTGGGGCATATCCGATTGCCCTTGTCTGCCTGGAGAACTGTGTGTTGCGTTAACACTGTTGACTCCTTGGTCGTTTGCCGCATTTGAGCCATGATTTTTGCCATAAATCATTCTGGTCTCTTCCTCCCCTGAGATAATTGTCTGGGCTATCATAGCCGCCGCTTCCAAGGTCAAGTCTTTGGTCTCAATCGGTTTCCTGAAAACCCCACCGTGCCCGATGCCCTCAATAAAAAAGTCTCACAGCCTCTCCGCTCTGCATGCATCTGGGAACTTACATAAGTTCGCCAGTCGCCTGAGATCTGCCACGAAGTCTGGAACGCTTTTCCCTTCTCGCCACTGGTGCATGTAAAACCGGTGTCTCGCCATGTGCATACTGCTCACTGGTTTAAGGTGTTCCCCGATCAACTTACTGAGCTCTTCGAACGTCTTCTCTGGCGCTAGAAGGTCCTTCATCAGGGAGTACATTCTGGATCCACAAACCGTCAGGAGATGGGCCCTGCGTTTGTCGGCCGAATCCTGTCCCAACCATTCCTTAGTGACAAAACTTTGCTGTAGTCTCTCAATAAAGTCGTCCCAATCATCACCAACACAGTACCTCTCTTCTGTGCTGCTAGTGGCCATGCTCGCCTGGTTTAACTCCCAGTTTCTCGTCGCCAATAATATGTCCTTACTATACAGTATAAATGCACACGAAGCCCATTCTTGAGAAAAGATCACTATGTGACTAGTTACCTTTATTACCAAGACCTCAAGAGGCAGACGGTGGGTGGAACTTCCCCTTTTATACCAGGAAGTCCAGATTAGGAGTGTCTCCCACAAGTTCGCCCCCTGTGTTCAGTGTTCTCAAGGTATACAACTTAGGTCAGCTTATGTCATGGGTTACAATGACAGTTGAATACATGACAGTTGGCCTGGTCGAGAACACTGACATTGGTGTGTGTATCCTCGCAGGGGATTTGTAGGATCTTGCAGAGACATCGTTGGTGTTATTTCTCCAGCAATTTGAGATTAAATGAGTATAGGTATGATAGTATAAAGCAAAAGGAGATGGTCATGGGACAAGTAAAGAAACAAAAGATGAGTCTAGAAGATATGTAAATGTGAATGGCAGCATCATCAACGGCTGCCATGTTAAAAAATAGGGGCAGAGGTTATGGTCTGAAATTGTTGAACTCAATGTTGAGTCCAGAAGGCTGTAAAATGTCTAATCAAAAGATGAGGTGTTGTTCCTCGAGCTTGCGTTGGGGTTCGTTGGAGCAGTGTAAGAGGCCGAGGACAGAGAGGTCAGAGTGGGAGTGGAGCATCGAATTAAGTGACAGGCAACCGGAAGCTCGGGGTCAGGCTTATGGACTGAACAAAGGTGTTCCACAAAGCAGTCACCCGATCTGTGTTTCCCAATCTCCCCAATGTAGAGGAGACCACCTCGTGAGCAGTGAATACAGTATACTAAATTGTGAGAAGTTCAAGTAAATCGAGATTGGTTTTTGCAGAGTTGAAAAATGGGATTGATTTTTATTAAATTTCAATGATGGGATTCGTTATATTCAAACCGACCCTTGGGAATAGCTTTATTGGAATTCAATGGAGGGATGCCATTAGTAGAATTCTACTATGGGAATTGGTTGATTTCTGTTGAGAATTGTACTAAGTGATTTGAAATCACAGTTCCATTCTGCACTGAAATCTGAAATGTCCAGCTGGAGAATAAAAAATATTCCATCTTTGTACCCGTATCAGCATCAGAAGAACAATCCAGGTTAGAGCATCTTAACTTTAGTCTTTTATTTAATTTTATACCAGAAATTTGTTTGACGTATGTTTGGGCCAATCTGTGTTTCTTTTCTGCGTGACCAACAAATTGTGACATAGGACTAGAACCTCCACTTTTGTGAATGGGTGATGTTTCCGGCGTGGGCGTTAAAAAGGGTTTTCAGATCGCCGGCTTCTCGCCCATTCTCAAAGCACCTAGTCTCCAATTTTGAAAATGGGTGTTACCGCGAGCGATATCAAATGGGCGGTAGCGTTAAATTTTTTTGACCTTCTCCTGTAAAGTGTGGTCGTCCTTAGCAACAGCATGGCAACGCTCGATTCCCGCAATTCAGGAGGTCAAGGATCATCATGACATGCGCAGAAGAGGAGACAGAAAGCGAGAGGGAGCTGAAAGGGGCTGAAGGCGTGGCTGGGTGTGGTGTGGCTGCTTTGGGAGGAAGGAGGGGAACTTTAGAGCTTCACAGCAAGTAGGGAAACAAAAAGTAGCTGTTACCAGCCACATATTTCCCGAATTTGGCCTATAATGGAGAGAGAGAATGAGGCATCACAACATGCTGTGGAGACTGATGCTGGAGAGAGCAGTGAGGTGGGAGAGGAGCACATTGCAGGGCGCAAAAGAGCCAGGAGGTTCTCAGACGAGGCAAATGCCGCCCTCCTGCAGGAGGTCAAGTCACACTGGGGTGATTTGACACAGGGAGGGTGTGGGAAGCCCACCCCAAAGGCCTACCAGAGGATATGGACCAAGATAGCAGAGGTGGTCTCGTCGGCGACCAACGAGGTGCATGAGGGCATCCAATGCCGCAAATGATGGAACGACCTTGTGGGATCCGCAAGAGTAAGTATTACATTGATTTACATGTACTTATGTATTTACATTTGATTTGTAACAGTCATGAATGACTATCATTGGATGTGAGGTCTTTCACTTTTACCGGAAATGTTTTACTCAAAGCCTGCGGTCACGGTGTACGTCTTTAGATAAAGAATGATCATTTTCATAATAATCTTGATTACATCTGTTAGTTATGTGTTGTATCAGTCTCTGTGACAGTACCTAGCAATGATATCACGCAATGATCTCATGCCTTGTTGTCCTGTCATCTTTTACAGAAGAAGCTATCGACGTTGAGGTCCATGTTGAGGTGAACGGGTGTGGGGGCCACCAGTCCCCAGCGACATCACTGAGATGGAGGAGCAGGTGCTCACACTCGTGGGGAAGCACCCCCGGACAGCCATGGACGCATCTGCAGACCCTGAAGTGATGCCACGTGAGTAAAGCTTACACCATTGCGTAATGTAAAATCAATAGATGCCATTCATATCCAAACAATCATATATGATAGATGATTTCTAAAATAGTCCTAGAAATGATGCTGGCCTAATGAAAATCATTGCAATGCAAATGTGTTGATGGTCATGAAATGTGATGTCTGTGATGATTTTGATAGCGGTGGTGCTTTTGTCGTGCATATGCTGTGTGTAGCGCTGGACTCACCTTGTCACCCTAGCACCCCCTTCTCCTCTAATAACCTCATTTGTGTTTTGCAGCTCAGCCAGCAGCACGGCCCCAGGCAAGACCACAGAGGCCAGAAGGTAAGGGCGCGGGACCCGACTCTCCGGACGATCCAACATCTGGTATGGAGGAGCTCCGATTCTCGCCCGTCAATCCACTGAGTCTGTTCTCTACGGATGAGAGCGCGGACTTCGAGGAACCTGCATCACCACAACTCCAGAAGCCATTCCACCCCAAAGCCATCTAATGGTCCTCCAGTCATTCCCACCTCCACTCTGGAGGTACCGGGCCCAAGCACCTTGCCACAGGGCACCCCATTGGTCCCCAGGACGGCGCCGACCCCGCGGAGGTCTCGTGGATGAAGCAGGTCTGTTCCACGAGCGCCACATGACAGCGGAGAGATAGTACAGTTGTCCAGGAGGACTGTAGATATTGGTGACCAGCTCATCGAAGCATATCCTTACAGCTTGCCACCATGATCGAGTACATTCCGCCGATGGCGGAGGCCCTGGATGTGATAGTCAGGAACACTGCTGGCACAGGCCTCCCAGTGGTCCCAGAGCGCGGCACTCCACCCCTAGGTTCCGCACCACCAGTGCCAATGACAGATGAGAGGCAGGACCAAGATCCTGCTTCTGGATCCGAGAATGTTCCGACCTCGGCACCCCCTGCTCCCGTACCGGTGCAACCACCGTCTCTGCCTTCATCCCCCCCAATGAGGCATCACCTGAGGAGCTCTTCAGCCAGGCAGCATGGAGCGAGGAAGGAAAATGGTAGAGGTAGGGAGAAGAAGGGGAGGGGGAAGGAAAGTAAGATCTCCATCTGGGTGTATGCAGGTTGTTGTAATGTATGGGGGGAGGTGACCGTCCTCCTGCTTTGCCTTTGCATTCTGTGTTGCTGGACATGTTGAACATTTGATTGACGTCAATGGTGGAAAAAGTGGGGTGTGGGCGGGGTTGGGTGTTATTGGCTGTGATACTTATTGTTGTGTATGGAGAAAGAATCAGACTGAACACTGTGAGCTCAAAGGAAAGTGTGACCGTAGTCTTTTATTGCAGGTCTCCAGAGTGCCTCTCCAAACTGTGAAGCCTTCTCAAATACCTGTGCTCCTAAGGGATTATGAGATCCCTTGGGACTCCGGGGAACGAGCCCTCTGGTGGCTGTACACATTAAATACAAGTCCACATATATAATAACATTCCCCCCCAAAGTCAATAGTGTAACTATTTACAATGTGAGTCGATCTGGGGCCCTTCTTGCCCTGGTTGATCGTCTCGGTGTGAAAGTTGCGATTGTTGAATCATTAGTTGAGCCCTCGCTGGGCTGCTGTGCAGCTGGCCTTGCTGGGCTGCCTGGTGTGTTGGGCCCTGCTGGGTTGCTGTGGATGATGGGTTCTGCTTCGTGGTCAACCATGGTGTCGGTTGCCACTAGTGTGTGTGTAGGGGGATCAAAAAAGGTAGGGTCCAAGGTGGGTTGCTCAGGGTAGTCAGTGAATCTGAGTTTGATTTGGTCCAAGTATTTCTGGTGAATGAGTCCATTTGAAAGTTTGACCCGAAACACCCTGCTCCCTTCTTTGGCCACGACAGTGCCAGGAAGCCACTTGGAACCTTGTCCATAATTTAATACAAATACAGAATCATTGACTTCAATCTTGCGTGACACATTTGCGCTATCATGGTAAGCACTTTGTTGAAGCCGCCTGCTCTCTACCTGTTCATGTAGATCAGGGTGAACTAACGAGAGCCTTGTCTTAAGTGCTCTTTTCATGAGCAGTTCAGCAGGTGGGATCCCAGTGAGTGAGAATGGTCTCGTGCGGTAGCTAAGCAGGACTCGGGATAGGCGAGTCTGCAGTGAGCCTTCCGTTACCCTCTTCAAGCCTTGCTTGATGGTTTGCACTGCTCTCTCTGCCTGACGATTTGGATGCTGATTTAAACGGGGCGGATGTGACATGTTTGATCCCGTTACGGGTCATGAATTCTTTGAACTCAGCACTGGTAAAACATGGCCCGTTGTCGCTCACCAGGCCATCGGGTAAGCTGTGTGTGGCAAACATGGCCCGCAGGTTTTCAGTGGTGGCAGTGGACATGCTAGCCGACATTATCTCACATTCAATCCACTTGGAGAACGCGTCTACAACCACAAGGAACATTTTACCCAAGAACGGGCCTGCATAGTCGACGTGTACCCTAGACCACAGTTTGGACTGCCATACCATAAACTTAGCGGCGCCTCCCTGGGTACATTGCTTAACTGCGAGCATGTATTACATTTGTGAACGCAGGACTCTAAGTCCACATCGATACTGGGCCACCACAGGTAGGATCCGGCTATCGCTTTCATCAATACGATGCCTGGATGGGTACTGTGGAGGTCGTTGATGAAGGTGTCTCTGCCCTTCTTGGGGACCACTACTCGATTGCCCACAGAAGGCAATCTGCTTGTATAGACGTTTCATCTTTGCGCCACTGGAACGGCTTTATCTCTTCCTGCATTTCCACTGGAACACTGGACCAGTTCCCGTGAAGCACACAGTTTTTGACTAGAGATAATAAGGGGTCCTGGTTTGTCCAGGGCAGTGATGGGTGATTGTTCACTCTCAAATGCTTCCATAACCATGGCTAGATCTGCGGGTTGCATCATTTCCACCCCCGTGGTGGGCAATGGCAGCCTACTGAGAACATCGGCGCAGTTTTTTGTGCCTGGCCTGTGGCGGATGGCGTAGTTGTATGCGGACAACTTGAACGCTCATCTCTGGATGCAGGTCGATGCGTTGGTATTTATCCCATTACTCTCGGAAAACAGGGATATAAGTGGCTTATGGCTAGTTTCCAATTCGAATTTTAGCCCAAACAGGTATTGATGCATTTTCTTTACCCCATAGACACACGCTAACACTTTTTTTTCAATCATGCTGTCGGCTCTCTCGGCCTTAGACAGACTCCTGGATGCATAAGCAACCAGTTGCATTCCCGAAATTATTAGCTTTTTGCAATACACACCCGACGCCATATGACGACGCATCACATGCTAGTACCAAACACTTACATGGATCATACAACACAAGCAATTTGTTTGAGCTTAACAATTTTCTCACTTTTACAAAGGTATTTTCTTGGCTTTTGCCCCAAACCCATTCACCCCCTTTTCATAGTAAGACATGTAGTGGTTCTAGCAGGGTGCTGAGACCCGGTAAGAAGTTACCAAAGTAGTTCAAGAGTCCCAGAAACGACCGCAGCTCCGTCACGTTCTGTGGCCTCGGTGCGTTCTCAATTGCCTCCGTCTTCGTGTTGGTGGGCCTGATGCCGTCCGCCGCAATCCTCCTTCCAGGAACTCCACTTCAGGCGCCAGGAAAACGCATTTCGAGCGTTTTAACCTGAGCGAGCCCCACGTGGTTGAGTCGACTAAGAACCTCCTCCAGGTTCTGCAGGTGCTCGACTGTGTTCCGACCTGTGGCCAAGATGTCGTCCTGGAAGACCATGGTATGCGGATCCGACTTCAGTAAACTTTCCATGTTTCTCTGGAATATCGCCGCCGCTGATCGGATTCCAAATCGACATCTGTTGTAAACAAAAAGACCTTTGTGCGTGTTGATGCAGGTGAGGCCCTTCGATGATTCCTCCAGTTCCTGCGTCATGTAGGCTGAAGTCAGATCCAGCTTCGTGAACGTCTTTCCTCCCGCCAGCGTTGCAAAGAGGTCGGTAGTGGGTATTGGTCCTTCAGGGAGAAACGGTTGATAGTTACTTTGTAATCGCCACAGATTCTGACGGTGCCGTCTCCTTTGAGGACGTGACAATAGGACTGGCCCACTCACTGAACTCGATCGGTGAAATGTTGCCCTCTCGTTGCAGCCGGTCTAGCTCAATCTCTACCCTTTCTCTCATCGTGTACGGTACTGCTCTCGCCTCGTGATGGATGGGTCGCGCCCCCGTAATTAGGTGGATCTTCACTTTTCATCCTTGGAATTTCCCAATGCCTGGGTCGAACAGCGAAGGAAATTTGTTTGAGACCTAGGCACACAAAAGTGTCATCAGCGGGCGATAGCGCTCGGATGTCATCCCAGTTCCAGCGTATCTTTCCCAACCAGCTCCTGCCGAGCAGCGTGGGACAATCGCCCAGTACCACCCAGAGTGGTAGTTTGTGCACCGCTCCATCGTAGGAGACCTTTACGGTGGCACTGCCGATTACAAGATTCAGTTCTTTAGTGTAAGTTCTCAGTCTCGTGCAAACTGGAGTTCAGACTGGCGAGGAGGCCTTGTTGCACCACAACCTTTCGAAAGTCTTTTGCCCATGGTGGACTGGCTCGCACCCGTGCCCAACTCCATTGACACCGGCAGTCCATTTAGTTCAACATTCAGCATTATCGGGGACAATTCGTGGTGAATATGTGCATCCCATATACCTCTGCCTCCTCTGAGGCTCTGGTTCGTAGTGATCCTCCGTGGATCTGTCCTCCTCTGCAACATGGTGGTTTGCAGGTTTAACAGGCTTAGCAGATCACCTGCACACTTGTTGGAGGTGTCCCATTGTTCCACAACACTTGCAAACGTATCCTTTGAATCAGCATGACTGGAAACGATGTTCACTCCCGCAGCGCCAACAAGGTGTTAATGGCCTTACATTCATCACCCTTGATGGTGGACTCTGAGACATCTGCGGACGTGTAGCTGCAGCTATGTGTGACCTGCCCTGTACGTTACGATTCGAAAACAACATCACTTTGTTCACAGTACTTGTAGCAGCACTTGTGTTCTGAGAGATTTTCTTTGTATTGTCACTGGTGGCAATGAACGCCTGGGCTATCGCTATGGCCTTACTCAAGGTTGGGGTCTCTACAATCAAAAGCTTGCAAAGTATGGTTTCATGGCCAATGCCAAGTACGAAAAGTCTCTGAGCATGTGCTCCAAATGTCCTTCAAATTTGCAATGTCCTGCAAGGCATCTTAGCTCGGCGACATAACTCGCCACTTCCTGGCCTTCAGACCTTTTGTAGGTGTAGAACTGGTACCTCGCCATCAGAACGCTTTCCTTCAGGTTCAAATGCTCTCGGATCAGTGTGCACAAACCGTCGTACGATTTCTCTGTGGGTTTCGCTGGAGTGAGCAAATTCTTCATGAGGCCATACGTTGGTGCCCCACAGATGGTGAGGAGGATCACTCTACGTTTGGCAGCGTTCTCTTCCCCATCTAGCTCGCTGGCCATGAAGTATTGGTCGAATCGCTCCACAAAAGTTTCCCAATCTTCTCCCTCTGAAAATTTCTCCAGGATGCTCACTGTTCTCTGCAACTTTGGGTTCGCTATCTGTATCTCGTCGCCAGTTGTTGTGTATGGAGAAAGAGTCAAACTGAACACTGTGAGCTCAAAGTAAAGTGTGACCTTAATCTTTTATTGCAGGCCTCCAGAGTACCTCTCCAACCTGTGAAGCCTTCTTAAATACCTGTACTCCCAAGGGATTATGGGATCCCTTGGGACTCCAGGGAATGAGCCCTCTGGTGGCTGTACAGATTAAACACAAGTCCACATATATAACATTTATGATTTCAGACCAATGTTGGTATAACATTTTTGTTATTGAACATAATCTTTTTGCGCATTGTCTCAGATAGCTGCACCGTTACACACTGGTGATTCCTTAACATGAAAGGGTTAATTACAAATTAACATCAATCAACGTAAACTTTAACTGGCACCAAGGTGATGGGCACCATTGATGCCTGAACAGCAGTATGTCAGCGTTGTCACTCATATCAACACTCTTTCAGGCGAATTGTTCAGATATCAGCTCCTCACGTAAAAGTGTGATTTTAAAAATTCCAGCCACACCGCTGGTTTTCGTTCAGAACAGTTCCATTTTTTCTGGGCGTTTTTTGGGCGAGCGATATTGTGGGCGATATGTGTGCGAGGTGGGTGAAAGTGACGGTGGGCTATCTCCTGGGCGTTAGTTTCGCCAGATGTGCTGTTTCCGACAAAAAAAAGTGGACGGGCGGTAATATTTTTTCCCGACGTTAAGCACATGGAGCAAGTAACGCTCGGCGATAAGTTTCTTAAAAATGTCCGTCAGTCTCCATTTTGTGCCAAAATGGCCGATATATTGGCGTTATACGTCATTTCAGCCGTAAAACGGGCGTTAAGTGGGCGTTTTGTATGCAAAAAAAGTGGAGATTCTAGCCCATAAAGTTTCATCAGCTCTCGTTTTAAATTTCATGTCAGAAACACTTGGAGGTTATCTAATATTAATGTATTTATGCAGCTGCCTTTATTCCATTTCTTCTGCCATACCGCTATTCCCTATTCTGCCGATTACACCCTCTCATTAGTGGCTGCTTGCAATTGTTGTCAATTCTACCTGTCCTTGAAAATATATTTTTAAAGCCTGCACCAGGTTATATGATGCCCTCTTTTACATCGCTCAAGCATTCCTGTATCCATTATACATACTCTGTTTTACACAGCTCTGCATCCACTCTAACTGAATTGATCAGACACCAGTTCTGCTGCTTTACACAGGTATGCTAAATTCATTTGCACAGGTATTCCAACAATAGTTTCTTAAATGATAAGGGGATAAGGGGTTATGGGGAACGGGCAGGGAAGTGGAGCTGAGTCCATGATCTGATCAGCCATAATCTTATTGAATGGTGGAGCAGGCTCGAGGGGTCGTAAGGTCTACTCCTGTTCCTATTTCTTATGTTCTTATGTTCTTATTTGTTTTGTGCCACCCTATCCTACACTCTTTCCCATGTTTTTTTGTTATAAAATTGCTCATAGTGCTGATAAAGGCTCCAGTATATGGGTGATTTACTCCCAACACAAGAATAGAGACAAGGTAAACCAACCAAAAAGATATTGGGCTCGATTTTACACTTTTGTGCATATCGCCCAAAAATGGGCGTTATTTCTGGCGTGGGCGATAGAAATGTGTTTTCAGATCGCCGGCTTCTCACCCATTCTCAAAGCACCTAGTCTCCATTTTTGAAATTGGGCGTTACCGCAAGCGATATGAAATGGGCGGTAGTGTTAAATCTCACTGACCTTCTGCTGCAAAGTTTGGCCGTGGTGTGGCTGCTTTGGGAGTCCCCAGCGACATCACTGAGATGGAGGAGCGGGTGTTCACACTCGTGGGGAAGCACCCCCGGACAGCCACGGAAGCATTTGCAGACCCTGAAGTGATGCCACGTGAGTAAAGCTTACACCATTGCGTGATGTAAAGTCAATAGAGGCCACACCCACTCATATTCGAACAATCATATATGATAGATGATTTCTAAAATTGTTGTAGAAATAATGATGGCCTAATGAAAATCATTGCATTGCAAATGTGTTGATGGTCATGAAATGTGCTGTCTGTGATGATTTTGATAACGGTGGTGCTTTTGTCATGCATATGCTGTGTGTAGCGCTGGATTCATCTTGTGACCCTAGCACCCCCTTCTCCTCTAATAACCTCATTTGTGTTTTGCAGCTCAGCACCAGGCAAGCCCAAGAGGCCAGAAGGTGGGGGCGTGCGGCCAGACACTCGGGACAATCCTACATCTGGTGCTGAGGAGCTCCAATTCTCACCCGTCAATTCACTGGGTCTGTTCTCTATGGATGAGAGCGTGGACTTCAAAGAACCTGCATCGCCACGCTCCAGAAGCCATTCCACCCCAAAGTCATCTGGTGGTCCTCCGGTCATTCCCGCTTCGACTCTGGAGGTACCGGCCCCAAGCAACTCACCACAGGGCACCCCATTGGTCCCCAGGACGGCGCCGATACCGTGGAGGCCTCTTGGATGCAGCAGATCTGTTCCACGAGCGCCACATGACAGCGGAGAGATGGTACAGTTGTCCAGGAGGACTGTAGACATTGGTGACCAGCTTATCCAAGCATTTGGGGGCATATCCCGACAGCTGGCCACCATAAACTGAGTACATTCCACGGATAGTGGAGGCTCGGGATGCGATAGCCAGGAACACTGCTGGCACAGGCCTCCCAGTGGTCCCAGAGTGCGGCACACCACCCCTAAGTTCCGCGCCACCACTGCAACCGACAGATGAGAGCAAGGACCAAGATCCTACTTCTGCATCAGGGAATGTTGCCCCCTCGGCACCCTCCGCTCCCGTACCCAGGCAACCATCGCATCTGCCTTCATCTCCCACAATGAGGCACCTCCTGAGGAGCCCCTTGGTCAGGCGCTGTGGAGCGAGGAGGGAGTTGGATGTGGTCCTTGTGGCTGGGGGGTCGGGGGTGTGGAGGGGGTGTGGGGGGGGGGGAGGTGCTGGGGTGGGTGATCAGCCATGATCTTGTTGAATGGCGGTGCAGGCTCGAAGGGCTGAATGGCCTACTCCTGCACCTATTTTCTATGTTTCTACGTTTCTATGAAGGGGTAGAGGTGGTGAGAAGAAGGGGAGGGGGGAAGCAAAGTGAAATGCATGTGTGCAGGTGATGGCTGTTTTATATCTCCATCTGGGTGTATGCAATTTGTTGTAATGTATGGGGGAAGGTGACCACCCTCCTGCTTTGCCGTTGTATTCTGTGTTGCTGGACATGTTGACCATTTGATTGATGTCAATGGTGGGAAAAGTGGGGTGTGGGCGGTGGTTGGGTGTTTTTGCCTGTGATACTTATGATTTCAAACCAATGTTGGTATAAAAATATTTTTATTGAACATAACCTTGTTGCGCATTGTCTCAGATAGCTGGACCGTTACACACTGGCGATTCATTAACATGAAAGGGTTAAATAAAACTTAACTTCAATTAACTGGCACCAAGGTGATGGCCACCATTGATGTCAGCGTTGTCACTCACAGCAACGTCTTTCAGGCAAATCGTTCAGATACCAGCTCCTCGCGTAAGAGTCTTGCAGTTATGTAACCACCATGGGCCCTTTCCCGTGGTCTGGAGGAGGTCATGGGCATGGTTGTATAGCTAGCCTGATTGTCTGGTCCTAGGTCAGCGTCCAGCCCCTCGTCGTTCTCTTCCTCTCTCTCTTGAGGTGGCATATCAGTCCCTTCTGGCAATTCTTGGCCACTCCTGATAGCCAGGTTGTGCAGCACGGAGCTCACGACCACGAATTTACCTACTTGCTCAGAGTTGTATTGTAGCTACCCTCCTGAGTGGTCCAGACATTTGAAGCGCTGCTTAATGACAGTTATTGTTTTCTGGACCACATTGCGTGTGTCTCTGTGGCTCTGGTTGTATCGCTTCTCATCCTCGGTGTGGGTGTCACACAGGTGGGTCATCAACCAGGTGGCTAGGCCATATCGGTTATCACCAAGCGTCCAGCATTGTCCTTGTGGCTGACTCTTAAAGATGTCAGAGATAGCGCTCTCACGCAGGATATGAGCCTCATCGAAGCTGCCCGGACATTTGGCATTCACTGCCATTCTGATCTGGTTGTGGTCCACAACTAGTTGGACCTTCAGGGAGTGAAATCCTTTTCTGTTACGAAAATGCTTCGGGTCCTGAGAAAATGGCCACATGGCGATGTGAGTGCCATGGCAATGTATTGGTCCCTGCACCCTGGGGAACTTAGCAATGCGGTAGAATGCTCCAGCCCTGTCAGTCTGAGCCTCTGTGATCATGGGGAAGCTGATCAAGTCCATCCTTCTCGCGTACAGGGCCTCCATGACCTGTCTAATGCAGTGATGGGTGGCACGGTGAGACAGAGGGCAAATCTCGACTGAGAAGGCCCAAAAGGTCGCGTAAAAAGACAGTACCGCGGTGACCTTGATCTCGACTGACACTGATGTCCTGATGGCAGGCTGCATATGTGGCCTGATGAGCTCACATATTTCATTGATCACCACTTTGTGGAAGCGCAGTCTCCGAAGGCCAGATGTGGTCGGACACATCGAAGTAAGACCTCTTTTCCTTGTACGTGCGGGGTGTGTATAGTCTGGTCCTCCTCATTCTTGCACGTCTTAAATTGGGGACATAATGATGTGCTTTATGTATGTAAACATTACCAATGTGTAAGACTTGCCACCAGGGAATGCACCTGTGGGAGACCCAAGGGACACCCGCACATCCTGGGCAAGCAGGTATAAAAGGCAGTCTACCATGCTGCCTCATCACTCTGGAGTTACAATAAAGAGACCAAGATCACAGCAGTTTGAGCTTAAGATATACAGTCTTGTGGAGATATTCTAAACGTAACAATTGCCGATGAGTAACAGATCACGAACTTTCACGCAGTTATGGCTGCCGTTGGTTTTCTTGAGAGATTTGTTGAGGGTGTTAATTGGGAAGCCTTTGTTGAGCGTCTTGACCAGTACTTCGTGGCCAATGAGCTGGAAAAGGCAGAAACTGCGATCAAGCGCAGAGCGATTCTCCTCACCATTTGCGGGTCCACGATATATGGCCTCATCAAAAATCTGCTAGCACCGAAGAAACCAACGGACAAAACATATGAAGAGTTGTGCACGCTGGTTCGGGAACGCCTCAAGCCGAAGGAGAGCATCTTGATGCCCAGGTATCGCTTTTATACACACCATCGCTTCGAGGGCCAGGACGTGTTGAGCTATGTCACCGACCTAAGACGTATTGCGGGACCGTGTGTATTTGCTGGATTTTTGGGGGAAGCATTGCGGGACTTTTTCGTGCATGGAATCGGTCACGAGGTCATTCTTCGCAAATGCTGTCTGCCGAATCCCTAAATCTGAGCAAGGCCATCACGATAGCCCAAGCTTTTATGTCCACGAACGATAACACTAAACAGATATCATTGTAGCATCGGAACTCATCGGCAAGTACTGTGCATAAAATAACACCTTCAACAGGCAGAACTGTACATGGCAGGGCCTACACGCCCACAGAGGCCACACCTAGGATGACTCAGAGTCCACCGTGGGGCGTGAATGCGACTTCGTTAGCACCGTGTTGGCGCTGCAGGGGTAATCATCGAGCCCATCAATGTCGATTCAAGTACTACATGTGCAAGGGCTGTGGAACAATGGGGCACCTCCAGTGAATGTGCAGACGTACTGCGACTCACCACAGAGTCGGCAGAAGATGACCGATCCGGCGCAGATCACGCTGAACGAGTAAGAGAGGCAACTCAACCCGAGGCTGAAGAGGAAGTGTATGGGATACACACCTTCACCACCAAAAGCCCTTCGATAATGTTAAAAGTCAAATTAAACGACATTCCAGTTTCCATGGAATTGGACATGGGGCGAGTCAGTCAATTATGAGCCAGAAGACTTTTGAGAAACTGTGGGGCAACAAGGCACAAAGGTCAAAACTAAGTCCGATCCACACCAAGCTGCGCACTTACACCAAAGAGCTCATACCAGTCATTGGCAGCGAGGCAGTGAGGGTATTGTACGATGGAGCTGTGCATGATTTACCACTATGGATTGTACCAGGCGATGGCCCAACGCTGTTCGGCAGAAGCTGACTAGGAAAGATCCAATGGAACTGGAACAACATCAAAGCACAGTCTTCAGAACTTGATGCCTCATGCGCCCAAGTGCTAAACAAATTCCTGTCGTTATTCGAGCCAGACATCATAGAAACATAGAAAATAGGTGCACGAGTAGGCCATTCGGCCCTTCGAGCCTGCACCGCCATTCAATAAGATCATGGCTGATCATTCCCTCAGTACCCCTTTCCTGCTTTCTCTCTATATCCCTTGATCCCCTTAGCCATAAGGGCCATATCTAACTCCCTCTTGAATATAGCCAATGAACTGGCATCAAAAACTCTCTGCGGCAGGGAATTCCACAGGTTAACAACTCTCTGAGTGAAGAAGTTACTCCTCATCTAGGTCCTAAATGGCCTATCTCTTATCCTAAGACTATGTCCCCTGTTTCTGGACTTGCCCAACATCGGGAACATTCTTTCCGCATCTAACCTGTCGAGTCCCGTCAGAATCTTATATGTTTCTATGCGATCCCCTCTCATCCTTCTAAACTCCAGTGAATAAAGGCCCAGTTGATCCAGTCTCTCCTCACATGACAGTCCAGCCACCCCTGGAATCAGTCTGGTGAACCTTCGCTGCACTCCCTCAATAGCAAGAACGTCCTTCCTCAGATTAGGAGACCAAAACTGTACACAATATTCCAGGTGAAGCCTCACTAAGGCTCTGTACAACCACAGTAAGACCTCCCTGCTCCTACACTCAAATCCCCTAGCTATGAAGGCCAACATACCATTTGCCTTCTTCACCACCTGCTGTACCTGCATGTCCACTTTCAATGACTGATGAACCATGATACCCAGGTCTCGCTGCACAGCCCCTTTTCCTAATCTGCCGCCATTCAAATATTATTCTGCCTTCCTGTTATTGCCCCAAAAATGGATAACCTCACATTTCTCCACATTATACTGCATCTGCCATGCATTTGCCCACTCACCTAACCTGTCCAAGTCACCCTGCAGCCTCTTAGCGTCCTCCTCACAGCTCACACCGCCATCCAGTTTAGTGTCATCTGCAAACTTGGAGGTAATACACTCAATTCCTTCATCTAAATCATTAATATATATTGTAAAGAGCTGGGGTCCCAGCACTGAGCCCTGCGGCACTCCACTAGTCACTGCCTGCCATTCTGAAAAGGACCCGTTTATCCCGACTCTCTGCTTCCTGTCTGCCAATCAGTTCTCTATCCACGTCAGTACATTACCCCCAATACCATGCGTTTTGATTTTGCACACCAATCCCTTATGCGGGACCTTGTCAAAAGCCATTTGAAAGTCCAAATACACCACATCCACTGGTTCTCCCTTGTCCACTCTGCTAGTTACATCCTCAAAAAATTCCAGAAGACTCGTCAAGCATGATTTCCCTTTCATAAATCCATGCTGGCTTGGACCGATCCTGTCACTGCTTTCCAAATGCGCTGCTATTTCATCCTTAATGATTGATTCCAACATTTTCCCCACTACTGATGTCAGGCTAACCGGTCTATAATTACCCGTTTTCTCTCTCACTCCCTTTTTAAAAAATGGTGTTACATTAGCTACCCTCCAGTCCAGAGGAACTGATCCAGAGTCGATAGACTGCTGGAAAATAATCACCAATGCATCCACTATGTCTAGGGCCACTTCCTTAAGTCCTCTGGGATGCAGACTATCAGGCTCCAGGGATTTATCGGCCTTCAATCCCATCAATTTCCCTAACACAATTTCCCGCCTAATAAGGATATCCTTCAGTTCCTCCTTCTCACTAGACTCACTGTCCCCTAGTACATTCGGAAGGTTATTTGTGTCTTCCTTCGTGAAGACAGAACCGAAGTATTTGTTTAATTGGTCTGCCATTTCTTTGTTCCCCATTATAAATTCACCTGAATCCGACTGCAAGGAACCTATGTTTGTCTTCACTAATCTTTTTCTCTTCACATATTTATAGAAGCTTTTGCAGTCAGTTTTTATGTTCCCTGCAAGCTTCCTCTCCTACTCTATTTTCCCCCTCTTAATTAAACCCTTAGTCCTCCTCTGTTGAATTCTAAATTTCTCCCAGTCCTCAGGTTTGCTGCTTTTTCTGGCCAATTTATATGCCTCTTCCTTGGACCTAACACTATCCTTAATTTCCCTTGTTAGCCATGGTTGAGCCACCTTCCCCGTTTTATTTTTACTCCAGACAGGGATGTACAATTGCTGAAGTTCATCCATGTTATCTTTAAATGTTTGTCATTCCTTATCCACCGTCTACCCTTTAAGTATCCTTTGCCAGTCTATTCTAGCCAATTCACGCCTCATACCGTCGAAGTTACCTTTCCTTAAGTTCAGGACCCTAGTTTCCGAATTAACTGTGTCACTCTCCATCTTAATAAAGAATTCTACCATATTATGGTCACTCTACCCCAAGGGGCCTCGCACAACAAAATTGCTAATTAGTCCCTTCTCATTACATATCACCCAGTCTAGGATGGCCAACTCTCTAGTTGGTTCTTTGACATATTGGTCTAGAAAACCATCCCTAATACACTCCAGGAAATCCTCCTCCACCGCATTGCTACCAGTTTGGTTAGCTCAATCAATATGTAGATTAAAGTCGCCCATGATAACTGCTGTACGTTTATTGCACACATCCCTTATTTCTTGTTTGATGCTGTCTCCAACCTCACTACTACTGTTTGGTGGTTTGTGCACAACTCCCACTAGCGTTTTCTGCCCTTTGGTATTCCGCAGCTCCACCCATACCGATTCTACATCGTCCAGGCTAATGTCCCTCCTTACTATAGCTTGAATTTCCTCTTTAACCAACAACGCCACCCCGCCTCCTTTTCCTCTCTGCCTATCCTTCCTAAATGTTGAATACCCCTGGATGTTGAGTTCCCAGCCTTGGTCACCCTGGAGCCATGTCTCCGTGATGCCAATTACATCATGCCCGTTAACTGCTGTCTGCGCAGTTAATTCGTCTACCTTATTCCGAATACTCCTCGCATTGAGACACAGAGCCTTCAGGCTTGTCTTTTTAGAATTTTGCTGTAATGTGGCCCTTTTTGTTTTTTGCCTTGGGTTTCTCTGCCCTCCACTTTTACTATTCTCCTTTCTATCTGCATCTGCAACTTCACAGACGCCAAAGTGCAGATCTATCTAGTCCCTGATGCACGACCCATTCCTCACGAGACCCGAGCGGTTCCATACATGATGCGAGAGAAAGTCGAGATCGAGCTGGACAAACTTCAATGAGAAGGGAATCATATTGCCAGTCGAGTTCAAGGAGTGGGCTAGTCCAATTGTTCCGGTGTTGAAGAGCGATGGGACGATCAGAATCTGTGGGGACTACAAGGTAACGATCAACCGAGTCTCATTACTGGACCAATACCCACTACCCAAAGTGGATGACTTGTTTGCAACACTAGCAGGGAGGAAGTTGTTCACCAAGCTAGATCTAACATGAAACAGGAGCTGGCTGAACCTTTGAAAAAATTGACGTGCATCAACACGCAAAGAGGACTGTTCACTGACCACAAATGCCCCTTTGGGATTTGTTCAGCAGCGACCATCTTCCAGAGGAACATAGAGTCTGCTGAAATCGGTTCCGTGCACCATGATGTTCGAAGACGATCTCTTGATCACTGGCCGCAACACCACCGAACACTTGCACAACCTGGAAGAGATTCTCAGGCGACTGGACAGAGCGGGACTCAGGTTGAAACGCTCCAAGTGTGTTTTCCTGCCGCTAGATGTCGAATTTCTGGGGAGAAAGATTGCGCCGGATGGCATCAGATCCACGGACTCCAAGACGGAGGTCATCAAGAATGCACCCAGACCACAGAATGTGACGGAGCTGTGTTCGTTCCTGGGACTCAACTATTCTGGTAACTTTCTACTGGGGTTGAGCACTTTGCTGGAACCATTGCATTTATTGCTACACACGGGTGACGACTGGGTTTGGGGTAAAGCTCAAGAGACAGCTTTTAACAAGGTCAGAAACCTGCTATGTTCCAACAAGTTACTTAGATTGTATGACCCGTGTATACGTTTAGTACTAGCTTGTGATGCATCTTCGTACGGGGTTAGTTGTGTGTTACAGCAAGCCAATAGTTCAAGCAAACTGCAACCTGTTGCATATGCATCCAGAAGCTTATCTAAGGCTGACACAGCCTACAGTATGGTTGAAAAAGAAGCATTAGCATGCGTATATGGGGTTAAGAAAATGCACCAATACCTATTTGGGCTCCGGTTTGAGCTCGAAACTGACCACAAGCCGCTCATTTCGTTGTTCTCAGAAAGCAAAGGTATTAACACCAATGCTTCGTCCCGTATCCAAAGATGGCCACTAACTTTATCTGTGTATGATTATGTAATCCGCCACGTACCAGGCACAAAGAACTGTGCGGATGCCCTCAGTCTGCTACCATTGCCCACCACTGGGGTGGAAATGACGCAACCCGCAGACTTGCTCCTTGCAATGGATGTTTTTGAGAGCGAGGGGTCACCCGTCACGGCTCGCCAGATCAGGACCTGGACTAGCCAGGACCCGGTGCTATCACTAGTAAAAAGCTGCGTCCTTAATGGGAGCTGGTCGGCAGTCCCAGGGGAAATGCAAGACGAAATTAAGCCGTCCTACCGAGGCAAGGACGAAATGTCCATCCATTCAGACTGCCTCCTATGGGGGAATTGTGTAATTTTGCCAAAAAAAGGCAGGGAAACGTTTATAAGCGACCTATACAGTACCTTCCCAGGGAAAGTCATGATGAAGGCTATCGCCAGGTCGCACGTTTGGGGCCCGGCTTTGACTCGGAATTGGAGTCATGCGTACACCAATGCAACACTTGCTCACAGTTGAGCAATGCACTAAGGGAGGCCCCAATGAGTCTGTGGTCATGGCCCTCCAAACCGTGGTCAAGGGTCCACGTAGATTTCGCTGGCCCCTTTCGAGGAAAGAAGTTCCTAGTAGCAGTGGACGCTTACTCTAAATGGATTGAATGTACAAAATGTCGTCATGTACGTCCACTGCCACCATTGAATGCCTCCGGGCCATGTTCACCACCCATGGTTTGCCCGACATCCTTGTTAGTGTCACCAGCTCGGAATTCAACGAGTTCATGACCCGCAATGGCATCAAGCATGTCAGGCCTGCGCCATTTAAGCCCGCATCCGATGGTCAAGTGGAACTGGCAGTCCAAACCATCGAGCAGAGCTTGAAACGTGTGACGGACGGTTCCCTGCAGACCCGGCTATCTCGGATTCTGCTCAGCTACCGGACACGACCCCATTTGCTTACCGGGGTTCCCCCTGCAGAATTGCTAATGAAGAGAGCACTCAAAACTAGGCTCTCCTTAGTCCACTCGGATCTCAATGATCATATAGAAACCCAGCATCACCGGCATAACATGCACCACGATCGCGCGGCTGTATCACGCGACATTGAAGTTAATGACTCTGTGTTTGTTCTTAATTATGGTCATGGTCCCAAATGGGTTGCTGGCACAGTGTAAGCCAAGGAGGGGAATAGAGTGTTTGTTGTCAAAACTTTTGAATGGACAAATGTGCAGAAAGCACTTGGATCAGACCAAAACGCGATTCACTGACAACCAAGAACAGTTTGAAGATGACATTACCATCATTGATCTACCCACACACTCCCAACCACGAGGATGAACCCACCATGCCCGACAGTCCGATCAGACCAGCCACACTGCAGTGTAACAATGATCCGACTGACTCACCCATGCCAGGCCTTCAACTCAGGCAATCAACCCGGGAATGCAGAGCCCCGGATCGCCTCAACTTATAAATAACTTGTATCTAAGACTTTGGGGGGGAATGATGTTATGTATGTAAACATTACCAATATGTACCAGGGGCGCACCTGTGGGAGACCCAAGGGTCACCTGCACACCCTGGGTAAGCAGGTATAAAAGGCAGTCTACCATGCTGCTTCCTCACTCTGGAGTTACAATAAAGATACCAAGGTCACAACAGTTTGAGCTTAAGATATACAGTCTTGTGGAGTTATTCTAAACGTAACAATGTGCATCACACATTGAGCCATCTGCACTCTGCAGCATCTGCGTATTAATTGATGCAGGCTGAGAAATGGCTGACCTCATTGCAATGAAAGTATAATAGCGATAGATCAGAAGCAATAATTTCCTCACTAAAATACACTTAGAGTAAACCCCCAATTGTCCAGAGTCTGAAAATATGTCTGTTGAGATGGTCACTTCACCTGAGAAGAACTCCAGAGTCAATGCAGACTCCCCCGAAGTTGAAGCAGCCTTTTGAATGAAACGATCTGTGATTTTTAAAATGGCAGCCACGCTGCTGGCTTTAGTTCAGAACAGTTCCATTTTTTCCGGGCGGTTTTTTGGGCGAGTGATATTGTGGGCGATATGTGTGCGAGGTGGTGAAAGTGACGCTGGGCGATCTCCAGGGCGTTAGTTTCGCCAAATGTGATCTTTACGACAAAAAAAAAGTGGGCGGGCGGTATTATTGAATCTCGGCAGTAATTCTGTGCGGAAAGTAATGCTGGGCAATATTATGGGCATTGATTTCGCCCATTCTGATGATACCAGCCAAAAACAGTGGGCGGCCGGTAATATTTTTTCCTGGCGTTACGCACATGGGGAAAGTAACGCTCAGCGATAAGTTTCCGAAAAATGCCCGTCAGTTTCCATTTTGTGGCTAAATGGGCGATATTTGGGCGTTATAGGCCTTTTTGGCGGTAAAATGAACATTAAGTGGGCGTTAAGCACGCAAAAAATGAGGAAACTCTAGCCCATCAGCCCAGCAATAGAATCATCTGAAAAAATGAACTCAAAAAATGAAAAAAATAATAATGTGGAAATAAAGGTGCAGGAGCAAGTGAAGATTGAGGGATGTAAGAAAGAAGAAGAAAGACTTGGATTTATATAGCGCCTTTCACGACCACCGCACTTTATAGCCAATGAACTACTTTTGGAGTGCAGTCACTGTTACAATGTAGGAAACGCGGCAGCCAATTTGCGCATAAGCAAGCTCCCACAACAGTAATGTGATAATGACCAGATAATCTTTTGTTTTGTTATGTGGATTGATGATGTAATATGTTGCTGTAATATATTTTTTTAAGGATTTGTTTTATATTCTACTTGACCGATTGAGATATTTATTTGAATCTAAGGAAGGTGTTGCAGCCATAACACTGTCCTAACCCTGAATTTGTTGAAGCCATTGAACATTTAGTTGAACAGCCCCTGCATTTGCCATGCGATAGGAAGTGTGTATTTTGTAATATAATGA
The DNA here is from genome assembly GCF_044704955.1 of Pristiophorus japonicus. Taxonomy (NCBI): domain Eukaryota; kingdom Metazoa; phylum Chordata; class Chondrichthyes; family Pristiophoridae; genus Pristiophorus; species Pristiophorus japonicus. Next base: position 49,893,721 of record NC_091984.1, on the reverse strand, counting down.
TGTGGAGACTGTTTTTCCTCTTTCTCCTGTCTCACTTAATTTTTGACTTTATTTCCTTCTCAGCATACATCATTCTCTGGCTAAGAATGCACTCGTGATCTGCTCTCAGATTTCTGCCAATGTCACTCTAGCTGATTGTCAGGATGTCTGCAAGAAGAGCCAACAACCTTAAGAATTTTATTTGTTTTAACTCCATTCTCCATCCTTGAGGCAAGCACCTCATTTCTAGTTGGATTTACTCCTTTTTTCAGACCTGAATGAAATCATACGGGGAGTCAAAGATGTAAATATAGAAACATAGAAACATAGAAAATAGGTGCATTTGGCCCTTCGAGTCTGCACCACCATTCAAGAAGATCATGGCTGATCATTCCCTCAGTACCCCTTTCCTGCTTTCTCTCCATACCCCTTGATCCCCTTAGCCGTAAGGGCCATATCTAACTCCCTCTTGAATTTATCCAATGAACTGGCATCAACAACTTTCTGCGGCAGGCAATTCCACAGGTTAACAACTTTCTGAGTGAAGAAGTTTCTCCTCATCTCAGTCCTAAATGGCCTACCTCTTATAGTAAGACTGTGTCCCCTGGTTCTGGACTTCCCCAACGTCGGGAACTTCGACCCGAATCTAACCTGTCCCGTCCCATCAGAATCTTATATGTTTCTATGAGATCCCCTCTCATCCTTCTAAAGTCCAATGTATAAAGGCCTAGTTGATCCAGTCTCTCCTCATATGACAGTCCAGCCATCCCGGGAATCAGTCTGGTGAACCTTCGCTGCACTCCCTCAATAGCAAGAACGTCCTTCCTCAGAATAGGAGACCAAAACTGAACACAATATTCCAGGTGAGGCTTCACTAATGCCCTGTCCAACCGCAGTAAGACCTCCCTGCTCCTATACTCAAATCCCCTAGCTATGAAGGCCAACATACCATTTCCCTTCTTCACCGCCTGCTGTACCTGTATGCCAACTTTCAATGACTGATGAACCACGACACCCAGGTCTCGTTGCACCTCCCCTTTTCCTAATCTGCCGCCATTCAGATAATATTCTGTCTTCGCGTTTTTGCCCCCAAAGTGGATAACCTCACATTTAGCCACATGATACTGCATCTGCCATGCATTTGCCCAGTCACCTGGCCCAGAAATTGGCCTTATTAGCACTTCCCATTATTGCCTCCGGGGGGTAATAACGGGGTGCTAACTGGGTCGCGACGATAACATCGACTCCCGCCATATTCACATTGGGTTTTGCGGCGGTACGGCACTGCGCCCCAATCTCCTTCACCCGGAGATCGTGACGCATCGGCGTATGCATCGCCCCAGCAGCGCCCCAGATCCAAATTTGTGTTCTGCCTCCTGCAGCATTGCCAAGCGAAAACACCGGCAGCTGCAGGAGGCGGCCATCGGGAGGCCGGACGCTTCAGGGGGCGATACTTAAAGGTGAGGTTGCTGCCCGCCATCGATCATGCCAGCACTCTGCTTGCGTCCGGGGCTGATCGAGCGGGATCACGGTTGCTGTTGAGGAGAAGGTAAGTTGTTTTTTCTTGCAGAACCTGCAGTGATGGCTCTTCCCTTTGAGGGAGGGAAGCAGCCTTTTAAAGTGGCAGCGCTGCACGACTCCGTCTGCTGCCCCTGTGCTCCAGGAAGGAAGTGGAGTGCCTGATTTAGCACTCCACTTCCTTCCTGGAGCGCAACTGCCAAATTTTTTTAAAGTTTGAAAACATTAGTGCCTGGCGCTAATTTTTCAAACTTTTTAAAGTTAGCGCCCCAAACGGTGAACCGTGCTTCAATTGTTGCACACCTGGGATAGATGATAAGTGCCCTGTGGATAAAATGACATTTTACTATTCATTAGACAATAGGAACTGACAATGACACCACAAATTTGTAGAACAGTGTAAGTGCTGAGATATGTCTTTACCAGGCATCATCGCCCCAACCCTCTTCTCAATCTTCCTCGCTGCCATGCTCCACCTCACAGTCAACAAGCTCCCCGCTGGAGTGGAACTAAACAACAGAACCAGTGGGAACCTGTCCAACCTTCGCCATCTCCAGGCCAGGTCCAAGACCACCCCAACCTCTGTCGTCGAGCTACAGTACGTGGATGACGCCTGCGTCTGTACACATACAGAGGCTGAGCTTCAGGACATAGCCGACGTATTTACTGAGGCGTACGAAAGCATGGGCCTTACGCTAAACATCCGTAAGACAAAGGTCCTCCACCAACCTTGAAGACGAGATGAAACACCGCCTCCAGTGCGCCAGTGCAGCCTTTGGCCGCCTGAGGAAAAGAATGTTTGAAGATCAGGACCTCAAAACTGCCACCAAGCTCATGGTCTACAGGGCTGTAGTAATACCCGCCCTCCTGTATGGCTCAGAGACATGGACCGTGTACAGTAGACACCTCAAGTCACTGGAGAAATACCACCAATGATGCCTCCGCAAGATCCTACAAATCCCCTGGGAGGACAGATGCACCAACATTAGCGTCCTCGACCAGGCCAACATCGCCAGCATTGAAGCACTGACCACACTTGATCAGCTCCGCTGGGCAGGCTACATAGTCCACATGCCAGACCACGAGACTCCAAAAGCAAGCGCTCTACTCGGAACTTCTTCACGGCAAACGAGCCAAAGGTGGGCAGAGGAAACGTTACAGGGACACCCTCAAAGCCTCCCAGAAAAAGTGCAACATCCCCACTGGGAGTCCCTGGCCAAAAACCGTCCTAAGTGGAGGAAGTGCATCCGGAAGGGCGCTGAGCACCTCGAGTCTCATCGCCGAGAGCACACAGAAATCAAGCGCAGGCAGCAGAAAAAGCATGCGGCAAACCTGTCCCACCCTCCCTTACCGTCAACGACTATCTGTCTCCCCTGTGACAGGGACTGTGGCTCTCGTATTGGACTGTTCAGACACCTAAGGACTCATTTTAAGAGTGGAAGCAAGTCCTCCTCGATTCCGAGGGACTGCCTATGATGATGATGATGCCCATAAATTTGCAGGGTCTGGGGTTAGTTTCCAGTGATTTATACGTCTTTGGTGGTCGATGCGTGCACATAGAAACATAGAAACATAGAAAATAGTTGCAGGAGTAGGCCATTTGGCCCTTCGAGCCTGCACCGCCATTCAACGGGTTCATGGCTGAACATGCAACTGCAGTACCCCATTCCTGCTTTCTTGCCATACCCCTTGATCCCCTAGTAATAAGGACTACATCTAACTCCTTTTTGAATATATTTAGTGAATTGGCCTCAACAACTTTCTGTGGTAGAGAATTCCACAGGTTCACCACTCTCTGGGTGAAGAAGTTTCTCCTCATCTCGGTCCTAAATGGCTTACCCCTTATCCTTAGACTGTGACCTCTGGTTCTGGACTTCCCCAACATTGGGAACATTCTTCCTGCATCTAACCTGTCTAAACCCGTCAGAATTTTAAACGTTTCTATGAGATCCCCTCTCATTCTTCTGAACTCCAGTGAATACAAACCCAGTTGATCCAGTCTTTCTTGATAGGTCAGTCCCGCCATCCCGCGAATCAGTCTGGTGAACCTTCGCTGCACTCCCTCAATAGCAAGAAAGTCCTTCCTCAAGTTAGGAGACCAAAACTGTACACAATACTCCAGGTGTGGTCTCACCAAGGCCTTGTACAACTGTAGTAACATCTCCCTGCCCCTGTACTCAAATCCCCTCGCTAAGAAGGCCAACATGCCATTTACTTTCTTAACCGCCTGCTGTACCTGCATGCCAACCTTCAATGACTGATGTACCATGACACCCTGGCCTCGTTGCACCTCCCCTTTTCCTAATCTGTCACCATTCAAATAATAGTCTGTCTCTCTGTTTTTACCACCAAAGTGGATAACCTCACATTTATCCACATTATACTTCATCTGCCATGCATTTGCCCACTCACCTAACCTATCCAAGTCACTCTGCAGCCTCATAGCATCCTCCTCGCAGCTCACACTGCCACCCAACTTAGTGTTATCTGCAAATTTGGAGATACTACATTTAATCCCCTCATCTAAATCATTAATGTACAATGTAAACAGCTGGGGCCCCAGCACAGAACCTTGCAGTAGCCCACTAGTCACTGCCTGCCATTCTGAAAAGTACCCATTTACTCCTACTCTTTGCTTCCTGTCTGACAACCAGTTCTCAATCCATGTCAGCACACTACCCCCAATCCCATGTGCTTTAACTTTGCACATTAATCTCTTGTGTGGGACGTTGTCAAAAGCCTTCTGAAAGTCGAAATATACCACATCAACTGGTTCTCCCTTGTCCACTCTACTGGAAACATCCTCAAAAAATTCCAGAAGATTTGTCAAGCATGATTTCCCTTTCACAAATCCATGCTGACTTGGACCTATCATGTCACCTCTTTCCAAATGCGCTGCTATGACATCCTTAATAATTGATTCCATCATTTAACCACTACCGATGTCAGGCTGACTGGTCTATAATTCCATGTTTTCTCTCTCTCTCCTTTTTAAAAAAGTGGAGTTACATTGGCTACTCTCCACTCCATAGGAACTGATGCAGAGTCTATGGAATGTCGGAAAATGACTGTCAATGCATCTGCTATTTCCAAGGCCACCTCCTGAAGTACTCTGGGATGCAGTCCATCAGGTTCTGGGGATTTATCGGCCTTCAATCCCATCAATTTTCCCAACACAATTTCCCCACTAATAAGGATTTCCCTCAGTTTCTCCTTCTTACTAGACTCTCTGACCCCTTTTATATCCAGAAGGTTGTTTGTGTCCTCCTTAGTGAATACCGAACCAAAGTACTTGTTCACTTGGTCTGCCATTTCTTTGTTCAACGTTATGACTTCCCCTGATTCTGACTGCAGGGGACCTATGTTTGCCTTTATTAACCTTTTTCTCTTTACATATCTATAGAAGCTTTTGCAGTCCGTCTTAATGTTCCCTGCAAGCTTCCTCTCGTACTCTATTTTCCCTGCCCTAATCAAACCCTTTGTCCTCCTCTGCTGAGTTCTAAATTTCTCCCAGTTCCTGGTTCGCTGCTATTTCTGGCCAATTTGTATGCCACTTCCTTGGCTTTAATACTATTCCTGATTTCCCTTGATAGCCACGGTTGAGCCACCTTCCCTTGCTCAGCTCACTGGCACAGTTTAAAATATAGAATTTATATTCGAATTGGAAGTATTGGTGAACTTTGTGCTTGCTGACTGGCTGTTACATTAAACAGACTCAACGGGCAATCCATTCACTTTGTCTTGCTGGCATTTTAATTCATAGTAAGCTGAGCATTTGCTGAGCAACTGTATAGCAACCATCTGGAATCTCCTCCATGCATGAAGCACTCATTGGAACTAATGAGAATCATTTGCTAGATTGAGAAAAATGATACAGTGAGCAACACTAAGAGGTCCCCAGTAAAATCAAGATAATGGCTGCTCTATGTACTCTACATTTTCCAAGCTCCGCAGCCTCCCCCACATAAGGCTGGGACCGAGTGCACTACCACAGAATCAGCTCCAAATGAAAACCACCAATGCTGAAAATAGAAAATGTTGTGTGTGCAATAACTGTTAGACTGAGTACTGTTTAATTCCAAGAGGTATGACCTTGGTTCTGCTTTATTAAGGCTCAAAGTGACTAATATAAAAAATGGTTGGCCTTTTATATTTGTGTGCAGCCCAATGGCCTCCAACAGTGACGCCATCTAATGGCTAGTGATGCCAAAATACATACATGACAATAACCCCCTCTGAGATATTAACAAAGTCTTTTACAAATTGAGACGGTCCGGTGTTTTACGCTCCTGGGTTGACCGTCTCAGTTCAACTCCAGCCTTAGGTGAGTGTTCAGAGTCTGTTGTGACTGGTGGCTGGGTGGCTGACCTGGTGGGAGTGGTAATGGCCATGTCAGGGATTGAAAGTCCATTTTCATTCAACGTGTCAGTGATTGAAAGTCCCGATTCACTGATGACCACTGAGTCGTTTGATGACTGGGGGGTTGGTTGGTTGGTCGTCGATTGTCTCTTCCTCCGACTGTTCCGGTTTGTCTGTGTGCCGCAGCTTTGTCTGATCCATATGTTTCCTGCATGTTTGCCCATTTTTGAGCTTGACAATAAATACTCTGTTGCCCTCCTTGGCCATGACAGTACCAGTGATCCACTTGGGACCCCCTGACCATAATTCAGAACATATACAGATTCATTTACAGAAATATCACGTGACACAGCTGTGCGATCGTGATACCCTTGCTGACTTTGTCTTCTATATTCAACATGATTATTCAAGTCAGGGTGTACAAGAGGTAGTTGGTCTTAAACCCTCTCTTCATCATTAGTTCAGCAGGCAAGACCCCGGTAAGCGTGTGTGGTCTTGTCCTGTAACTAAGCAGTATGCATGACAGGTGGGTCTGCAGTGACCCTTGGGTTACTCGCTTCATACTCTGCTTTATGATTTGGACAGCACATTCTGCTTGCCCATTGGATGCAGGTTTGAACGGTGCTGACCTTACATGTTTGATACCATTGAGTTTCATGAACTCTTGAAACTCCTGACTGGTGAAGCACGATCCGTTATCGCTAACAACGATGTCAGGCAGACCGTGTGTCATGAACATGACACTGAGCTTCTCAATGGTAGCTGTGGATGTGCTGGATGACATGATTATACAGTCTATCCACAACTAAAAACATCTTCCCCAGGAAGGGACCTGCAAAATCTATGTGGATCCTGGACCATGGTTTAGACGGCCACGACCACAGACTCAGCGGCAATTCCGCTGGTGCTTTGCTGAACTGTATGTAAGTGTTGCACTGATGCACACATGATTCCAGCTCAGAGTCAATTTCTGGCCACCATACATAAGACCTTGCGATAGCTTTCACCATTAAACTGCCGGGATGTGTGCTAGGTAGCTCACGTACAAATTTCTCTCTCCCTTTCTTGGGCATAACCACACGATTGCCCGAGCGTATACAATCCGACTGAATAGACAGTTTGTCTTTGCAACAAATGTAAGGTTTGGTCTCCTCGCACATTTGCTTGGGTATGGCAGACCAATCACCTTTGAGGATGCAACTCTGCACCACCGATAAAATCGGGTCCTGGCTGGTCCAGGCATTAACTTGTTGAGCCGTGACAGGGGTTCCTTCACTCTCAAAAGTATCCATAACTAACAATAGGTCCGCCGGTTGTGGCGTTTCCACCTCCGGTGTGGGCAACGTCAGACGGCTCAAAGCATCGGCACCATTTTCGGTACCAGGTCTATGGCCAATGACATAATCATAAGCGGATAATGTTAGCGCCCACCTCTGGATGTGGGATGAAGCATTGGTATTGATATCTTTGTTTTCAGAGAACAGTGAAATGAGTGGCTAGTGATCTGTCTCCAGTTCAAACCGAAGACCAAACAGGTACTGATGCATCGTTTTAACCCAATACACACAGGCTAGTGCTTCTTTCCCTACTATACTGTAGGCTCTTTCCGCTTTAGACAAACTTTTTGAAGCATACGCAACTAGTTGAAGTTTACCCGACTCATTACCTTGTTGGAGTACGCAACCAATTCCATATGACGAAGCATCACAGGCCAGTACTAAATGTTTCCATGGGTCATAATGTACCAGCAACTTGTTAGAGCAAAGTAGATTGGTGGCTTTCTCAAACGCTCTGTCTTGAAGCGCACCCCATGCCCAGTTGTCACCTTTTCTTAACAGCATGTGCAGTGGTTCTAATAAGGTGCTCAATTTAGGTAGGAAGTTACCGAAGTAGTTGAGTAGACCCAGGAACAAACACAGCTCCATCACATTCTGTGGCTTGGATGCCTTGGTTTTTGCGTCCGTGGGCCTGATGCCATCAGCAGCAATTTTCCTCCCCAGGAATTCGACCTCTGGTGCCATGAAGACACACTTTGAGTGTTTCAGTCTGAGTCCCACTTTGTTCAGATGATGTAGAACCTCTTCTAGGTTGTTCAGATGTTCCTCAGAGTTACGACCTGTGATCAGGATGTCATCTTGGAACACGACTGTTCTGGGAACGGACTTCAGTAGACTCTCCATGTTCCTCTGAAATATTGCTGCAGCCGAGCGAATTCCAAAAGGGCACCTGTGATAAATAAACAGTCCTTTATGCGTGTTAATGTACGTAAGTCTCTTGAACATCTCAACCAGCTCCTGTGTCATGTAGGCTGACGTCAAGTCCCGGCTAGTGTTGCAAAAAAGTCATCAGCCTTCAGTAACGGGTACTGATCCTGTTTCGAAACCCTCTTGATCGTAGCCTTGTAATCTCCACAGATTCTGACTGTGCCATCACGTTTCAGCACAGGAACAATGGGGCTGGCCCATTCATTAAATTCAACCAGTGATATGATCCCTTCATGCTGGAGTCTGTCCAGTTCGATTTCGACCTTCTCCCTCATCATATACGGAAGTGCCCGAGCTTTATGATGGACGGGTCTTGCATCCGAGTCAACGTGGATCTGCACCTTGGCTTCCGTGAAGTTGCCAATGCCTGATTCGAACAGCGAAACATAGAAACATAGAAAATAGGTGCAGGAGTAGGCCATTCGGCCCTTCGAGCCTGCACCGCCATTCAATGAGTTCATGGCTGAACATGCAACTTCAGTACCCCATTCCTGCTTTCTCACCATACCCCTTGATCCCCCTAGTAGTAAGGACTTCATCTAACTCCTTTTTGAATCTATTTAGTGAATTGGCCTCAACAACTTTCTGTGGTAGAGAATTCCACAGGTTCACCACTCTCTGGGTGAAGAAGTTTCTCCTCATCTCGGTCCTAAATGGCTTACCCCTTATCCTTAGACTGTGACCACTGGTTCTGGACTTCCCCAACATTGGGAACATTCTTCCTGCATCTAACCTGTCTAACCCCGTCAGAATTTTAAACGTTTCTATGAGGTCCCCTCTCATTCTTCTGAACTCCAGTGAATACAAGCCAAGTTGATCCAGTCTTTCTTGATATGTCAGTTCCGCCATCCCAGGAATCAGTCTGGTGAACCTTCGCTGCACTCCCTCAATAGCAAGAATGTCCTTCCTCAAGTTAGGAGACCAAAACTGTACACAATACTCCAGGTGTGGCCTCACCAAGGTCCTGTACAACTGTAGTAACACCTCCCTGCCCCTGTACTCAAATCCCCTCGCTATGAAGGCCAACATGCCATTTGCTTTCTTAACCGCCTGCTGCATCTGCATGCCAACCTTCAATGACTGATGTACCATGACACCCAGGCCTCGTTGCACCTCCCCTTTTCCTAATCTGTCACCATTCAGATAATAGTCTGTCTCTCTGTTTTTACCACCAAAGTGGATAACCTCACATTTATCCACATTATACTTCATCTGCCATGCATTTGCCCACTCATCTAACCTATCCAAGTCACTCTGCAGCCTCATAGCATCCTCCTCGCAGCTCACACTGCCACCCAACTTAGTGTCATCCACAAATTTGGAGATACTACATTTAATCCCCTCGTCTAAATCATTAATGTACAATGTAAACAGCTGGGGCCCCAGCACAGAACCTTGCGGTACCCCACTAGTCACTGCCTGCCATTCTGAAAAGTACCCATTTACTCCTACTCTTTGCTTCCTGTCTGCCAACCAGTTTTCAATCCACGTCAGCACACTACCCCCAATCCCATGTGCTTTAACTTTGCACACTAATCTCTTCTGTGGGACCTTGTCGAAAGCCTTCTGAAAGTCCAAATACACCACATCAACTGGTTCTCCCTTGTCCACTCTACTGGAAACATCCTCAAAAAATTCCAGAAGATTTGTCAAGCATGATTTTCCTTTCACAAATCCATGCTGACTTGGACCTATCATGTCACCTCTTTAATTGATTCCATCATTTTACCCACTACCGATGTCAGGCTGACCGGTCTATAATTCCCTGTTTTCTCTCTCCCTCCTCCGAGGGGAACTTGCTCAGTACTTGGGCACATGTATCTTTCTCCGATGACAACGCCTTGATGTCGTTCCAATCGCATCTGATTTTTTTCAAGCCAGTTCCTGCCGAACAGTGTTGGGCCATTGCCTGGGACAATCCATAGAGGTAACTCGTGAACCGCACCATCGTACGACACTTTAATTGTGGCACTGCCAATCACCGTTATGAGTTCTTTGGTGTATGTGTGCAACTTGGCATTGACTGGACTCAGCCTGGCCTCATAGCCTTAGTATCCCACAGCTTATTGAATGCCCTCTGGCTCATTGTCGATTGACTCGCCCCTGTGTCCAGTTCCATCGATACCGGCACCCCATTAAATTTCACGTTGATCATTATTGATTTGTTCTTAGTTAGGAACGAGTACAGTCCATACACTTCCTCCTCTAATATCTCACATTGCATATCCGCGCTAGTCTGATCATCATCCTCCACGTGATGTGTCATTTACGCTGGAGATGCCCCACTTTCACAGCCTTTGCAACTATATTGCTTAAATCGGCACTGCTGGTGCCAGTGATTTCCCCCACAGCGCCAACACGGAGAAATCGGATGCATTCCCGCTGGTGGACTTTGGGCAGCCACAGGTTTCAAGTATGCAGTCGGGTAGGCCCTGCCATGTGCCACTCTGCTGAACATCGAATCTCATATTTACATTACTTGCTGAGTTTAGATTCTTCACTGATACCTGCTTTAGACTTCTATCCGTCGCCATGCATGACTGAGCGACCGTGATGGTCCTTTTCAAGTCCAATGTCTCCACCGCCAGTAGTTTACGCAGGATCACCTCGTGGTTGATGCCAATTACAAAGAAGTCCCGCAGCATGTCTGCCAACACAGCCCTGAACTTACACGATCCCACTAGATGTCTCAGGTCGGCAACAAATTCCGCTGCATTCTGGTCCTCTGAACGAACGTGCGTGTAAAATCTGTATCTCGAGATGATGATGCCTTTGTCTGGCTTAAGGTGGTCCTGTACCAGTGTACACAATTCTTTATACGTCTTCTCTGTTGGACTCACAGGCAGGAGTAGATTCTTTATCAGACCATAAATTTTTGGACTGCAAACCGTGAGGAACACCACCCGGCGCCAATCTGTGTCGCTGACCTCCTCCATCTTGTTGGCCATGAAGAACTGGCTCAAATGGCTCACAAAGTCTGCCCAATCTTCTCCTTCCACAAATCACGCCAACAATCTAATTGTGCTCATTTTTGCATGCAAAGGTTCTTGTTGCCTCGTCGCCAAATGTTGTGTATACAATAACTGTTAGACTGAGTACTGTTTAACTCCAAGAGGTATGACCTTGGCTCTGCTTTATTAAGGCCCAAAGTGACTAATATACAAAATGGCTGACCTTTTATTTCTTGGGCTGCACACACGTGCGTGCAGCCCAATGGCCTCCAACAGTGACGCCATCTAGTGGCTAGTGATCCTGAAAGTAAATACATGACAGAAAAAAACATAGAAAGTGATGGAAATACAGAGCAAATGACTTAGCAACTGAAAGAGAAAGAGAGATTAATATGTTGGGTCCGTCCTTTTGTCAGAAGTGACCTGGTCAGGTCGGAAAAATCCCTTAACAAAACAAACAGGGAGTGGGAGAACAGCAAGTAGGGGAAAAGAAAATTGGGCAAGGTATAAAATGGGTAGGACTGGAAGAAAGAATGTTCCTCAATCACCCCCTCCCCTTCCCATGGCACCTTCCTGAGCAAGAACAGGAGATGCAACACCTGCCCTTTTACCTCCTTCCTTCCCATTGTCCAGGGCCCCAAACACCCTTCCAGGTGAAACAGTGATTTACTTGAACTTCCTGCAATTTAGTGTACTGTATTCGTTGCTCACAATGTGGTCTCCTCTACATTGGGGAGACCAAACGCAGATTAGTTGACCGCTTTGTGGAGCACCTCCGTTCAGTCCGCAAGCGTGACCCTGAGCTTCCGGTCGCCTGCCGCTTTAATTCCCAGTTCCACTCCCACTCTGACCTCTCTGACCTCGGCCTCCTACACTGTTCCAATCAAACTCAACATAAGCTCGAGGAATAGCACTTCATCGTTGTTTAGGCACTTTACAGACTTCTGGTCTCAACATTGAGTTCAACAATTTTAGATCATAACCTCTGCTAACATTTTTTTTGGACAGCAGGTGCTGATTTTGCTATTCCCATGTACGCCTTGTCTAGATCCATCTTTTGTATCTTTACTTGTCCAATACCATCCCCTTTTGCCTTGCACCATCATTCCTTTTGCCATTTAATCTCTCCTGCCTTCCACCCTATCACAGACTTTTCCTTTTGTTCTTTCCTCCCCTCCCCCGCTTTTCCTGCCGCTGTACTTGCTTAAAATCTGTTGGATTTCTAAGATTTTCCAGTTCTGATGAAAAGTCATCGACCTGAATCGTTAACTCTGTTTCTCTCTCACCTGCCTCACCTGCTAAGTATTTCCAGCATTTTCTGTTTTTGTTTCAGATTTCCAGCTTCCACAGTATTTTGCCTTTGTGTAAACTATAACAAGTGTTTAAAAGAGTTCATTGTTTATAGAATCGTGGAGTTTTATGGGACAGAAGCAATGCATTTAGCCCATTGTGCCTCTGCCAGCTCTCCGAACCAGATAACCATTTAATCACATGCCCATGCCTTTCCCCCACCCAGTCTTTTAAATTCCTTGTTTTCAAATATTTATCCATTTCTCTTTTAACAGTTATTATCAACTCTGCTTCTACCACTATTTTAGGTAAGTCTTGTTTATCAACGCTCTATATAAACTATGGGGTGAAATTGCCCCGTGCCCCAAACGCACAATTTGAAATAAACAAAAATTTAGCGCCTGGTGAGATGGGCAGCTAAATGTTCCGGAATTGGGGCATTTGAATCCAAAAAGTCTGCGGGTCAGTATCGGTGGCGTAATTTGACCTCCGCAGGGTGGTAGCGGGGAGATAGAGAGCTGAAGCTCGGCGCAACACGGATGCGCTGCGTCACGCTGATGTGTCACAACGTCCCTCCCCTTCCTTTAAAGGGGAGGGCCACTACAAACTCTGCAGCCGCTTTCCTGGCACCCACTGGGCCACCAGGGAGGTTTTCGGCCGGGCCAACAGCCCGGCATTCAAGAAGGGAGGCCGGGCTGCATGTTGGTGGCTCGGCCAAACCAGCAGTTGCCATTGTCGGGCCAACTACACAGTCGGCCGACAAAATAAAGATGGCCGGGGCACCTTGCAAAGCTGTCGGTGGCATTGCCCCATGTCAATCTCACTCACGTTGGGCAATTTCCCCCACGGATCATAAATGGGTCGGCGCGGGGTGAGAAAGGGTCGGCGTGCACGCCGATGACATAATCGCTGTGAGCACCACTACCCGGAGCGAAAACTACGGGGCACGACATAAAGCCGTTTCCGCCGCCGGTATCCCAGGTCAATTCCAAGTGGGTCGCTTCCGCCGCCTGCCCCCAGACAAAAAGTTCTTCTCAACCTGTTAACACCTCCTGGAGGCACTAATGGGCCTTTCAGAAAGGGGCAATTTAGTCGTTCTTTGCTAGTTTTTTAAAAGTTTCCCAATCCTCTGGCTTCCCACTAATCTTGGCCACTTTGTATGCCCTTATTTTCAATTTGATACCATCCTTTATTTCCTTAGTTAGCCACGGATGGTTATCCCTTCTCTTAAAGTTTTTCCTTCTTATTGGAATATATTTTTGTTGAGAGTTCTGAAATATCTCCTTAAATGTCCACCATTGCTCATCATCCATTTTACACTTTAATCTATTTTCCCAGTCCACTTAAGCCAACTCTGCTTCATACCTTTGTAGTCTCCTTTATTTAAGCTGAGGACACGAAAGTAGTGACCACTGAACTGTTGAACCAAGGCTGATCCTACAGCAATGGTCAGTTTCAAGATGAAGTAATCATCTCAGTAATGAGGGACTTAAAGATGTTCCATTGCATGCTGGTTCCTAGATTTCAGGGAGCTGTAATCATTGATAAAATTCAGGGGAAGTGGTTTGCCCTGTAGAAGGGAAACATCTGGGAATACATCATCCTTTTTAATTGGAGTTTCTGTAGAATCGGGAAATTGACTAGTACCGAATGGTGCAGCATCAAAGACAGACAAATAAGTAAAGGTTTCACTTTGTGGAATAGCAATTAAATGTAACAAGAGTGTAAACTATTGATAAGGTAACAAAGTAAGAGAGTTATAACAATCTCATAGCCCAATAGAAAAAGAACTTGTTAAGTAAAGAAACTAGTTTATTAACTAAAGTTATTGACAAGGGATAAAATTGAATTAAATTCTCCTGAAATGAACTTGTGTATAATCATGCAATGCAGAAACATGTGGATTGTCACATAGAGGGGAGTGAGCGAAATGCACAACTGGCAGTTTGTATGGATATCTTGGATTCGATAAAGGTTTAATCAACCTGCATACTGAGATTGGAACTGTAACTTGTTTGAGTCCCCAGACTAGCCATGCCCCAGTACTATCTGTTAAGTGCTATTGCATGTACTGTATGCTTAATAAACTAGGAATACCGATCTCAATGTGTAAGAACCTTATCGATTTGAGGAGCAGATAGAACATAAATAAAAACTATCTCTGACCAATGCATTATGCTAACTCTGAGGTTCTCATCTGTGACTTGTTAGTACAGTTTGGTACAGTGGCAGGGATGGAAACCTGATTGGAGAGATTCAAGCAGAGAGTTGTGAGAAAAGTGGCCATGGATTTGGTAAGTGACAACACATTCAAGGACTTTGGAAAGGAGAGCAAGACTACAGATGAAGCCATAGTTTGCAAGTAGATCAAGGGATGGAGGGTGGTTTTTCTCAGAAGTGATGACAGAGGTTTCGAATGTATCTGAGGAAAAGGAACTATTTGAATGTCTATTCCTATTTTTTTTTACTTGTGCGTGTGTTTCTTTCTCTCCCCATTCCACGGATTCTGTTCCTTTTTAAATGTTTATCAGCAACAGCAGTTCTGACAAAGGGTCCACAGCTGAAATATTATGAACATGCCTCCACATAGAAACATAGAAACATAGAAAATAGGTGCAGGAGTAGGCCATTCTTGAATATATTTAGTGTGTAGAGAATTCCACAGGTTCACCACTCTCTGGGTGAAGAAATTCCTCCTCATCTCGGTCCTAAATGGCTTACCCCTTATCCTTAGACTGTGTCCCCTGGTTCTGGACTTCCCCAACATTGGGAACATTCTTCCTGCATCTAACCTGTCTAACCCCGTCAGAATTTTAAACGTTTCTATGAGGTCCCCTCTCATTCTTCTGAACTCCAGTGAATACAAGCCCAGTTGATCCAGTCTTTCTTGATAGGTCAGTCCCGCCATCCCGGAAATCAGTCTGGTTAACCTTCGCTGCACTCCCTCAATAGCAAGAATGTCCTTCCTCAGGTTAGGCGACCAAAACTGTACACAATACTCCAGGTGTGGCCTCACCAAGGCCCTGTACAACTGTAGCAACACCTCCCCGCCCCTGTACTCAAATCCCCTCGCTATGAAGGCCAACGTACCATTTGCTTTCTTAACCGCCTGCTGTACCTGCATGCCAACCTTCAATGACTGATGTACCATGACACCCAGGTCTCTTTGCACCTCCCCTTTTCCTAATCTGTCACCATTCAGATAATTGTCTGTCTCTCTGTTTTTACCACCAAAGTGGATAACCTCACATTTATCCACATTATACTTCATCTGCCATGCATTTGCCCACTCACCTAACCTATCCAAGTCACTCTGCAGCCTCATAGCATCCTCCTCGCAGCTCACACTGCCACCCAACTTAGTGTCATCCGCAAATTTGGAGATACTACATTTAATCCCCTCGTCTAAATCATTAATGTACAGTATAAACAACTGGGGCCCCAGCACAGAACCTTGCGGTACCCCACTAGTCACTGTCTGCCATTCTGAAAAGTGCCCATTTACTCCTATTCTTTGCTTCCTGTCTGACAACCAGTTCTCAATCCATGTCAGCACACTACCCCCAATCCCATGTGCTTTAACTTTGCACACTAATCTCTTGTGTGGGACCTTGTCGAAAGCCTTCTGAAAGTCCAAATATACCACATCAACTGGTTCTCCCTTGTCCACTCTACTGGAAACATCCTCAAAAAATTCCAGAAGATTTGTCAAGCGTAATTTCCCTTTCACAAATCCATGCTGACTTGGACCTATCATGTCACCTCTTTCCAAATGCACTGCTATGTAATCCTTAATAATTGATTCCATCATTTTACCCACTACCGATGTCAGGCTGACCGGTCTATAATTCCCTGTTATCTCTCTCCCTCCTTTTTTAAAAAGTGGGGTTACATTGGCTACCCTCCACTCCATAGGAACTGATCCAGAGTCAATGGAATGTTGGAAAATGACTGTCAATGCATCCGCTATTTCCAAGGCCACCTCCTTAAATACTCTGGGATGCAGTCCATCAGGCCCTGGGGGTTTATCGGCCTTCAATCCCATCAATTTCCCCAACACAATTTCCCGACTAATAAGGATTTCCCTCAGTTCCTCCTCCTTACTAGACCCTCCGACCCCTTTTATATCCGGAAGGTTGTTTGTGTCCTCCTTAGTTGAATACCGAACCAAAGTACTTGTTCAATTGGTCCGCCATTTCTTTGTTCCCCGTTATGACTTCCCCTGATTCTGATTGCAGGGGACCTACGTTTGTCTTTACTAACCTTTTTCTCTTTACATATCTATAGAAACTTTTGCAATCCGTCTTAATGTTCGCTGCAAGCTTCTTCTCGTACTCCATTTTCCCTGCCCTAATCAAACCCTTTGTCCTCCTCTGCTGAGTTCTAAATCTCTCCCAGTCCCCGGGTTCACTGCTATTTCTGGCCAATTTGTATGCCACTTCCTTGGCTTTAATACGATCCCTGATTTCCCTTGATAGCCACGGTTGAGCCACCTTCCCCTTTTTATTTTTACGCCAGACGGGAATGTACAATTGTTGTAGTTCATCCATGCGGTCTCTAAATGTCTGCCATTGCCCATCCACAGTCAACCCCTTAAGTATCATTCGCCAATCTATCCTAGCCAATTCACGCCTCATACCTTCAAAGTTACCCTTCTTTAAGTTCTGGACCATGGTCTCTGAATTAACTGTTTCATTCTCCATCCTAATGTAGAATTCCACCATATTATGGTCACTTTTCCCCAAGGGGCCTCGCACAACGAGATTGCTAATTAATCCTCTCTCATTACACAACACCCACTCTAAGATGGCCTCCCCCCTAGTTGGTTCCTCGACATATTGGTCTAGAAAACCATCCCTTATGCACTCCAGGAAATCCTCCTCCACCATATTGCTTCCAGTTTGGTTAACCCAATCTATGTGCATATTAAAGTCACCCATTATAACTGCTGCACTTTTATTGCACACACCCCTAATTTCATGTTTGATGCCCTCCCCAACATCACTACTACTGTTTGGAGGTCTGTACACAACTCCCACTAACGTTTTTTGCCCTTTGGTGTTCTGCAGCTCTACCCATATAGATTCCACATCATCCAAGCTAATGAGCTTCCGAACTATTGCCTTAATTTCCTCCTTAACCAGCAATGCTACCCCACCTCCTTTTCCTTTTATTCTATCTTTCCTGAATGTTGAATACCCCTGGATGTTGAGTTCCCAGCCCTGATCATCCTGGAGCCACGTCTCCGAAATCCCAATCACATCATATTTGTTAACATCTATTTGCACAGTTAATTCATCCACCTTATTGCGGATACTCCTTGCATTAAGACACAAAGCCTTCAGGCTTGTTTTTTTAACACCCTTTGTCCTTTTAGAATTTTGCTGTACAATGGCCCTTTTTGTTCTTTGCCTTGGGTTTCTCTGCCCTCCACTTTTCCTCATCTCCTTTCTGTCTTTTGCTTTTGCCTCCTTTTTGTTTCCCTCTGTCTCCCTGCATTGGTTCCCATCCCCCTGCCATATTAGTTCAACTCCTCCCCAACAGCACTAGCAAACACTCCCCCTAGGACATTGGTTCCGGTCCTGCCCAGGTGCAGACCATCCGGTTTGTACTGGTCCCACCTCCCCCAGAACCGGTTCCAATGCCCCAGGAATTTGAATCCCTCCCTGCTGCACCACTGCTCAAGCCACGTATTCATCTCTCTACATGTGCTGAGTGTTTCCAGCAATTTTTGTTTCTGTTTTGGTTTGGCAAAAGTTGTTCAACAAATAAGTTGCTGTGCAAATGCAGCAATTAGATACATACATTTTTGAAGGAATTTCGTAGTCCTTGAACTTACCAACTGACAAAATTCAAGTAAATTATCATTTCACTGACTTCAATAAATAATGAAATAAACAATTGACATTTATAAATAATTCATTGCCTGAAACAAATAAATGAATAATCAATTGACTGAGACAAATAAATGCTTAATTCACTGCCTAGAATAATTAAATTCCCAATTGTTCTAAATAAATGACTTCCTGTATACAATAAATAAATCACCAGATTTCTCACAGAATCTGTTATGTTCAGAATAAATCCACAGGACTGTATCGCAAGCTCAAACTGTTGTGACCTTAGTTTCTTTATTCAGACTCCAGAGTGGAGAAGCAGCATGGTGAATCACCGTTTATACCTGCTTGCCCCAGGGTGCACAGGTGACCCTAAGGTCTCCCACAGGTGTGCCCCCTAGTGGCAAGTCTTACATATTGGTGAGGTTTACATACATACGTAACATCACTCGCCCCCAAAGTTATTTGCAAGTTGAGACGATTTGGCGCCCCGCGTCCCCAGGTCGATCGCCTGGGTTGAAGTCCTGACGTGGTGGGTTTATCCTCTTGGTTGACGGCGAGATCGATCATGTTAGTGGGTCGCTGGGGGCCAGGTCCTTTCACAGTGGTTCCTGGTTATCTGTAGTTTGCAGTGTGATCTAGTCCAAATGCTTTACACGTTAGCCCAGTACATGGTTTCACAATCAACCGCTCCGATTTCATCCCATGCACTCCATTCCCCTCCCTTGGCTAATGCGGTGCTAGCGGCCCAACTGGAGCCCTGAACATGGTCTACATCACTTATTCTGATGCCGCGTGGGGGGGGACAGTGTGATCATGGTGCATTCTCTGCTGATGACCTGCGGAAGGCTCGGTTCTGAGTGATTCTGTCTGGTGACAGCATAGCACCCGGGATAGCCGGGTCTGTAGGGAGTCTACCGTGACATGCGTGGTGCTTGGCTTAGTGATTTGGGCTGCCTGCTCCGGACTATTGTCGCTGACCCTAAGGTCTGGCAAGCCCAGGATGGCTGCAATGACCTTGAGACTTTCGGTAGTGGTGGGAGGCCTAGTGGTCCCCGTGGATCCTGGGCCGTAATATGGGGGCCCCGGACCACCGACTATGTGTAGCCATCCTGCCTTACTTTGCAACGTTAGGATGGGCCTTTTGTCTTTGCGACGGATAGGTTGCAACATCTCGTCTCGCGGTAACGTGGGATCCTGGCTGGTCCAGGTCCTAAACTGGGGGGCCATTACATAGAAACGTAGAAACATAGAAAATAGGTGCAGGAATAGGCCATTCAGCCCTTCGAGCCTGCACCACCATTCAATAAGATCATGGCTGATCATTCAACCTCAGTATCCCTTTCCTGCCTTCTCTCCATACCCGTTACGGTTGACCCCTCGCTTTCTAGCACTTCCATGACCGCGAGTGGGTCTGCAGGCTGTGCTGTTTCCACCCCGGTGGTGGGCAACGGTAGCCAACTGAGGGCATCAGTACCGTTCTCAGTGCCTGGTCCACGGCGGATCATGTTACAGTGCACAGACAGTGTTAGACATTCTCGAAACAACGCATCGATAATGGTGCCTCTGCTCTCCCAAGCTTGTGGGATGGGCAGCTTGTCTGACTCGAGCACATATTAGGACACTCTTTGGTACGTCTCTTTAGTCCTGTGAATACAGGCTGCTGCCTTGGTTAACTTATTGGATACATGTTCAATCGTTTGGGGCTCACCCGCTACTTTGGCTTGCTGCACAACACTCCCGGCCCCGTGTGATAACACATCACTTGTTACAAGTACTTTGTCAGATACATATACGACCAGTTGGTGTTCGCCCGCTACTTTGGCTTGTTGTAAGGTCCCCCCGACCCCATATGATAATACATCATTGGCCGCGAAAGACCGCTCACATGGGTTACATAGTGCAAACAACTTATGGAAATGTAGTGGGTTTCTGGCCTTCTCAGCGGTCGCCCTTTTACCTTTGCCCCAAACTCAGTTATCTTCCTTGTTGTGTGACACATTCTTCCATTCCGTTGCAGTGACCTCCCGTGGTCTGGCCGCGCTCTCGTCCCGTGGTCTGGACGCTCTCTCGTCCCATGGTCTGGCCGCGCTCTCGTCCCGTGGTCTGGACGCTCTCTCGTCCCGTGGTCTGGACGCTCTCTCGTCCCGTGGTCTGGCCGCGCTCTCGTCCCGTGGTCTGGACGTTCTCTCGTCCTGTGGTCTGGACACACCTTCGTCCCATGGTCTGGATGCACTCTCGTCCCATGGTCTGGACGCCTTCTCGTCTGTGTCCGTGATGCCGGCTGCCGCGATCTTCCTCCCCAGGAATTTGGCCTCTGGCATCGGGGAGGCGCATTTGGATCATTTCAGCCGGAGTCCCACTCTGCATGGTTGACCTGGAACCTCTTCCATCGTCGCGAAGAGGTCATCGGCTTTGGGTGTTAGGTACCGCGCCTGTACCACTGCTCGGTTAATCTTCACCTCCTCGTGGTCGTGATGAGCGGCCTGTGCCTCGGGGATCTGCAAATCTGCACTTCAATGCCTGGTTCAGCTGAAGGTGGGGGTTTGTTCAGCCTTTGAGAAGAGGAGACGTCATTCGTTGGAGAAGGTATGCAGAGGTCTTCCCAGTTCCATCGAATCTTCCCCATCCACCTCCTACCAAGCAGCGTTGACCCATCACCTGAAACAATCCACAGTGGTAAATCGTGCACTGCTCCCTCATGCGATATTCTTATGTCCACACTACCAATAACTGGTATTGTTCCTTGGTGTAGGTGTGCAGCTTTGTCTGAATCGGGATCAGCTTGGGTCGCTGTGCTTTGTCGCCCCACAGCCTCTCGAATGCCTTCTAGCTCATAACTGATTGACTCGCCCCCGTGTCTAGTTCCATGGAGACTGGAGTGCTGTTAAGTTCAACTTTTAACATTATTGGAAAGCTTTTGATGGTGAAGGTGTGTATCCCATATACTTCCTCTTCATCCTCAGGTTCAGTTGCTCGTTCATCGTGATCCTCGCTGGATCGCTCATCCTCTCCTGATTCTGCCACGTGGTGAGTCAGAGATCATTTGCACATTCGCTGGAGGCGCCTCATTGTTCCACAACCCTTGCACACATAAGGCTTGAATCGGCATTCATGAGCTCTATGGCTGCACTCACAGCGCCAACATGGTGCTAATGGATACGCATTCATGCCCCACGGCGGACTCTGAGTCACTCTAGGCCTAGGTCTGGCCTCTGCAGTCATGTGGGCCCTGCCCTGTGCCATTCTGCCTGCTGAAAACATTATTTTATGCACCGTACTTGCCGGTGAGCTTCGATTCTGTGAAGATATCTGTTTCATGTTATCGCTTGTGGCTATGAAGACTTGGGCTATCATGATGGCCTTGCTCAGATTTAGGAATTCGGCAGACAGCAGTTTGCGAAGAATGACCTCGTGGCCAATTCCAAGCACGAAAAAGTCCCGCAACATTTCCCTCAAGGATCCTGCAAATTCGCACTGTCCCGCAGGGCGTCTTAGGTCGGCGACAAAACTTACCACGTTGTGGCCCTTGGAGCGATGATGCATGTAAAAGCGATATCTGGCCATCAAGATGCTCTCCTTTGGCTTGAGGTGTTCCCTAACCAGTGTACACAGCTCTGTGTAAGACTTGTCCGTTGGTTTGACCGGTGCCAGCAAATTTTTGAGGAGGCCATATATCGAAGACCCACATACAGTGAGGAGAATCGCCCTGCGCTTGATCGTCGTTTTGGCCTTGTCGAATTCGATGGCCACGAAGTACTGGTCGAGGCACTCAACGAAGGCTTCCCAATCATCACCCTCAACAAATCTCTCAAGAATATCAATGGCAGCCATTACCACGTGAAAGTTTCTGATCTGTTACCCGTCGCCAATTTGTTATGTGCAGAATAAATCCACAGGACTGTATCGCAAGCTCAAACTGTTGTGACCTTGTTCTCTTTATTCAGACTCCAGAGTGGAGAAGCAGCATGGTGAATCACCTTTTATACCTGCTTGCCCCAGGGTGCGCAGGTGACACTAAGGTCTCCCACAGATGTGCCCCCTAGTGGCAAGTCTTACATTTTTGTGAGGTTTACATACATACATAACAGAATCCAATCTAGTTGCCTAAATAATCAATCAATCCCGACTCTTCCTGACCCTGCTTGCAGACAGGATTAATCTAATAGCCATTCTTCTTGTTTACCAGCTCATGTTTTGATCAGTACCTGCCTAGAAGCTGCATGGCAGTACCTCCAACTAACACAAATCAGGTCACACAGATGTGTGTGCGGAGTCAGCAAGACGCAACTGACTGAGTGGGTTTCTAAAGGGCCTCTGATAGCAAAGATCACTAGAATAGTTTTGACATCGTCATCTCTGAAACCTAAAATCACAATCACGGCTTTTGAAATACTTGTGTGCGCACATCTTGTTTAAGCACAGTTGTTTCACTGGTGCAGTCGATACGCTGAAGCCACGTCCCAAGTCAAATGTGGCAAATTCAGAGCACAATATGAATTAGACCAGGAAGTACCATAAAACTAATTTATTTTCTGTTGCAAATCTACTAAAAATAGTGTAATAGCATTGTTGCTGGACTAGTAATCCAGTCGGCCTGGACGAATACCCTGGAGACATGAGTTCAAATCCCACCATGGCAGCCGGGGAATTTAAATTCAGTTAATTAAATAAATCTGGAATAAAAAGTAATGGTGACCATGGGCCCGAATTTCATTGACCTACCGCCCACCACTGCAGAGCTACTGCCCAAAAATACCAGTTTGGTGGAAAAAACACAGACCGCCGACCTACTGCCCAGCGGGAACTTCATCGGAGAAGTACCGCTGGCAGTAGTCCATGCTGCCCACCCATGGAAAAATTCGCCAAAAACGCAAGTTTCATCATTAGGATCCTGTAAGATCCTGTTACCACCCGCCAAAAAGACCGTTGTGAAAAAGGTGGTCTTACCTGGATATTGAGCGGATCGTACGGACAATGGAGGTGAGCCGTCCAGAACAGTAGATCCCAGGTCAGATTTTAATCGCTGTTGCAATATTTTTCCCTGAGAAAAACATGATAAATTGAAGTTAAAATGCTCCGTTGAAGGGCATGTGTGGGGTAGAAAGCAGACATGAGCTCCCAATTACAATAAAGGCTCCATGGACTTGTGGTATAAGGGTCTTGACACAACTGCATGCAGAAG
This sequence comes from Pristiophorus japonicus, assembly GCF_044704955.1. Classification (NCBI taxonomy): domain Eukaryota; kingdom Metazoa; phylum Chordata; class Chondrichthyes; family Pristiophoridae; genus Pristiophorus; species Pristiophorus japonicus. Next base: position 49,870,338 of record NC_091984.1, on the reverse strand, counting down.
AGATTTAGGAGCCGATTTTCAGCAAGGCCTCCTCTCACCCAAGTGCCGCCCAAAGTGCCGCCGATGGCCGGCGAGGTACCGGACAGTACTTTGGGCGGGTTATTCATCGCCGAGGTCCCTCGAAGGTCAGCGGGTGGCAAATGGACAACGTACGCTGCCAATCTGGGTGGCAGCGGGCAGGACAGGAGGTCTCATTCTCGGCGGCAGAGGCGCTTGCCGCCCAAGTGCCACCGAGGATGGAGTCGGGCCCACGGAGGGTCGAAGACCTGAAAAAAAAATCAATAGTAAAAAATTTAAAAACTATCCGAAGACCTTCAGGGGACCCCATGCAGGTAAGTCGCTTTTGAAATTTTAAAAAAAATATTCACTTACCTTTTTTTCAGGTTCTTCAAACTTACTGTCGGGGACAGACCAGCCTCCTCACAGCGGTCCACTCCTGTTCTGCCACCGAGTCCCGCCTGCAGGAATTCTGGGAGCTCAATGGGTGGAAGGTCAGTTGCACCACTCGGCCGTCTGTTGACGTCAGCGGGCAGTTCCCAGCGGCTCTCCCCTCCCGCCCGTTCCAGGCCACCTCCAAAGTGGCACTGAGCGGATCTTCAGGAGGAATGTAGGCGGCAGTGGCGTCAGTCGGTGGCAGCGGGCGGTGAGTGATGAACTTCGGCCCATAGAAACACCCTGTGAGTCTCCAGAGTAATGAGCTCATGTGAAAGTATATAACCAGTAATAAAATCCTGTAAGTCTCTCTTAAAAGCCAGGATGAGATCTTGACAAGAACATTTACTCAAATACAGAAGATACAAATATATATATATAATATATATTCCACTGATATAATTTGATTGAATAACATGTAAAGTTAGGGGTGGAGTTCAGCGATCTGTTAGCTCAAAAATTGTACACTCAAATGCCAATCATAATGTCTGGCCTCCAAGTTCTGGAACTATTTGTAGTCAAAGCCACCCGTCGTGGATTGATGACCCTTACTTGTCTTAGCTAAATGAGGTAATATCAGGACCCTTTAAAGAGTCACATCATAACTGTAAGGCAAATTTTTTAGCACACTGCATTACATTTAAAGGACATTTGTATGTTTCTCAGCACATACCCCTCATTATCTAAAAGTTAGACACTGATCAAGTGTGGTAAAAAAAAATGTTTATTGAATTGTACAACATTCAAAAGTAGCTGAACATTCAAACATATCAAGCAAAATATTTAACAGTATTTCAAAAAACAGTACATTTAGCATCAAAAGCTAACACCTTAAACACCAACAACAACATGAACAATATATACAAACATCACCAACACCCAATCTTCTACCCACTCCCACCACCTCTCTTCCCCCTACCCCCTCGATGTGAGTCCCATTCTCCTCTTGATGGGTTGGCCATCCCCATGCCAACTCACACCCCTGCCCCTCACCACATCAGCTCCATGATGTGGTGCAGCAGTGCACCCGGAGCGCTGCTGTCGTGTTCCATGCCGTAGCCCGAGACCATCGATTGGCGCCTGGCATCGACAGAGTCGATGGTTCGCTGCACGGTGGTGATCAGCTGTGACATACTGTTGGTATGCTGCTCTGCGCTGTTGCCAGCTATCTCAGCCATGGCCTGGAGGTGCTCTCGGCCTAGGTCGACGCTCGTCCTCGACAGCTGAGCCATTTCCTGCATTGCTTCTGCCCGCCTTGCATCATCACAGGTGGCACACATGTCAAGAGGATGGAGTCCTCCTCTTCCACCTCCTCGAGCTCGTGGGACAAACACTGGGCCTTCTCTCTCCTCTTCCTCCTGGTCTTCGTCTCTGTGCGTTGCAGAGTTAGATGCAGGGGTTATGGGAGATGTTGAAGCGGGGTCAGAAGGAGCTGCTGGGTGGGCTCCTGATGAGGTCGAGGTGGATGGTGTTGGTGTTGCACATTGTCTTGTGTGCCAGGGGTGGACGAGGTGCCTAAGAAGGTGCTCTCCGATTCATCATCTGCAAGTAGAATGCAACATTTCAGTGTTTAGCAGGGGCGGGGTAGGGAGAGGGGTGGTTAGTAATGCTGATATGAGTACCGTGACGTACCACAGTCTTATTTCAAGGGCTACCAGTGCTACATCGCCACACTCTAAATGGCCAACAGACAGCACATTAAAATGCATTTGACATCACATTACATGACCTTGCATGACATGAGCGTAACAAAGACCAGAGATTATGATCAACTTACCATGCTGTAGTACGGGATCAGCACCACCATGTGTGGTGGCACGGGGGTGGTCACCAACCAACGCCAAGGCACGCTCCTCGATGTCCGTCACTTCGATGACCTCTGGCGAGCCCCCTCCCGTGCCACACTGCGGTGAGGCCTTGGTTGTTCTTTTCCTCTGCAGAAATAAAATTTACAATCTGTTGTGTATGGAGAAAGAGTCAGACTGAACACTGTGAGCTCAAAGTAAAGTGTGACCTTAGTCTTTGATTACAGGTCTCCAGAGTGCCTCTCCAACCTGTGAAGCCTCCTTAAATACCTGTGCTCCCAAGGGATTATGGGATCCCTTGGGACTCCAGGAGATGAGCCCTCTGGTGGCTGTACAGGGTAAATACAAGTCCACATATATAACACAATCTTTAACAGCTGCATCATCATCATCATCATCATCATAGGCAGTCCCTCGAAAAAGAGGAAGCATCTAAAAGTGAGTTCTTAGGTGACTGAACAGTCCAATAAGGGAATTACAGTCTCTGTCACAGGTGGGACAGACAGTCGTTGAAGGAAAGGGTGGGTGGGTGGGACTGGTTTGCCGCATGCTCCTTCCGCTGCCTGCGCTTGATTTCTACATGCTCTCGGCAACGAGACTCGAGGTGCTCAGCGCCCTCCCGGGTGCTCTTCCTCCACTTAGGGTGGTCTTTGTAGGTGCTTTGCAGGTGCAACATACACATACACACAACGGCTACATATACGTTTTGAGTAGTACGGGAGTGCAACAATAAGATCTTTACTTACTCTTGCTGCTGCAACCACATCATTCCATCTCTTCCTGCACTGGTCTCCATCACGAACCATGGTGCCCACTGCGGACACGGCCTCCCCAATCTCCCGCCAAATGAGTTTATATTTCTGTGGGGCTGGCTTGCCACGACCATCCCGGGTGAGCACTCTGTAACGGCGCTCCACCTCGGAGACAAGTGCCTCCAGCTCATCATCTGTCAACCAGGGAGCTCTTGGCCTCCCTGCATTGGACTTCCTGGCAACTTTTCTACCACTCATGATGGGTTTTCAAGGTGGATGCCTGATGATTCTCTTGCCTCTCCCTCTCAATGACTTCCCTCTGTAACTGTCAGGTGCAAGTCACTCACAAGATTTTCTGCGCATGCGGAGCTGACCCCTCAGCCCCAATTGTGGGCATCAGTCCAAAAAAACTACCCCAGAATTTTTATTCTAATCTCACGCATGCGCGGTGCACGGCCTCCGATCTTTCCCGAGTCGAGAGGCCTGCACCTACCGCCAACTCCCACTGCCGCCCGCTACCGGCCGATGCCTCCCGCTCCCGCCGACAAAACCGGGATGAATCTCACACCCAATCGGCCCCAGCAGTAGCGGGTGGTAAAAAATCATGCACCGCCCAGGGACCGCCGAAAAACGGGTGGAATTTAGGTTTGATCAAATTTGGGCCCCATGAAACTACTGGATTGTCATAAAAACCTATCTGGTTCACTAATGTCCTTGAGGGGAGGAAATCTGCCATCCTTACCTGGTCTGGGCCTGCATGTGACTCCAAACCCACAGCAATGTGATTGATTCTTAACTGCCTTCTGAAATGGCCCAGCAAGCCACTCAGTCAGGAATAGGCAATAAATGCTGGCCTTGCCAGTAACACCCACATCCCATGAACAATTTTTTTAAAATGAGGTAACCACTCATGAAATACCCATAAATCACAAATTGCCACATCTTGTGTAAAAGAACCTTATTGGGATAATATGTGAAATACCAGCTCCTCCATCTGCTATAAAATATCAGTTAATTTGCCACAGTGTCAGTGGGTGTATAAGTTACTTGATGTACAGCACACAACACATGTGCAAAACTCAGACAGAACTCTTAATCTTTCATTCAGCGTACTTCTAATGGTATCTAGTGGCAAGTTATTGAATACACAGTTTGCTTACTGTTGAATATTCTATTAATACAATAATAACAATACAAGAATATTTAATTTTATAGCAGTTTCAATTATATTTGAGTCTACATTAATACCTGTCTTTATTTTTGAATTGCATATTGGATTTTTAATTAAAAACAAAGCACAGTCTTTCAACCAACTATGGTTAATCGATCAATGGGAATTTAATAATATTTGGACCTCTACAGGAAAAAATATATTTTCCCTCTGTATATAGTGTAAGTCCTGGCCAGTTCCACACTTGCATAGTGCTATATTTATGTGTACCTGGAGAAGGCACAGAAACCTGGTGCAGCAGCAGGATATAAAATCTACTGCTGCTTAAAGGAGCAATGGCAGCACTGGAGGAAGCAGAGGAATGCGTGCAGTTCTGGTCACCACGCTACAGTAGAGATGTGATTGCACTAGAGAGGGTACAGAGGAGATTTACGAGAATTTTGCCTGGTCTGGAGAATTTTAGCTATGAGGAAAGAGTGAATAGGCTGGGGTTGTTTTCTTTGGAACAGAGGAGGCTGAGGGGAGATTCAATTGAGTTGTATAAAATTATGAGGGGCTTAAGATAAAGTGGATAGGAAGGATCCATTTCCCTTAGCAGAGGGATCAATAACCAGGGGGCATAGATTTAAAGTAATTGGTAGGAGATTTAGAAAGGATTTGAGGGGAAATGTTTTCACCTAGTGGGTGGTGGGGCCTGGAACTCACTGACTGAAAGGGTGGTAGAGGCAGAAACCCTCACCACATTTAAAAAGTGCTTGGATGTGCACTTGAAGTGCCATAACCTACAAGGCTACGGACCAAGAGCTGGAAAGTGGGATTAGGTTGGATTGCTATTTGTTGGCTGGCACGGACACGATGGGCCCAAATTACCCCCTTCCGTGTTGTAAATTTCTATGATTCTATGATTCTACAGCTAACAAGGATGGCAGCCAGGTCAAAGTACTGGGCAGTAAAGCAGGAAGCTGGCTTGCATGTTGTTGTAATGGAGATACAGAGCAGGAGAGACAATCTGTTTGGAGCTGATGTGGCTGGAGACGCACCAAGATTGTGGTACGCAGTATGTGGAGCGAGGTGGCTGTGACAGTGACGGGACTGGATAGATGCAGAAAGAATGTTCCCGATGTTGGGGAAGTCCAGAACCAGAGGTCACAGCCTAAGGATAAGGGGTAAGCCATTTAGGACCGAGATGAGAAGAGGCTTCTTCACTCAGAGAGTTGTTAACCTGTGGAATTCTCTACCGCAGAGAGTTATTGATGCCAGTTCGTTAGATATATTCAAGAGGGAGTTAGATATGGCCCTTATGGGCTAAAGGGATCAAGGGATATGGAGAGAAAGCGGGAAAGGGGTACTGAGGTGAATGATCAGCCATGATCTTATTGAATGGTGGTGTAGGCTTGAAGGGCCGAATGGCCTACTCCTGCACCTATTTTCTATGTTTCTATGTTTCTATGTGAGTGCTTCTTCCTTGAACCCAATGACACTTCTGCAGTGTAGAAAGAAGTTTATTAATCTTACCAGAACAGCTAAGATAAGCTACCTGTTTCCCTGACCTTTCCTTGCAACCTCTTTATACGTGCGGCACTCCCCCATGCATTACATTCCCAGTGGCAGAGGAGACTGAGGTGAAAGCGCCATCGGACAGTGAGAAGCAAAGGCCCTGTAGAAATCAACCACTAGCTCGCAAGCCAGCAGACTCAGTTCCCTGGGTGAGCATCACACTTGCATATAAGAACTGAGGACCATCTCAGAGACCCTGAGACAGTTGACAGGGGTCATGATGAAGTCCAGCGCAATCTTCAGTGCTAATATGCAAAAGGTATTTGGCGTAATGCAATGTTACCTGGAGCAGGTGATTGCCCGGCAAGCATCTAAATCCAGACCATTCAGCACATCCAAAGGAGATGCTTTGACCAATGTCCCTTAGGCCTTCAAGGACCATTTAAAGAGAATAATGGAAAGCAGTTTCCAAGAGCTTCAGGGTGACATCTCTTAGAATCTGCAACATCGACCATCAGGTCTGCCTTTCTGCTGCTCAGTGCGCACCGACATCCAGGCCCCAGCACAAGCAGCCTTCATGATGTCATGTTCTCGCCTGATAATATCGTGTGTGATCTTCCCAGCCCTACAACGAGGTCATCTTAATCTACATATAGATTGGGCAAACAAAATTGGTAGCAATACAGTGGAGGAGGATTTCCTGGAGTGTATTAGGGATGGTTTTCTAGACCAATATGTCGAGGAGCCAACTAAACGGCTGGCCATCCTAGACTGGGTGATGTGTAATGAGAAAGGACTAATTAGCAATCTTGTTGTGCGACACTCCTTGGGCAAGAATGACTATAATATGTAGAATTCTTTATTAAGATGGAGAAAGACACAGTTAATTCAGAGACTAGGGTCCTGAACTTAGGGAAAGGTAACTTCGATGGTATGAGACGTGAATTGGCTAGAATAGACTGGCAAATGATACTTAAAGGGTTGACGGCGGATAGGCAATGACAAACATTTAAGGATCAGATGGATGAACTTCAACAATTGTACATCCCGGTCAGGAGTAAAAATAAAACAGGGAAGGTGGCTCAACCGTGGCTAACAAGGGAAATTAAGGATAGTGCTAAATCCAAGGAAAAGGCACATAAATTGGCCAGAAAAAGCAGCAAACCTGAGGACTGGGAGAAATTTAGAATTCAGCAGAGGACAAAGGGTCTAATTAGGAGGGGGAAATAGAGTAGGAGAGGAAGCTTGCTGGGAATATAAAAACTGACTGCAAAAGCTTCTATAGATATGTGAAGAGAAAAAGATTAGTGAAGAAAAACGTGGGTTCCTTGCAGTCAGAATCAGGTGAATTTATAATGGGGAACAAAGAAATGGCAGACCAATTGAACAAATACTTTGGTTCTGTCTTCGCGAAGGAAGACACAAATAACCTTCCGGAAATATTAGGGGACAGAGGGTCTAGTGAGAAGGAGGAATTGAAGGAAATCCTTTTAGTCACGAAATTGTGTTAGGGAAATTGAAATAAATCCCAGGGCCTGATAGTCTGCATCCAAGAGAACGTAACGAAGTGGTCCTAGAAATAGTGGATGCATTGGTGATCATTTTCCAGCAGTTTATTGACTCTTGATCAGTTCCTATGGACTGGAGGGTAGCTAATATAACATCACTTTTTAAGAAAGGAGGGAGAGAGAAAATGGGGAATTATAGACCGGTTAGCCTGACATCAGTGGTGGGGAAAATGTTGGAATCAATTATTAAAAATGAAATAACAGCACATTTGGAAACAGTGACAGGATTGGTCCAAGTCAGCAGGGATTTATGAAAGGGAAATCATGCTTGACAAATCTTCTAGAATTTTTTGAGGGTGTAACAGGGGAGAACCAGTGGATGTAGTGTATTTGGACTTTCAAAAGGCTTTTGACAAGGTCCCACAAAAGAGATTAGTGTGCAAAATTAAGGCACATGGTATTGGAGGTGATGTAATGACGTGGATAGAGAACTGGTTGGCAGACAGGAAGCAGAGAGTCGGGATAAACGGGTTTTTTTCAGAATGGCAGGCAGTGACTATTGGGGTGCCGCAGGGCTCAGTACTGGGACCCCAGCTATTTACAATATACATCAATGATTTAGATGAAGGAATTGAGTGTAATATCTCCAAGTTTGCAGATGACACTAAGCTGGGTGGCGGTGTGAGCTGCGAGGAGGATGCGAAGAGGCTGCAGCGTGATTTCGACAGGTTAGGTGAGTGGGCAAATGCATGGCAGATGCAGTATAATGTGAATAAATGTGAAGTTGGCCACTTTGGTGGCAAAAACACGAAGGCACAGTATGATCTGAATGGCGGCAGATTAGGAAAAGGAGAGATGTAACGAGACCTGGGTGTCATGGTACATCAGCCGTTGAAAGTTGGCATGCAGGTACAGCAAGCGGTTAAGAAGGCAAAAGGCATGTTGGCCTTCATAGCTAGGGGATTTGAGTCTGGGAGCAGGGAGGTCTTACTGCAGTTGTGCAGAGCCTTGGTGAGGCCTCACCTGGAATATTGTGTTCAGTTTTGTTCTCCTAATCTGAGGAAGGACATTCTTGCTATTGAGGGAGTGCAGCAAAGGTTCACCAGACTGATTCCCGGGATGGTAGGACTAACATATGAGGAGAGACTGGATCGACTGGTTCCTGTATTCACTGAAGTTTAGAAGATTGAGAGGGGATCTCATAGAAACATATAAAATTCTGACAGGACTGAACAGGTTAGATGCAGGAAGAATGTTTCCAATGTAGGGGAAGTTCAGAAGCAGGGGACACAGTCTAAGGATAAGGGGTAAGCCATTTAGGACCGAGATGAGGAGAAACTTCTTCACTCAGAGAGTTGTTAACCTGTGGAATTCTCTGCCGCAGAGAGTTGTTGATGCCAGTTTGTTTGATATATTCAAGAGGGAGTTAGATATGGCCCTTATGCCTAAAGGGATCAAGGGGTATGAAGAGAAAGCAGGGAAGGGGTACTGAGGTGATGATCAGCCATGATCTTATTGAATGGTGGTGCAGGCTCGAAGGGCCAAATGGCCTACTCCTGCACCTATTTTCTATGTTTCTATGTTTCAAAGTGACTTGTAATAGAGAGCTCCCTCTAGTGGACTACTGCTCTACCTAGTGGACTACTGTGGTAATGCAACTAATGATGTATACAATAAATTCAGATGGAGGGTGAGAAAGTTGGATCTCTAACCAGCATACTAAGCTTAAATAAAGGAGACTATGAAGGTATGAGAGTTGGCTAAAGTGGACTCGGAAAATAGATTGAAGTGTAGGACAGTTGATGAACAGTGGCATACATTTAAGGAGATATTTCACAACTCTCAAGAAAAATATATTCCAGTGAGGAGGAAAGGGTGTAAGAGAAAAGATAGCCATCCGTGGCTAACTAAAGAAATAAGGGATGGCATCCAATTAAAAACCAGGGCATACAAAGTGGCCAAAACTAAACTAGTGGGGGGACAGAAGATTGGGAAGCTTTTAAAAACCAGCAAAGGATGACTACAAAAATGATTAAGAAAGGGAAGATAGACTATGAAAGTAAACTAGCATGAAATATAAAAACAGATAGCAAGAGTTTCTATAGGTATATAAAAAGGAAAAGAGTGGCTAAAGTAAATGTTGGTCCCTTAGAGGATGAGACCGGGCAATTAGTAATGGGGAGCAATAAGATGGCAGAAACGATGAACAAATATTTTGTATCAGTCTTTATGGTAGAGGACACTAACAATATCCCAACAGTGAATAGTCAAGGGGCAATAGGGGGGAGGAACTTAACACAATCACAATCACTAAGAAGGCGGTACTCAGTAAGATAATTGGACTAAAGGCAGATAAAATCCCTGGGCTTGCATCCTAGGGTCTTAAGAGAAGTAGCAGCAGGGATTGTGGATGCATTGGTTGTAATTTACCAAAATTCCCTGGATTCTGGGGAGGTCCCAATGGATTGGAAAACTGCAAATGTAACGCCCCCAATTTAGAAAAGGAGGCAGACAAAAAAGCAGGAAACTATAGACCAGTTAGCCTAACATCTGTGGTTGGGAAAATGTTGCAGTCCATTATTAAAGAAGCAGTCGCAGGACATTTAGAAAAGCAAAATTCAGTCAGGCAGAGTCAGCATGGATTTATGAAGGGGAAGTCATGTTTGACAAAGTTGCTGGAATTCTTTGAGGATGTAACGAACAGGGTGGATAAAGGGGAACCAGTGGATGTGGTGTATTTGGACTTCCAGAAGGTATTTGACATGGTGCTACATAAAAGATTACTGCACAAGATAAAAGTTCATGGGGTTGGGGGTAATATATTAGCATGGATAGAAGATTGGCTAACTAACAGAAAACAGAGAGTCGGGATAAATGGTTCGTTCTCGGGTTTGCAATGAGTAACGAGTGGGGTTCCGCAGGGATCAGTGCTGGGACCCCAACTATTTACAATCTATATAACGACTTGGAAGAAGGGACTGAGTGTAATGTAGCCAAGTTTGCTGATGATACAAAGATGGGAGGAAAAGCAATGTGTGAGGAGGACACAAAAAATCTGCAAAATGACATAGAAAGGCTAAGTGAGTGGGCAAAAATTTGGCAGATGGAGTATAATGTTGAAAAGTGTGAAGTCATGCACATTGGCAAAAAAATTCAAAGAGCAAGTTATTATTTAAATGGAGAAAGATTGCAAAGTTCTGCAGTACTGCAGGACCTGGGGTACTTGTGCATGAAACATAAAAGGTTAGTATGCAGGTACAGCAAGTGATCAGGAAGGCAAATGGAATCTTGGCCTTTATTGCAAAGGGGATGGAGTATAGAAGAAGGGAAGTCTTGCTACAGCTATACAGGGTATTGGTGAGGCCACACCTGGAATACTGCGTGCAGTTTTGATTTCCATATTTACGAAAGGATATATTTGCTTTGGAGGCAGTTCAGAGAAGGTTCACTAGGTTGATTCCGGAGATGAGGGGGTTGACTTATGAGGAAAGGTTGAGTAGGTTGGGCATCTACTCATTGGAATTCAGAAGAATGAGAGGTGATCTTATCGAAACGTATAAGATTATGAGGGAGCTTGGCAAGGTGGATGGAGAGAGAATGTTTTCACTGATAGGGAAGAATAGAACTAGAGAGCATAATCTTAGAATGAGAGGCCACCCATTTAAAACTTAAATGAGAAGAAATTTCTTCTCTCACAGGGTTATAAATCTGTGGAATTTGCTGCCTCACAGAGCTGTGGAAGTTGGGACATTGAATACATTTAAGAGAGAAATAGATAGTTTCTTAAACGATAAAGGAATAAGGGGTTATGTGGAACGGACAGGGAAGTGGACCTGAGTCCATGATCGGATCAGCCATGATCGTATTAAATGGCGGAGCAGGCTTGAGGGGCCATATGGCCTACTCCTGCTCCTATTTCTTATGTTCTTATGTAAGTTTTTATAAAATGATCATGTGACAAGGTCACATGGCAAATTACTGTAGAGCCATCTTGTGTGCAGTGTGCTTAGTGAAGTCGTAAAGAATATATCGCATTGGCGAATGAGGATAGGATTTCTGGATTCTCTAGCTGAAATTTTTGTTGGTGGATGACGCAGCCAAACAACAGAGAGACTTTGAGAGGTTCTTTTTTTTGCAGCACAGCTAAAAATCCAATGTTGACATTGCCAGATTCCAGATGGCCACGTCTATGGGAATAGTAACGTGCTTGGGTCAGTTCCATCGTGGCAGAGATTTTCGGAGCGTATGTGGAGCGGTTAGAAATATTTTTCACTGCAAATAGTATCGTCGAAGTCCCCAATGATGAAAACCGTAACCAGGTGGTGTTAAAAAGAAAATGAGCTATTTTCCTGACTGAACCAGGCCCCGAGGTGTATGAAACCTGGAAAAATGTGCTTGTCAAGCCAAAGGACGCGTCACTGATGGAGATTCTAACTAAGTTAGGACAGCATTACAGTGCCGAGTCCCTAGAAATTGCAGAAAATTATCGTTTTGGATCTCAAAATCAATTCCACGACGAGGGTATCAGTGAGAACATTGTAGCTTTAAATTAGCTGTCTATTCACTGTCATTTCATAATCACTCAGGACCAAGCATTGCGTGACCGCTTTGTTTGTAGGATGAAAAATAAAGCAATCAGAAGAAAGTTGATGACAACCACTAACTTGACTATTGATTTAGCTTGTCAGACAGCTATGTCAATGGATATGGCTGACAAATAGTCCCAAGAATTTTGTGCAATTTCCAGTCATCAGACAACCGAGGTGAATCGCCTGCAGGTTAAAGGTAAAAGGCAATTGGGCCCCAATACCTCAGCAACTGGCCAGGGTAACAATGCATTGAAGTCATGCTATCGGTATCTGGGACAACACATTGCTCAAAGCTGTCCATATGTGAAGGCGGGGTGTTACTTCTGCAAGAAAACTGGGCATCTTGTAAAGATTAAACATATGTTCAATGCAAGAAGTAAAAATCACCAGACACTACATAGCATTGAAGAGAAGCAACAGGACGAGGAGGTTCTGTAGATGCACGCCATCAGGAGCACGCGGGTATTTCACAGCGATTTGCAAAATATAGTCATCCAAGGTTGCAGGAACCAGGATACCCATGGAAATTGATACTGGTGCATCTCCTGAGTATAGTACCGGAATCGCTATATCTCGACAAGTTGAGTGATTTTTCGATGGAGAAATAGAAGATAGAGCTGCAAGGCTATTCAGGAGAGCAAATCCCTGTGGTAGGACGTATCACTGTACAGGTAAAATACAAGGATCAGTTTCAGAGCTTGCCTCTCTTAGCAGTGGCAGGAGACAAGCCTGCCTTAATAGATAGAAATTTGTTGGGATCACTGAAGCTGGATTGGAATGAGATCTTTTGTGTGAAAATGAAATTTGGATCAAAAGATGACATCATCAAGCAGTATCCGAAGGTGTTCCATGAAACAGGCAGTCCGATCCAAGGTTTCAAGGCAAATGTCAGGGTACAGAAGGACGCTACACCAGTTTATTGCAAGCCACGTCCCGTACCATACGCACTCAAGGAGAAAGTTGAGCTAGAACTCAAAAGACTAGACACTGAGAACATTATCTCGAAGATAGATCTAAGTAATTGGGCTACACCCATTGTTGTTGTACCTAAGTCTGATGGTAATGCTGATGCTATGTCCAGGTTGCCATCCCCATCACAAGTTATACCCAATAGGGAAGAAGTGTTCAATTTTTCATACATTGATGAACTGCCGAAGAGATTGGTAGAGCAACCAAACGTGACCCAGTTATGTCAAAGGTGTATGATTACATCGTAAATGGATGGTCAATCCAGATATCAGTGAAAGATATTTATCCATAGGAATGAATTATCTGTGAATAAAAATTGTATCATGTGGAGTGCAAGAGTAGTTATTCCAAATAAGTTCAGTTCTAAATTGTTAGGAGATTTTCATGACCAGCACCTGGGAATGTGCTTGACCAAGTGTTTTGCACGCAGTTACTTATGGTGGCCAGGTTTAGATAAAGATAGAGTACATTTGCACAGTTCATAAGCAGAAATGGTGTGAAACATACCAAGGTTCCACTGCACCACCTTGCTTCAAAAGGTGCAGCAGAGCGCACAGTACAAATTGCAAAATGTGCTCTCATCAAGCAAATGTTGGATCCAAATCCAAAGAAACAGCAGTTGTCTTTGGACCACAAACTGACAAATTTTCTGATTACTTATCATAATACTCCTTATACAACTACTGGTAGAACACCAGCTAAGTTGTTTCTTAAACGACAGCCATGAACCAGGTTCTCATTGTTAATGCCGAACTTGGCACAGTCAGTTGAAGAAAAACAATTAAGACAGAAAGAGAGTCATGATAGATAGAGTAAGAGAGAGAAGTTTGAAATTGAATCAGAAAGTTAGAATGAAGAACCATCACCATAAATGGTTAAAGTGGTTACCAGGAAGATTAGTGAAGATATGTGGTCCTCGCACATATTTGGTCAAGATGTTTGGTCATGGAAAGGTTAGGTTTGTTCACATTGATCATATTTTACCTACAGATAGGAAGGAGTTGAAAGTTGGAATGATTTGATTATTTCTAATGAGTCAGATAGTCTTGTACCAGTAGAGTACCAGTAGCAAATCCTACACCAGATGTATTGGCAATAAGTCCAAGAGAATGTCAGAATTTAAGTCTGACATAAGAACATAAGAATTAGGAACAGGAGTAGGCCATCTAGCCCCTCGAGCCTGCTCCGCCATTCAATAAGATCATGGCTGCTCTGGCCGTGGACTCAGCTCCACTTACCTGCCCTCTCCCCATAACCCTTAATTCCCTTATTGGTTAAAAATCTATCTATCTGTGACTTGAATACATTCAATGAGCTAGCCTCAACTGCTTCCTTGGGCAGAGAATTCCACAGATTCACAACCCTCTGGGAGAAGAAATTCCTTCTCAACTCGGTTTTAAATTGGCTCCCCCGTATTTTGAGGCTGTGTCCCCTAGTTCTAGTCTCCCCTACCAGTGGAAACAACCTTTCTGCCTCTATCTTATCTATCCCTTTCATGATTTTAAATGTTTCTATAAGATCACCCCTCATCCTTCTGAACTCCAACGAGTAAAGACCCAGTCTACTCAATCTATCATCATAAGGTAACCCCCTCATCTCCGGAATCAGCCTAGTGAATCGTCGCTGTACCCCCTCCAAAGCCAGTATATCCTTCCTTAAGTACTCCGCGTACCTTTATCTTCTGCAGTAACCTTTTGTGTGGCATCTTATCGAATGCCTTTTGGAAATCTAAATACACCACATCCATCGGTACACCTCTATCCACCATGCTCTTTATATCCTCAAAGAATTCCAGTAAATTAGTTAAACATGATTTCCCCTTCATGAATCCATGCTGCGTCTGTTTGATTGCTCTATTCCTATCTAGATGTCCCGCTATTTCTTCCTTAATGATAGTTTCAAGCATTTTCCCCACTACAGATGTTAAACTAACCGGCCTATAGTTACCTACCTTTTGTCTGCCCCCTTTTTTAAACAGAGGCGTTACATTAGCTGCTTTCCAATCCGCTGGTACCTCCCTAGAGTCCAGAGACTTTTGGTAGATTATAACGAATGCATCTGCTATAACTTCCGCCATCTCTTTTAATTCCCTGGGATGCATTTCATCAAGACCAGGGGACTTGTCTACCTTGAGTCCCATTAGCCTGTCCAGCACTACCCACCTAGTGATAGTGATTGTCTCAAGGTCCTCCCTTCCCACATTCCCATGACCAGCAATTTTTGGCATGGTTTTTGTGTCTTCCACTGTGAAGACCGAAGCAAAATAATTGTTTAAGGTCTCAGCCATTTCCACATTTCCCATTATTAAATCCCCCTTCTCATCTTCTAAGGGACCAACATTTACTTTAGTCACTCTTTTCCGTTTTATATATCTGCAAAAGCTTTTACTATCTGTTTTTATGTTTTGAGCAAGTTTACCTTCGAAATCTATCTTTCCTTTCTTTATTGCTTTTTTAGTCATTCTTTGCTGTTGTTTAAAATGTTCCCAATCCTCTAGTTTCCCACTAACCTTGACCACCTTATACGCATTGGTCTTTGATTTGATACTCTCCTTTATTTCCTTGGTTATCCACGGCTGGTTATCCCTTCTCTTACTGCCCTTCTTTTTCACTGGAATATATTTTTGTTGCGCACTATGAAAGAGCTCCTTAAAAGTCCTCCACTGTTCCTCAATTGTGCCACCGTTTAGTCTGTGTTTCCAGTCTACTTTAGCCAACTCTGCCCTCATCTTACTGTAGTCCCCTTTGTTTAAGCATAGTACGCTCGTTTCTGACAAAACTTTCTCACCCTCAATCTGCATTACAAATTCAACCATATTGTGATCACTCATTCCGAGAGGATCTTTTACTAGGAGGTCATTTATTTTTCCTGTCTCATTACACAGTCTAAGTCCGAGTCAGGCAGACAAACAGTCTGAAGTTCTAGAGAGTTCAAATGTAGATTAAGGGTTGCCCTTGGATAAAAACTCTTCTCAGGCTCAACCTAGAATGAGTCTAAGTTCAACACCATGTTTGGAAAGTTCTGTTCAAGAACGAAGGTATCCTTCTTCGAAACGGAAAACCAGTGGTTAAGGTAAATTGTAAATATGGAAAAATAAGTCCATATCTTTTGTTGTGTATAACCATGCAAGTTATGTATAGTGATTATTTTATGATATTTATTATTATTTATAAGGATGGAGACGTGTAATATAGAGCTCCCTCTAGTGGACTACTGCTCTAGCTAGTGGACAACTGTGGTAATGCAACTAATGAAGTATATAATAAAAGGATCATGTGACAAGGTCACATGACAAGTTCCTGTAGCACCAGCTTGTGTGTCGTGTGCTTAGTCATGTCATAGAGATTATATCACAAGGCTCAAGATACCACAGTGTAGCCAAGCACCACTAGTCTTCAGGTAGCACCTTGGTGCAATATCAGGATAGATGCCATGAGGCATTGAGCTAGGCAGGTTGGTAATAAAAAGCATGCAATATATCCATTTTATGTTATGAAATCCAGAGTTCTGAAGCCTGGTGTTCTTTGCAATTTGTGTTTGAGAGGATGTTTTGGTGTCAGTTTTTAATGAAAAGCTATGTCCCCTTTCTGAACTGCTGCCTCCTTAAGCAGAATGCTTCTGAGATATATGCCTGCCTTCCTCCTGTCTCCGTCATAAAGATATAAGGGGGCATTTTTAACTGCTAGCTCCCCATTTCTCACCTGAAAAACATCCAGCCTGAAATTGAAAATCAGGGTGATTGCACCCTGGTGGCCACACTGGTAACCGAGGCCCACCGGATGTAATTTTCAGGTGGGCCTGTATATGGGCGAACAACTGTCTGACTGAAACAGGCAGGAGGCTGCTTATAAATGCAAACCAGTGTCTAATGCTAGTTGTCAGATGCTGGGTGCAATTTTCAGGTACAAATGGGCGAAACGTGTACTGTGCCAGCTTTGTCCAGTTCTCTCAGGCGTTGAGCAGACAAACTAATGGTCCTTAAAAGGGACCTGTGAAAGCCTGTCAGAAAACAGCCCAGGAAGCTTTCAATTACTTTTGTAGTCGGCCCAGGAGGAGCACTTCTAGTCTTTCTGGACCACAAAAGCTACGGCTTGCTGCGGGCCCGTCCAAAGGCACCTAAACCCACCAGCACCCCCATCCTCCCAGTTCACCTTTCCTTTCCCAGGCCTGTCCTGCTGGCCGGCTCAATGTGGGAGCAGCCAGTTTCGCACCCTCCCAGTACCGATGAATTGCAGTGAGGCCCCTGCTTGTGGTCCACAGCTCGCCAGAGGTTTGCTGAGAGGCCCAGGCCTCAAAATGGTTCAGGCCTCACATTGTCACTAATGAGTGTGCGAATGCACGCAGAGGGTTTTCAGGTTTCATAGGCATGACAAAGACATGTCTTGGTCCTAAACTGAGGACAGGAGATGATATGATAGGGTGACCATATTTTCTAAACCCAATCTGGGGGCGCACAGGGTGGGAGCACAGCAAAGTAGCTAGGACGCGTTTCAAGAAAACCGGCAGGTGACTTTGTTGCTTCTACTAGTGGAATGCACGTAGAGATTAATCTCCATCAACCATCATGCAATCAACGATAATGTGGATATAACAAATGTTACAATTTTAATGAGAATTAACAGAAATGACATTCGCTCCCTAGTGGCGCATTATAAAACTACAAACAAAATGATTTTATACAGTTTGTATGTATAGTAATACAAAAACGTCACTCTTAATTTATACAGTTCCCCAAAAATATCTAGGAGACGGAAATTGTCTACAGACAAAAAAAGCTCCCACCCCTAAACACACGTAAGAAATTGTGCTCGCAGTATTCGTGATGCTGATAGCACCACATAAGTTCACTGGATTAACAGTTGCATTTCTCTGATGAGTGTATCTGCTTTAGAATTTTAATGTTCTTGCTCAGTTTGTTGCGGAACTCAAGGCAGGGCAAAGTGCAATTTGTTTTGACAGTGAGAATGGCTTTCAAAGTTTCAAACTTGCATCTATATCTTTCTGTTGTCCACAGGTTGTTCATGACAGAAAACAGCGTCTTGACTGAAGCATTACTGCCAGCCAGGCACAGTATCAGTTCCACCATTTTTTTAATAATTGCATGTGGTACTGAGGATTTCCTGAAATGCTTGATTACTTCATCCCATCTGCCATATATCGTGATTGCTGCAGTTGTGTCACTCCATTTACACAGTTTCCCTGTCACAACCTCATTTTACAGAGTTACTTCATCAAACAGTTCATCCTCATTAATTGTCACATTCAGGCATTCTTCTTCAGGAGCTCGACTGCTATTTCAATCTCGGATCTTAA
The DNA here is from genome assembly GCF_044704955.1 of Pristiophorus japonicus. NCBI lineage: Eukaryota > Metazoa > Chordata > Chondrichthyes > Pristiophoridae > Pristiophorus > Pristiophorus japonicus. The sequence goes on along the minus strand of NC_091984.1, from coordinate 49,852,302 downwards.
AGGAACTTTCGTTAAAAGCAGACATTTCAAAGCTCTCAACTCATCTATATGCTTTCCCCATGCATGTATGTATTTTATGGTTGTAATGAAGCAAGATCTTAACACTTTAAGAGAACACTGACGTGTCACAACCCCTGCTTCTTCTAGGTCTCAAAGTTGTTTTCTCAGTAAAATAGACAAAGTCTTCTTCATACCTTGTAAGCAGCTTTTTTGAGATTGTTTAAGATGTCCAGCGATCATCTCCCTCGAGTGATTTGATTGTGCCATGGAAAGGTGTTATGTTTGCATGGATAAAAACAAGCCACAGAGTTCAGAACAGGGGTCTTCAAATATTTTATGAAGACCTACTGGGCACTTTTCCTCTGACAAGGATCCTCTTGAAAGCAGGTAACCTTGACAGCCACCTGACATTACCGTATCCCAGGATATTCTGATATTCTTGTCCCCATGTACTCACAAAAACTTATCAGTCTTTCCATGCAAACAGTGAATATATGAAAATATTAATATATGAAAAATCTTAATGACAATGTTCTCAACCCCCTTGCAATTCGGGCACAGTTGTGCATAATGTGAGCAGAGCATTCAAGATCTATCACTTCCCTTTTTAAGCTCGCCTTAAGAACATAAGAACATAAGAAATAGGAGCAGGAGTAGGCCACTTGACCCCTCGAGCCTACTCTGCCATTTAATAAGATCATGGCTGATCTGATTATGGACTCAGCTCCACTTCTCTACCCACTCCCCATAACCCTTTATGTTGGTGTACACATTTTCTCTTCCAAGTCTGTAAAGGCCACCAAAGTCTGTATTTGTATTATCTGCTTTATTTTCGATTCCATACTTATTCATAACCTTTATTATCTCAGCTGCAGTAACTCTTTACGTTTGACAAAATCCACAAGTTTAGTGCACGCACACGAACTGCCGACTTAAGCCTTGAAATAGTAAACCAAGACAGCAATAATTTTACACTTCCGTTATTCAATGTATCAACATTGACATATATTAAACAACTTTCAGGTCTTCAATTAGTTCATCATTTGCTCATGGAAAACATTTGCAACTATTGCTTCACAGTTTGTCTGCGCACACAAGAATGTTGGGTTGATGAATGTTTTATATAAATTGTAAGTATGGTCCATTGACCTGAAACTGTGATTATGTCTAACGGTATGATATGCAGATTTTCCTTTTTGCAAAGCAAGGTCATACTCACTCTATGTTGGCTCAACTTTTAGGGGAAAAAATCGGTAACAGAACTTGAAGATATGTTTCTTTGAGATGAGATGTTTCTTTTCCAGTTGGTCATAAATATGGAAATTCCTGTTGAAGCTGAATATTAAAGCAGCAATTATGCTTTTTTGACAATGCCATTTTCACTTTACATACACTGAATATCGAATCTTGTGTGTGTTCTGGCAATACTGCTGTACTATCTAACTCGTCCCCGAATACCCTAACTATGAATTTCTCAATTATAAATCTGTTCCAAACAGACTGAGGTTTTCCATATAAGGTGTGAAACGCCCTCTGTCTCAGAAGGTTTCAGAAACCTCTTCCCGGTGGGAGCTTGTCTTATTCAGTAAAAAAAACACAATGTACCATTCTAATCTGCGGTAAAATAAATCCACTCACCCACCAGCTCTCACTGCACCCTTGGCCTCTCCTGCGCATTTTAAAGGTTCCGCTCTCTCTCCGGTCAGCCACCACTGGCTGGAACATGGGGTCAGGTGAATCAATCCCCCAGGGAGCAGTGTGGCCCAAGGTATCGATAGGACCTTTTATCCACCGCGCTGCATTGTGGGAAGGCGTGGTTGCCATCATCGCCTCCATTGAACCAGCTCCTGGAATCTGGTTCTGAGCTCAAACCAGGCGAGAAAGGGCAGAGAATCTCTTCCTGAGGTTTCTGTACATTCGTGTTTAAAAAAACAACAATTCTATACGGGGACAGGTTTTCTGAACCAGGGTCTCTTCCGGGGACATCATTTGCCCAGGGACACAGTACCTAATCCAAGCATTGACCCCGGAAAACGGGGTCGTATGGTCAGCCTATAACATGAGAGAGTCAAAAGTTAAAGTCTGGTATCCTGTGGTGGGATGAAGTTGACTTACAGAAAAGGAGGAATTAACTAGGAGCATTAACAAACCAATGTCTAGGTTTGGAGATAGTTCTGGAGAGCGCAAAGTATCAGTGGGTGCACTACTGGAGGTTGTCCAATCGAATCAGAGGCCAAATAGGAGTGGAGAGTCAACCATGAGCCGGTAGAGGTTGATCCAGGGATGAGGGCAGAACCAAAACAATGAAGAACAGGGTGCATACAAAATATTTAGTTCATGATCCGGCAGACCCAGAGAAAATTGATAAATGGTCCAAGGAGTTGCCCAATCCAAATAAAGGGGGAGTGAAAACGTGGGATCAATTGGACCGCTTAAGAAATATATATCAACTTCATCCCTGGGACGGAGTGCAAATTTTGATCATAATGGTGCCAAAAACACAGAGAAGAAAATTGCACGACAAGGTAGAAGCTGCTTTGGGGCAGGATGAGCAAGAATTAAACGCAGGGTGGGAGGCGATTAAACACTGGATGCAAGCTTTCAGTCCAGCTAAGACAGACTGGGGAAAAATTGCAGCCTGCCAACAGAAAGGAACAGAGGAGGTCCTGGAGTATGACAAGCGGTTTAGATGCACGTGGTTAGAACATTCGGGTATGAATAATACGGATGAGGAAATGGATGAACAAGTGTTTGGACCCCTGAAAGCAGCTTTCGTGGCAGGTCTAAAGCCAGAATTGTCCAAAATGCTTAAGGTAGTGTTACCGGACTGGAAAGGTAGAGGAACTACCTTTGCAGCATTGGTGGATCAATGTAACCAATTAGATCGGGATATGGGAGCTAAAGTCCGAGCTATACAGGCTATGGGATGGAAATCCCAGGATTCCGATAAACAATCATTTGGAAAATTACCCTGAAAATGTCATTATTGTGGGAAAGAAGGTCACTGGGCCAAGACGTGCAGGGCAAAACAGCAAGGTCATGGCCGGGGAAGAGGACGCAGCCAGGGATACAATTCAGCCAACAAACCAGGCTTGTCACAAGATAACGACCTCATAGAAGCATTTAAGCGACTGACAATACAATAACAGAAGGAGTTACTTGGGATAGCAAAAAACGATTAGAGCCCACCCTGGCCCCCCTCCTTGCACTAATACAACAGAGGGGAGATGGGCCATATATAACTGTGAGGGTGGGCGATAAAGAGGTGGACTGTCTTTTAGACACAGGGGCGGAATTAACATGCTTACCCCTACAATATGGAGACTTTTTGCCGTTGGATGGTAGGGCACGCACAGTCTATGGAGTTGGGGGCCATAAAATGGAAATTAAAAGGACAACACCGGTACTTATAGGGCTGGGTCCACATGAACTAACCACGCTGGTCTGGATAGGCCCTGTAGATCATCCCATTTTGGGAATGGACCTTCTAATCCAAGTAGATTTATCGTTGCATTTCGAGGATGGTTGGGTGACATGGTCAATTAGAACTTTGATGAAAGAAGAACTGAAGGAACATCTGATATGGGCTAAAGAAAAGAATGATTGTGGCCTACTCCAGATGGAGCCTGAGTCATTTACTGGGACCAAGTCTCCATGCACTAAACAGTATCCCACCAGTCCAACTGCCATCGCGGGAATCTTACCAGTTATTCAGCAATTAGAGAAACAAGGGGTGCTTATTAAAACGCATAGCTCCTCCAATAGCCCCGTGTGGCCGGTACAGAAATCTAATGAGACTTGGCGTTTGACTGTTGATTATAGGAAAGCTAACCAGTGTATTGATCAAAAAGCTCCTTTGGTCGCAGATCCCTCCACCATTTTTAATGCCCTCAAACCGGAACATAAATATTTCTCGGTTATAGATATGGCCAACGGATTTTGGTCGGTGCCTCTGGCACTGGAGGTTCGACAGTGGTTTGCTTTCACGGTACAAGGACAACAGTATACTTGGACCCGGTTACTGCAGGGTTTCCACAACAGCCCTTTGGTATTCCACATGGCTTTACAAAGCCATTTGCGAGAATTACCTCCCCTGACATCCACAGTCATCCAATATGTAGATGATATCCTGCTAGCTTCAAACACGGAAGAACAGCATGAACAAGATTTACGAGCTTTGCTGGACCACCTTCGGCTGAAAGGACATAAAGCCAGCATCGACAAAGCACAAATATCCCAAGAAGAGGTTGTATACCTGGGACAAAAGATTTCACAAGGAAAGAGAGAACTTACCCAGGATAGAACTACAGCCATTCGAGCTGCTAAAAAAACCACCACTATTCAGGAACTAAGGTATTTTTTGGGATTGTGTAACTTTAACAGAAATTGGATTGACTCCTTCACACAGCTTGCTCAGCCACTGAATGATATTTTAAAGGGGAAACGTGCCTCTAAAGAAGCCATCACCCTCAATGAGGAACAGCAAGAGGCCTTCCTGAGTTTGAAAAAGGCTTTGTGTTCGGCATCGGCTCTTGGAATCCCCGACAGTGGTAAGCCATCTACCCTGTTTGTCCATGAGAAAGAAGGATATATGACAGCTATACTGACATAAGAACATGGGGATCGGCAAAGACCTATTGGCTATTATTCGGCAAAACTGGATGCGGTAGCCCTCGGATGGGAAAGTTGCCTAAGGGCCATGGAAGCTACATGTCGAGCGGTAATGACCACTGCGGGTCTAGTCCTCGACCAAAAGCTGATTGTCAAGTGTCCCCACACCGTACACGCTTTGCTGTCTATGAATAGAATGTCTCAGGTGACGGCAGCTAGATGGACCCGCTGGACAGCAGTTTTGGAAGCTCCTAATCTCCATATCGTCCGGGCCAGCCCGGTTAATCCCGCAACTATGCTCCCGATGTCAGAATCGAGGGAGCAAGAGGGGGGAGAATGTGAAAAGCATGACTGCGTGGAGATTTTAAAAGAAACAGAAGAAGCAGCCTTAGCAGCAAAGGAGCCTCTACACAACCCATACCTCATCCTGATTATAGATGGTTCCTCCTTTGTTGACCAGAAAAGCAGGATGGGCAGTTACAACCTTATATGAGGTAGTGGCAAAAGGATGTTTGCTCTCAGGAACGTCAGCACAACAGGCCGAGTTACGGGCCCTGTCAGAAGCATGTCGAATAGCAGAAGGACAGACAGCTAATGTCTACACAGATTCGCGTTATGCTTTTGGAGTCGCTCACGACTTTGGTCTGTTATGGCGGAAAAGAGGATTCCTCACTGCTGCTGGTACACCTATCCGAAATGGAAAAGAAGTCCGAGACTTACTAGAGGCCATACAATTACCTCAGGAAGTGTCCATCCTGAAGTGTAAGGCCCAGACCAAGGAAAATACCACAGAAGCACAGGGAAATGCCCTAGCCGACCAGGCAGCTAAAGATGCCACCTCACAGGGCGTTCCCCCAGAAGAACCAACATAGATGTGCAGATTGAAAGCACTCAGGACTCTGACATGAGACCTTCAAACAATGCAAGGCGAGTGCTCCAGAGAGGAAAAATGGACATGGATTGAGGCAGGAATTAAGCTATACGAAGATGGTGTCTGGAGACAAAGAATTACCGACAAGCCAGTCGCGCCACAAGCGCTTTTTAGCCCAACAGATCCACTCGTGGGGACACTTGGCCTCACAACAGATGACAGTATGGTTCCAGAAAAGCTGGTGGATTCGGGGATTTAAAAAACATGCCCAACTGGTAGCAGACCGCTGTGTGCTACCAGCGCACATTCTTGTCATGGTCGACAGATTTTCTAGATGGGTAGAAGATGTCCCTAACTAAAAGAGCCACAGCAAATCACACTGCAAAGGTCTTGTGTAAGGATTACATTCCCCGATGGGGAGTCCCGAGTAGCATTGACTCAGACCAGGGAACACACTTCACAGGTGCTGTCTGCCAAGAAGTCTGTAGGTTACTGAACATTACATGGGATTTACACTGTCCTTATCATCCACAATCATCAGGACAAGTAAAGCGAATGAATCGAACTCTGAAACAACGGCTTGCCAAATATCACCAAGAAGGAACACCACGGCCCCAGGCACTACCAATAGTGCTATGTAGCATTAGGGCAACCCCGAACAGAACTACAGGTCTAAGCCCATTTGAAATTATAACAGGAAGACCCATGTCGCTGCCAGGAACTATCGATTTATGGAAAGCTGATGTTCACTTAATGACACTCTGTTATCATACTGTCAGAACCTAACCAATGCTATTAGTTCTGTTTCCCGACAGGTATCGGCAGCTTGGGATAATCCACCCGAAGGAGGACATGACATCATCCCGGGAGTCTGGGTGTATGTGAAAAAGTTGCATAAAGAACCTTTGGGTGCCAAGTGGGAGGGACCTTACCAAGTGTTATTGACCACACAGGCAGCTGTTAAAGTCCAAGGAAAGAAAGCCTGGATCCACGCTTCACACGTTAAACGAGCACCCGTAACTGAAGCTGAAATCTGATAAGGACAGTTACTTTTTGCCAAAATGTATAAATTACTGCAGGTATTCTAGGCATTTGCCGACTTCTTACTAGCCGACCTCTGCACCAAAGGGAAATAGTAGAGTACCGAGGGAATTACTTGTAAATACTTTTTTTATATATGTAATATATTTATGCCAAACAAAGTAACATTTCTAGTTGTTGGGTGTGTGCGCATATTCCTATTCACTCAAAGGGAGGGATTCCCTTGAGGCCAATTCCCTTGAATATCTCGGAAATGGCTGAGTGGATAATTAATCAAAAGAAAACAGGCAATGCGTTTCAGGATACGGAAGACTGGGCACGCAAATGGAAGTCAGCAGGTTACAATCTGACTACCTTTGAAGGGGGGTACCAACCGTGCTACAATAATTCCAAACGGCCCCCATTTTTTGTTATCACTAATACACCGGGGGTAGGAACACCGGGGGAATCGGTCTGTCTGATTAGAAACATCAAAGGGGGCCAAAATATGAGGTATAGTAACTGCTCCCGGAATTATAATATAATCAAGCCATGGAACCGTCCAAACTGGGCCGATGTGGGAGTTCTTAACGTAATGGGGATCCTGAATAAAACAGATGGAAAAGCCTGGACAGGCCCCGGAGTGTTGCTGACAAAGAAACAGCTAACATTCATTGCATATAATGGCACCTATTGGGTGTGTGGCCACCAGGCCTACCCTTGGCTGCCCCAGAATTGGACGGGATCCTGCTATTTAGCCTACATTGTGCCATATATGTATCATATAAAGTCACTGTCGGAACATCTACACCGTCATAAGAGAGCTATCACAGAAACAGAGAGGTTCTTTGCCACTCTGATCCCCGGGTATGGGACCGCCAAACTGGCAAGGGAATCCATTAACATGGATTGTGGAATGGGTAGCCAATGATGCCTCAGAGGCCCTAGTTAAAATCAATGCAGAAATGGTAGCAATCCGCACAGTGGCCCTACAGAATAGACTGGCCCTTGACTACATCCTGGCTGAAAAGGGAGGTACTTGCGTCCTACTCGGAACTGAGTGTTGCACATATATCCCAGATAGCTCCGAAGAAATTACTCACTTAGCGGAATATATCCAAAAGGAGGTAGAAAAACTTAAGCAACCCCCATCATTCACTTTGTGGAGCGGAGCCACTAAATGGCTAGGTTCAATAGGAACTTAATTGGTGGAAGGTTTAATTCTATTCGTTGTAATTATTTTACTTTTATATTGTTTGTTTATGTTGATTAAATGTTGTTGCAACCAGGCGGCTGTAGCTGCTGTCCCACAGGTGAGACACCTTGCAGGTCCCAGCAGATCATCTTACATGGCACAGGGATATGTTATGCTTAAGGAAAGGTTGTTTGCTGGTTGAATTAAGATATTGATTTGGATTAAATTGGAATGAGGTTAATTAACCTACTAAAACCAGACTTCCATTGTGGTCACGATGGAATTCGGGTTGATGTAAATTTGTGTGGAAGCTACTAGTCCGGACATGTGGCGAAACACATCAACAAATTTTAGAAGGAAACTCTATTAACATGTATGAAATTATTTTGTAGAATGTTTAACCAGTGATACCTGATGTTTTATGATTCAGTTTGTGAAAGAATCAAAGGGGGGATTGATAGAGAATTCAAACAGGCTGAAAAGTTGAGAAAACACAGACCCCTGCCTACGTGAGAGTGAGCACATTGCATGAAGACATCAATCAACTTGACATTTCAGGACTTTTGGCAACGAGCCAATTATGAGCTAACAACATATCAAGTGAGCCAATAAGGTCAAAGGGGGCGAGGTCACGATTGTAAATTGATCCAGGATAAGTACAGCCATTTTTTGCCATGTGTTAGAGAAGGCTAAAGGACCTGGCATAAAGCCAGCTGTTTGTTGCAGCTGCCAGAATAAAGTTATGTTAAACTATCACCGGAGTTCGCATCTCATTGAAAATTAAGAGATCTAACACAATGAAAGCACCAAGACTAACAAAGCACTAAACAAAGCACAAAAAGTAATAAGCAATTAATTAACAAATAAAAAATAGAAGGAACCCTGCACCAAGACCAAAGTAATAAGCAATCAATCAATCAATAACAAATAAAAAATAGAAGTCCTACCTTTATGGGAAAGGAAGGCAGTGGGCTGCCGATGGCGGGGGGGGGAGAGGGGGGAGGAGAGGAGGAGGGGGAGAGAGGAGAGAAGAGGGGAGAGAGGAGAAGGGGGCGGAGAGAGGAGAAGGGGGGGGAGAGAGGAGAAGGGGGGAGAGGAAAAGGGGGAGGGAGAGGAGGGGGAGAGAGAAGGGTGGGAGAGAGAAGGGTGGGAGAGAGGAGGGTGGGAGGGGGGGGAAAGGATGGGCAACAAGCCGCGCTCCCGCCTTCACCCGACGGCAAAGGCGAGTGCGATTGATCGTACAAGCGACCCTCAGACAGGCGTAGCCCCGGGAGGAACCCGGGGCCGCAAAGTGCGTTCAAAGTGTCGATGATCAATGTGTCCTGCAATTCACATTAATTCTCGCAGCTAGCTGCGTTCCTCATCGACGCACGAGCCGAGTGATCATTAAACGTACAAGCCTGCCCAGGTCCCATCCTACTCACGTCTTGCCCCCAATCTCTTTGCTTTCCTGCTATCCCCGCCCCCTCCGAACAGAAGAAATAGGAACAGGAGTCGGCCATACGGCCCCTCGAGCCTGCTCCGCCTTAAATAAGATCATGGCTGATCTGATCATGAACTCAGCTCCACTTCACTTATTGAATGGCGATGCAGGCTTGAAGGGCCGAATGGCCTACTCCTGCACCTATTTTCTATGTTTCCCCGCCCGCTCCACATAACCCCTTATCGCTTAAGAAACTGTCTATTTCTGTCTTAAATTTAATCAATGTCCCAGCTCCCACAGCTCTTCGAGGCAGCAAATTCCACGGATTTACAACCCTCTGTGAGAAGAAATTCCTCCGAGACATCTCCAAGACAGCCTCCAGGAACACTCGATGGCCTCAATCATCTTCCTTCTTGATGGTCACTTTTGCCAGCTCCTTCTCCCTTTCTTGTTTGTCTTTCTGTTCCCGGGATCTCCTGTCTCCGATGACGGACATTGCCGTCTGTTCCCTCGCAGGTTGCGTTGGGGAGCCCATTTGGCCAGGGCTAGGGGCGGCGTGCTTCGGGCCCCTCCCACACTGCCTGCAGCACATGCACACAGAATCTGGGGTCGAGGAGCGACTGCACATGCGCGCACACGCTAGCGTGCATGTGCAGAGGTCCCGGCGCTGGCTTCGCCCCCCTGCTGGTTCTGCTGCGCTCCACCGAGTCCAAAGGAGGCATGATGAGCGTGGAGAATACCACGGTAAGGATTAGGCATGCTTTTTATTCCAGAAAGTCGGCGGATCTCACAGAGGTGTTCCGTTCTAAGGGTCGGTGGAAACTTGGCCCCAAAGTATCGTAACCTACAGGGCTATGGACCAAGAGCTGGAAAGTGGGATTAGGCTGGATAGCTCTTGGTTGGCCGGCACGGACCCAATGGGCCAAAATGGCATCCTTCCGTGCTGTCAATTTCTATGATTCTATGACCCAACATTTGGTATTCTACATATTAACAGCTTAGATAAACTTTATCAGTCTAGGCATATGGCTTTCCTGTTAACCTGTCTTTACACAGAGACACTCCCACTACTGTTCTCTCACAAACTGATTTTAAAGTTTTTATACAAACAATGCCAATGTGACATATTCAAAGAATTACCAACTGAGACGAGTTATTAAAAAACACTATTTAAGTATTAGCTAAAGCAACTGAGTGAAATTGATTTCAATTCCTGCATCTGAATAAGTTATATAAATAGTAGTTGAATATAAAATATTTATTGAAGCGTCTTTTATGCACAGGAGTAATATAAAATACAAATACGTGATCTGGCATACCTGAGTTGTCGAGAACACGATGTGCATGTAGTTTGACACTTAGGCTGTTGCATTTCTAGGTTATAGAGTGCATGCATTCCAGAGCTGGTACAGTTCAGGTAAGGTGTGAGCTAATTGTCTGGTTCCATTTATAATGCAATGAATTTTAAAAAATAGAAAAGAAAATTATAATTTAAATGGAGAAAAATTACAAAGTGCTTCAGTACAGAGGGACCTGGGGGTCCTTGTGCATGAAATACATAAAGTTAGTATGCAGCTACAGCAAGTAATCAGGAAGGCAAATGGAATGATGGCCTTTATTGCAAGGGGAATAGAGTATAAAAGCAGAGAAGTCCTGCTCCAACTGTACAGGGTATTGGTGAGGCCACACCTAGAGTACAGTTTTGGTCTCTGTATTTAAGGAAGGATATACTTGCATTGGAGGCTGTTCAGAGAAGGTTCACTAGACTGGGTGTTATGTAATGAGAGAGGACTAATTAGCAATCTTGTTGTGCGAGGCGCCCTGGGGAAGAGTGACCATAATATGGTCGAATTCTTTATTGAGATGGAGAGTGACAGTGTTAATTCAGAGACTAGGGTCCTGAACTTAAGGAAAGGTAACTTCGATGGTATGAGACGTGAATTGGCTAGAATAGACTGGCAAATATACTGAAAGGGTTGAGAGTGGATAGGCAATGGCAAACATTTATAGATTACATGGATGAACTTCAACAATTGTACATCTCTGTCTGGAGTAAAAATAAAATGGGGAAAGTAGCTCAACCGCGGCTAATATGGGAAATTAGGGATAGTGTTAAATTCAAGGAAGAGGCATATAAATTGGCCAGAAAAAGCAGCAAACCTGAGGACTGGGAGAAATTTAGAATTCAGCAGAGGAGGACAAAGGGTCTAATTAGGAGGGGGAAAATAGAGTATGAGAGGAAGCTTGCAGTGAACATAAAAACTGACTGCAAAAGCTTCTATAGATATGTGAAGAGAAAAAAATTAGTCAAGACCAATGTACGTCCTTTGCAGTCAGAATCAGGTGAATTTATAATGGGGAACAAAGAAATGGCAGACCAATTGAACAAATACTTTGGATCTGTCTTCACTAAGGAAGACACAAATAACCTTCCGGAAATACTAGGGGTTCGAGAGTCTAGCAAAAAGGAGGAAATCCTTATTAGTCAGGAAATTATGTCAAGGAAATTGATGGGATTGAAGGCCGATAAATCCCCAGGGCCTGATAGGCTGCATCCCAGAGTACTTAAGGAAGTGGCCCTAGAAATAGTGGATGCATTGGTGATCATTTTCCAACATTCTATTGACTCTGGATCAGTTCCTATGGACTGGAGGGTGGTTAATGTAACACCACTTTTTAAAAAAGGAGGAAGAGAGAAAACAGAGAATTATAGACCGGTTAACCTGATATTGGTGGTGGGGAAAATGTTGGAATCAATTATTAAAGATGAAATAGCAGCACATTTGGAAAGCAGTGACAGGATCGGTCTAAGTCAGCATGGATTTATGAAAGGGAAATCATGCTTGACAAATCTTCTAGAATCTTTTGTGGATGCAACGAGTAGAGTGGACAAGGGAGAACCAGTGGATGTGGTGTATTTGAACTTTCAAAAGGCTTTTGACAAGGTCCCACACAAGAGATGAGTGTGCAAAATTAAAGTACATGGTATTGGGGATAATATATTGACGTGGATAGAGAACTGGTTGGCAGACAGGAAGCAGAGAGTTGGAATAAACGGGTCCTTTTCAGAATGGCAGTGGGGTGCCACAGGGTTCAGTGCTGGGACCCCAGCTCTTTACAATATACATCAATGATTTAGATGAAGGAATTGAATGTAATATCTCCAAGTTTGCAGATGACACTAAGCTGGGTGGCGGTGTGAGCTGTGAGGAGGTTGCTAAAAGGCTGCAGGGTAACTTGGACAGGTTAGGTGAGTGGGCAAATGCATGGCAGATGCAGTATAATGTGGATAAATGTGAGGTTATCCACTTTGGTGGCAAAAATAGGAAGACAGAATAATATCTGAATGATGACAGATTAGGAAAAAGGGAGGTGCAATGAGACCTGAGTGTCATAGTACATCAGTCATTAAAAGTTGGCAAGCAGGTACAGCAGGCGGTGAAGAAGGCAAATGGCATGTTGGCCTTCATAGCGAGGGGATTTGAGTACAGGGGCAGGGAGGTGTCACTACAGTTGTACAGGGCCTTGGTGAGGCCTCACCTGGAATATTGTGTTCAGTTTTGGTCTCCTAACTTGAGGAAGGACATTCTTGCTATTGAGGGAATGCAGCGAAGGTTCACCAGACTGATTCCCGGAATGGCGGGACTGACATATCAAGAAAGATTGGATCAACTGGGCTTGTATTCACTGGAGTTCAGAAGAATGAGAGGGGATCTCATAGAAACGTTTAAAATTCTGACGGGTTTAGACAGGTTAGCTGCAGGAAGAATGTTCCCGTTGCTGGGGAGTTCCAAAACCAGGGATCACAGTCTAAGAATAAGGGGTAAGCCATTTAGGACCGAGATGAGGAGAAACTTCTTCACCCAGAGAGTAGTGAACCTGTGGAATTCTCTACCACAGAAAGTTGTTGAGGCCAATTCACTAAATATATTCAAAAAGGAGTTAGATGTAGTCCTTACTACTAGGGGGAATCAAGGGGTATGGCAAAAAAGCAGGAATGGGGTACTGAAGTTACATGTTCAGCCATGAACTCATTGAATAGCGGTGCAGGCTCGAAGGGCCGAATGGCCTACTCCTGCACCTATTTTCTATGTTTCTATATGTTTCAATAAGATCACCTCTCATTCTTCTGAACTCCAATGTGTATAGTCCCAAGCTACTCAACCTATAAGTCAACCCCCTCATCTTTACCACCAAAGTGGATAACCTCACATTTATCCACATTATACTTCATCTGCCATGCATTTGCCCACTCACCTAACCTATCCAAGTCACTCTGCAGCCTCATAGCATCCCCCTCACAGCTCACACTGCCACCCAACTTAGTGTCATCCGCAAATTTGGAGATACTACATTTAATCCCCTCGTCTAAATCATTAATGTACAATGTAAACAGCTGGGGCCCCAGCACAGAACCTTGCGGTAACCCACTAGTCACTGCCTGCCATTCTGAAAAGTACCCATTTACTCCTACTCTTTGGTTCCTATCTGCCAACCAGTTCTCAATCCACGCCAGCACACTACCCCAAATACCATGTGCTTTAACTTTGCACATTAATCTCTTGTGTGGGACCTTGTTGAAAGCCTTTTGAAAGTCCAAATACACCACATCAACTGGTTCTCCCTTGTCCACTCTACTGGAAACATCCTCAAAAAATTCCAGAAGATTTGTCAAGCATGATTTTCCTTTCACAAATCCATGCTGACTTGTCACCTATCATGTCACCTCTTTTCAAATGCGCTGTTATGACATCCTTAATAATTGATTCCAGGCTGCCCGGTCTATAATTCCGTGTTTTCTCTCTCCCTCCTTTTTTAAAAAGTGGGGTTACATTGGCTACCCTCCACTCCATAGGAACTGATCCAGAGTCTATGGAATGTTGGAAAATGACTGTCAATGCATCCGCTATTTCCAAAGCCACCTCCTTAAGTACTTTGGGATGCAGACCATCAGGCCCTGGGGATTTATCGGCCTTCAATCCCATCAATTTCCCCAACACAATTTCCCGACTAATAAGGATTTCCCTCAGTTCCTCCTTCTTACTCGACTCTCTGACCCCTTTTATATCCGGAAGGTTGTTTGTGTCCTCTTTAGTGAATACCGAACCAATGTACTTGTTCAATTGGTCTGCCATTTCTTTGTTCCCTGTTGTGACTTTCCCTGATTCTGACTGCAGGGGACCTACATTTGTCTTTACTAACCTTTTTCTCTTTACATATCTATTGAAGCTTTTGCGGTCCATTTTAATGTTCCCTGCAAGCTTCCTCTCGTACTCTATTTTCCCTGCCCTAATCAAACCCTTTGTCCTCCTCTGCCGAGTTCTAAATTTCTCCCAGTCCCCGGGTTCGCTGCTATTTCTGGCCAATTTGTATGCCACTTTCTTGGCTTTAATACTATCCCTGATTTCCCTTGATAGCCACAGCTGAGCCACCTTCCCTTTTTAATTTTTACGCCTGACAAGGATGTACAATTGTTGTAGTTCATCCGTGCGGTCTCTAAATGTCTGCCACTGCCCATCCACTGTCAACCCCTTAAGTATCATTCGTCACTCTTCCCCAAGGGGCCTCGCACAACGAGATTGCTAATTAATCCTCTCTCATTACACAACACCCAGTTTAAGATGGCCTCCTCCCTAGTTGGTTCCTCGACATATTGGTCTAGAAAACCATCCCTTATGCATTCCATGAAATCCTCCTCCACCGTATTGGTTCCAGTTTGGTTAGCCCAATCTATGTGCATATTAAAGTCACCCATGATAACTGCTGCACCTTTATTGCATGCACCCCTAATTTCCTGTTTGATGCCCTCCCCAACATCACTACTACTGTTTGGAGGTCTGTACACAACTCCCACTAATGTTTTCTGCCCCTTGGTATTCCGTAGCTCCATCCATACCGATTCCACAGCATCCAAGCGAATGTCTTTCCTTACAATTGCATTAATTTCCTCTTTAACCAGCAACGCCACCCCGCCTCCTTTTCCTTTCTGTCTATCTTTCCTAAATGTTGAATACCTTTGGATGTTGAGTTCCCAGCCTTGGTCACCCTGGAGCCATGTCTCCGTGATATAAGGTAATGAGGGGGCTCAACAAGATGGATGCATAGAGGATATTTCCACTCATAGGGGAAACTAAAACTAGGGGCATAGTCTCAGAATAAGAGGCTTCCCATTTAAAACTGAGATGAGGAGGAATTTCTTCTGTCAGAAGGTTGTAAATCTGTGGAATTCTCTGCCCCATTGAGCTGTGGAGGCTGGGTCATTGAATATATTTAAGGCGGAAATAGACAGATTTTTGAACGATAAGGGAACAAAAGGTTATGGGGAGCAGGCAGGGAAGTGGAGCTGAGTCCATGATCAGATCAGCCATGATCTTATTGAATAGCGGAGCAGGCTCAAGGGATCAAATGGCCTACTCCTGCTCCTATTTCTTATGTTCTTATGTTCTTATATAAATTTGTAATCCTCCTGAAACCCAACAAATGGCAATCACGGTTAACTTGATTAAGAGATGACGATTAAAGTTAATCTGGGTGCCTAGAATTCTATAGCATCTCTGGTATTGGTATTGTTACACCAGGCATTGGTTGCAGTATAATTTCAATAGAGTTGCAAAATGTTGGGCATGGAAAACAAGGGAAAAAAATGGTAGGGTAGAAATTCTGCAGCGAGTACTAAATTCTGCAGAGTTCCATGGACTCTGAATGGCAAGATACTAGGGGGCCGAAATTCAGCCTCCCAAAAAGACCACCTGCCGCCAGAAAGCGGTGGCCATGCGACGGAATCGAGCGGCTGCCGACTGCTGGTCCAATGGCTGCCACAATCGAAATTCACTTCGGGGATTTTTCTGGCGGTCTCCACTTCTGCCCTGCTGCTGCCAACCATCCTAAGTGCGTCATCAAAGGGCGTACCGCCGATCTCCCGCACCTCCACGTCACACCCCGCAAAATTTAGCTGTAAAAAGCCACGATCCGCTGCGCGGTGCCCACAACAGCTTTTTCTGTCGGTGCACCTTCCTGTCAGTGTGTGAGCCACGGCAGCGTGACGGCCCTTCAAGTGGAAGGCGCACTGCCCCGGCTGACTTTTTTTCTGCTGACCGACGTCCTGATCGGCTGGACAATTATGGCCCTGGGTTCGGCTGGGCCACCAACAGGCAGCTTGGCACCCCCTCTTGGGTGCCAGGCCGCTGGCCCAGCCAAAACCTTCCCTGGTGGTCCAATGGGCTGAACTTAAAGAATCGCTGCCCTTTAAATGAGGGGCGAGACGTGGTGGCGCACTCGCACGCTGACGTCAGCACCGCTCCGCCGCTAACTGACAGCGACGGAGACTCCGTCCCGCCCCTGCAGCACTTCTGCCCCCATTATGACCAACTTCCTGTCCGCTCCCAAAAAATTGCCAAAGAGCTGAAAATCAATCAAGAGTCCGCCTCGTCTGACGCAATGGTAAAAACACTTGGCAAACGGTAGGTGCACCAGGTTTCTAGCAGGGGTGATTTTTTACCCCAAGGAGTCCTGTTTAATTTCAGTATAGAATTGAACATTAGTTTATGATTTAAATGAAGTGAAGATGACATTCGGCTAAATTAAAGTAACAAAATTGCTGATTGACTGCTTTCAAAATGAAGTATCAGAGACAAATGATAAGTATAACTTTTTAAATCCCATTTCAATGAGAAGTCATATTTATTCACTTTTTAAAAGATTGATGCAGAATTTTACACAGTATGGAAGCATGGACGGCTTTTCAAGTTCTCCACCATTTTACCCTACTCAACTCCATGATTCGCAACCGACGCTTCCGTGTGTACTCTGGCACCCAGAAGAGCAGATATAGGACCAGGGACGGATTAAGCGGGGGGGAGTCAGATGGGGCAGTCACCTGGGGCCCAAGCCTAGAATGGGGCCCATACAGGGTCGGATTAAGGGTAAGGGTAAACAGTATTGACATAAGTGATGTAGCAAGAGCGGAGCGAAGCCCGAAGGCTCAGGCGCATGTTATTCTCGACCTGATGTAAACAGACTCTAGATGCCCTTTTTCTAGAGATGCAGAGGCCGAAATTCAGGTACACCAGAAAGCTGACGCACCGATGAATTTCCGACCTGGTTTTATCGCTGCGATCCATGAGGCGGCCAGATGATCGATTTTCAGGACTTTGACATTTTTTCAAAGTCAAACCGGAAGTCAGCCATAGTTGGCGCGGGGCGGAGGCGGTGGAATTGACAGAAAGGCAGGATGAGGCTGAATTTCGGTCAGAACCAGGATTCCGCCGCTGTCAATCAGCAGTGGAGTGGTGGTGACGTCACAGCGTGTGTGCGTCACTACGCTCTCTCCCCTCCCTAAAGGGGAGAGAATCTGTCATTTTTCATCTTCGGCCACTGGGCCACGAGGAAGGGTTTCGGCCAGGCTGCCCGTTGGCGGCCCAGCCGAGCCCGTGGACACGATCTTGCCGGCCAATCGGGAAGACAGCCGACAAAAATAAATACATGGTGGCCGCAGCAGTGGGCCCTCCCCTTGACAGCCCACTGAGCTGCTGAGCTGCACTCTCTCCGGATAAGGTGCCCCGACAGAAAAAGCTGTTGGGGGCACCGTGCGGCGGGGGATCGATTTTTGGGGGTGGATTTTGGGGCGGATTACTTTGCAGGCGAGGGAGAGCGGCGGAGCGCGTTCTGATGACGCGCTTGCAGCGGTCATCAGCATCAGGGTGGAATCGGATCCAGGCCGAAAAATCCCTGACCTGAATTTGGGTCGGGGCAGCCAGTTGGTCACAAAGTGGCGGCCACGGGATTCTGCCGCATGGCCACCGCAAATGGGTCTTTCTGAGACCCTGTATTTCAGCCCCGCATTCTACACAAATCGGGGGCGAAAAAAAGGAAAGAGCACCAGCTATGCGACGAGCAAAAGAGACAAGAAGTAGCTACACTGCTTAAATGAGATCGTTTTTGCCAACAAAAAACTCAGTTTCATGAAGATGAAAGCCAAGATGATGCTGTACAGTCAACTTGAACAACAAAACCACGAGTGGCACCAGACCCGGAGTTGGCTGAGTTGGAGCTCCAAGTCTAAAAAGTTGAAGAAGATGAAAACCAACTGCCGCATACTGAGCTGAAAGAGACGCAACTTACGAGTGACATTGGGCTGTGGGGAGACAATATCTCAGAAGACATGCAAAACCATTAAATTACAAAAGGTAGTGAGGGCTACCGAAACTAATAAAAACTTCCAAAACTCCGCCGTGATTCATGCCAAGGAAGGATGTTGCCGATACTGCTCGAAATCCTTCTTCAAACATGTGCACTCTCTGACAGGGGAATGTATGGAGTGAACGTGGCTCTGTTAGTCACCTTCAATGGTAGAGTATACTGCTTTGCTTGCAAGGTCACAGCTCTGGATGGGAACGGGATCGACATACAAAATTGTTGCAGACAATCTTATGATAATACTTCAAATATGAGTGGGAAATACATTGGTGTTCAAACTATCAAAGAACAATGCCCATATGCAATGTTTATACAATGCACAGCACACTCACTCAACCTTGTGGGGAAAAACATTGCCGAATGCAGCCCTTTGGTCGTCAGATTTTTTGACCATTGTACAAAAGTTGTACACTTTTCTCTCTGCATTGACGTTTTGCTGGCGATTACTTTATGAAAAACTAAAGCCTTTAGGGCTGTCTGTTGTCAAACAGCTTTCTGCTATTCGATGGTCAGCAAGATATGAAGCAGTGTCAGCCCGGCTCAAAGGTTATACTCCCATATGCGATGTGTTAGAATCCCTGGTAACTGACATGGAACAGAAAGTTGAATGCCAAAATGAAGCTCAGTTGATCCTTGAAAAACTAGGCGAACTGGATTCAGCTATTCTCATTGTTATTTGGGACAGAGTCTTGAAGCGCTTTCACCTGACCAATCTCTCGCTTCAAGAGACCAACTTGAATCTGAATGTCATGGTGTCCTTACTCAAGTCCCTTGTCAATTTTGTCAAGACCCAGCAGACAGAGTTTGACGACTTTGAAGACCTAGGGATTAAACTGTGTGTCCACGAGTACAATTCAGCTCAGAGGCGTGTCCGGGTACGCAACCACCGCTATGGTGATGGAAATGCTGTCACCCAAGGAGAAATTCAAAACTGAAGTGTTCTGGTCATTATTGATGAACTATTCAGTACCTTGAAACACTGCCTTGAAGCATACAAGGAAATCAAAGTTTGGATTCCTGTCCAAGTTAGTCGCTCTCTCAACTCATGAGATCAAGCAAGCCGCAGCAAATCTTGCCTGTTGCTGTCCCAAAAATCTGGAACCTATGATTGAAAGTGAATTCATCCAGTTTTCTAGCTTGGTGGCATCCTCAACAGAGCTTCCAACCTCAATTGTGTCAAATAAACTAAAGCAGTTCTGGCACTCATATTATTCAATGTTTCCAACCAGTGACCTGCCCGAAACAGAGTCCCACAAGTTTGTATATGCTGATGACATTGCCTTGGCCACGCAAAACACGAATCTGTCCATCACTGAGGAGACCCTGACCAGTGATTTACAGAGGATGGAGGCCTACTTCCGCCGATGGTGACTTCGACTAAACCCGCAAAAGAACACCATCTCGACATTCCACCTCAACACCCATCAAGCAAACCAAGCTTTGAAAGTTTCCTTTTGCGGCGCAGAGCTAAACCATGCCAAAAACCCTCCTATTTAGGAGTCACGCTTGATTGCACCCTGTCATATAGACAATATCTCCAGAACCTTGGGAAGAAACTAAAGAGTAGGGTCCACATGGGGAGCAGACGCTCAAACCCTCTGCACAGTAGCACACACCCTGGTGTACTCTACAGCTAAGTATTGCTCTCCGTCATGGCTATCAAGTTCGCATGTCTAATCCATTGATGTCCAGCTGAATTCTACTATGTGAATTATCACCAGTATGCTTTTATCGACACCAACACCTTGGCTGCCCATGTTTGCAAACATCGCACCACCATACCTACGCCGTGAATATGCAGTCTCCAAAGAACACAGCCGTTACACTAGCAAAGACATGCCAATCCAGGCTGATTGAACACCTATCACCAACTCGTCTCAAATGTAGAAGGCCATTTTGGACCATTGCCAAAGCCCTTCAGCGATCTAACCTCAGCCTTGATGACCGATGGCGAAATGCTTGGAAGAACTGCGACATACGGAATGGATTCCTTATAGAGGACTCCACAGTACAACCTGAAGGATCAAACCTTCATCGCAAACAGTGGACAACCATCAGTTGCCACAGAACTGGTCATGGTAGATGCTGCAACCTTCTCCATAGGTGGAAGATTAAAGCAAGCCCAGCAAAGAATGACTAAAAAAATGATTAAGAAAGGGAAGATAGACTATGAAAGTAAACGAGCACGAAATATAAAAACAGATAACAAGAGTTTCTATAGGTATATAAAAAGGAAAAAAGAGTGGCTAAAGTAAATGTTGATCCCTTAGAGGACAAGTCCGGGGAATTAGTAATGGGGAACATGGAGATGGCAGAAACTCTGAATAAATATTTTGTATCAGTCTTTACGGTAGAGGTCACAAACAATATCCCAACAGTGGATAGTCAAGGGGCTACGGGGTGGGGGGGCAGGAACTTAACACACTCACAATCACTAAGGAGGTGGTACTCAGTAATATAATGGGATGAAAGGCGGATAACTCTTCTGGACCTGATGGCTTGCATCCTAGGCTCTTGAGAAGTAGCGGCAGGGATTGTGGATGCATTGGTTGTAATTTACCAAAATTCCCTGGATTCTGGGGAGATCCCAACAGATTGGAAAACTGCAAATGTAACACCCCTATTTAAAAAAGGAGGCAGACAAAAAGCAAGAAACTATAGATCAGTTATCCTAACATCTGCGGTTGGGAAGATGTTGGAGTCCATTATTAAAGAAGCAGTATCTGGACATTTGGAAAAGCATAATTCAGTCAGGCAGAGTCAGCATGGATTTATGAAAGGGACCCCAACTCTTTACAATCTATATTAACGACTTGGAAGAAGGGACTGAGTATAACATAGCTAAGTTTGCTGACGATACAAAGATGGGAGGATAAGCAATGTGTGAGGAGGACACAAAAAATCTGCAAAAGGACATAGACAGGCTAAGTGAGTTGGAAAAAATTTGGCAGATGGAGTATAAGTGTGGCAGAAAAAAATCAAGAGCAAGTTATTATTTAAATGGAGAAAAATTGCCAAGTGCTGCAGTACAGCGGGACCTGGGGGTACTTGTGCATGAAACACAAAAGGTTAGTATGCAGGTACAGCAAGTGATCAGGAAGGCCAATGGAATCTTGGCCTTTATTGCAAAGGAGATGGAGTATAAAAGCAGGGAAGTCTTGCTACAGTTATACAGGGTATTGGTGAGGCCACAACTGGAATACTGCGAACAGTTTTGGTTTCCATATTTACGAAAAGGATATACTTGCTTTGGAGGCAGTTCAGAGAAGGTTCACTAGATTGATTCCTGAGATGAAGGGGTTGACTTATGAGGAAAGGTTGAGTAGGTTGGGCCTCTACTCATTACAATTTAGAAGAATGAGAGGTGATCTTATCGAAACATAAAAGATTGAGGGGGCTTGACAAAGTGGATGCAGAGAGGATGTTTTCACTGATAGGGGAGTCTAGAACTAGGGGGCATAATCTTAGAATAAGGGGCCGCCCATTTAAAACTAGGAGATTAGGAGGAATTTCTTCTCTCAGAGGATTGTAAATCTGTGGAATTCGCTGCCTCAGAGAGCTGTGGAAGCTGAGACATTGAATAAATTTAAGACAGAGATTGACAGCTTTTTAACCGATAAGGGATTAAGGGGTTATGGGGAGCGGGCAAGAAAGTGGACCCGAGTCCATGATCAGATCAGCCATGATCGTATTTGTAGGCTCGATCGGCTGTATGGCCTACTCCTGCTCATATTTCTTATGTTCTTATGCGACTGTGAAGCTCCTAATCAGAGCTTGAAGCACATCATTGAGCACTGCCCTCAGAGGAAATTTGCAGGCAGCCTACAAGATATCCAGGTCATTACACCAAAAGCTTTGGCCTGGATATCTGACTTAGATATTGACATTTGATTTGTATTGCTACTACCATACAAAAGCAGAAATATTGTACCTCTTCTTTGATTTGCCTACTTCATACACTACTCCTATCTAAGCAGTTGCACTGACATCTATTCTAAGTCTCCATTAATGCTGCTTTGTAACCAATTATTAGGAGGTATGGAAGGGAGCAGTTCTGTGGCGACTGGACCATCAATATTCCTTTCTCTCAAGGCCTCCATGTTTCCCCTTTAAGTACATGCAGTTGGATTCTGTTAATTGGAACACATGGCAGGAAATTAACAGATCATTCCGATTCTATAATGTCTAAATTTAGCATTAATTTACAGTACATCTTTATTGTTTCAAATGAATAATGGAAAAATGTTCTCATCAAACATCGTTCAATTAACCAAGTGTATTGCAAAAGCCAGTTATTGTGACTTTTCATTTAGGGCTTTAAAAATAGTGATTTCTAGATTACAAATATTTATCTATTGTATGTTAAATTAGGTACATGACGCACTCGTTTCATTGAAAACTTAGAAGTAGCTGCGGTACATATTTTTGTAGTGGTCTCTGGAATGGACATGTTAAAGGTGTCATGCTGTATGATAGACAATAGTTACTCATTTTTGTAAGAGAGTATCACATTGTGAATGTGCAGTCTGCCCCCGGCCCCTCCCACCCCAGTTTCCCAAATCAATCAAAACACTTTGATTTTATTCATGCACCTTTATTTGTCTCAATAACTGACATTTCTAAAAAAAAATCCAAAAAAGGAGCTTAAACAAAATTTAAAAATCAAATTCATACTTCACAATAATATAATTACATTTATCCACTAAATTATATTTTGTGTCTACTCATACCTTCATCAGGGTATTCACTTCAAGGCCTCAGTCTCTTTAAAAAAGATTGGGCTTGAATTTGCTATTTTTGTTCAGAGCTGTGTGCGTGTACGAGACAAAAAAAAAATGGCATTGTTCTGATTAGACACCTATTGTAGCTTTGGTTTTGTATTATATATATTTTTTCAAATGCATATTAAACTGAATGTGAGAGGGAGAACAGTCGTGATTAGCTCGAGGCCAAGAAGGGGGACGGAATTGGTGGCAACAGTACAAAGTTTGTGGCAGGAACTGAAGACAATAGCTTTGTTCTTCCAAAATATTTAACTGGATGAAATTGGGGCTCCTCTGAGACTGGATGCCAGACAGTGTGACTGGCAGAGACAGGAAAAGTGAGAGTTGGTGGAGAGCTGGGTGTCATCACTGTACATGGGGAAGCGAGCCCATGTGTGTCAAGAGGCAACATATAGAGACAACGTATAGACATTCTAAAAAGGGAGGGAGAACAGCCAGTTGTCGTGGTGCACATTGGTACCAACGACATAGGTAAAAATAAAAGGGATGAGGTCTTATGAAATGAATTTAAGGAGCTAGGAGCTAAATTATAAAGTAGGACCTCAAAAGTAGTAATCTTGGGATTGCTACCAGTGCCACGTGCTAGTCAGAGTAGGAATCGCAGGATAGCGCAGATGAATACGTGGCTTGAGCAGTGGTGCAGCAGGGAGGGATTCAAATTTCTGGGGCACTGGAACCGGTTCTGGAGGAGGTGGGACCAGTACAAACCGGACGGTCTGCACCTGGGCAGGACCGGAACCAATGTCCGAGGGGGAGTGTTTGCTAATGCTGTTGGAGAGGAGTTAAACTAATATGGCAGGGGGATGGGAACCAATGCAGGGAGACAGAGGGAAACAAAAAGGAGGCAAAAGCAAAAGACAGAAAAGAGATGAGGAAAAGTGGAGGGCAAAGAAACCCAAGGCAAAGAATAAAAAGGGCCACTGTACAGCAAAATTCTAAAAGGACAAAGGGTGTTAAAAAAACAAGCCTGAAGGCTTTGTGTCTTAATGCAAGGAGTATCCGTAATAAGGTGGATGAATTAACTGTGCAAATAGATGTTAACAAATATGATGTGATTGGGATTACAGAGACGTGGCTCCAGGATGATCAGGGCTGGGAACTCAACATCCAGGGGTATTCAACATTCAGGAAGGATAGAATAAAAGGAAAAGGAGGTGGGGTAACATTGCTGGTTAAAGAGGAGATTACTGCAATAGTTAGGAAGGACATTAGCTTGGATGATGTGGAATCTATATGGGTAGAGCTGCAGAACACCAAAGGGCAAAAAACGTTAGTGGGAGTTGTGTACAGACCTCCAAACAGTAGTAGTGATGTTGGGGAGGGCATCAAACTGGAAATTAGGGGTGCATGCAATAAAGGTGCAGTAGTTATAATGGGTGACTTTAATATGCACATAGATTGGGCTAACCAAACTGGAAGCAATACAGTGGAGGAGGATTTCCTGGAGTGCATAAGGGATGGTTTTCTAGACCAATATGTCGAGGAACCAACTAGGGGGGAGGCCATCTTAGACTGGGTGTTGTGTAATGAGAGAGGATTAATTAGCAATCTTGTTGTGCGAGGCCCCTTGGGGAAGAGTGACCATAATATGGTGAAATTCTGCATTAGGATGGAGAATGAAACAGTTAATTCAGAGACCATGGTCCAGAACTTAAAGAAAGGTAACTTTGAAGGTATGAGGCGTGAATTGGCTAGGATAGATTGGTGAATGATACTTATGGGGTTGACTGTGGATGGGCAATGGCAGACATTTAGAAACTGCATGGATGAACTACAACAATTGTACATTCCTGTCTGGTGTAAAAATTAAAAAGGGAAGGTGGCTCAACCGTGGCTATCAAGGGAAATCAGGGATAGTATTAAAGCCAAGGAAGTGGCATACAAATTTGCCAGAAATAGCAACGAACCAGGGGACTGGGAGAAATTTAGAACTCAGCAGAGGAAGACAAAGGGTTTGATTAGGGCAGGGAATATGGAGTACGAGAAGAAGCTTGCAGGGAACATTAAGACGGATTGCAAAAGTTTCTATAGATATGTAAAGAGAAAAACGTTAGTAAAGACAAACGTAGGTCCCCTGCAGTCAGAATCAGGGAAAGTCATAACAGGGAACAAAGAAATGGCAGACCAATTGAACAAGTACTTTGGTTCGGTATTCACTAAGGAGGACACAAACAATCTTCCGGATATAAAAGGGGTCAGAGGGTCTAGTAAGGAGGAGGAACTGAGGGAAATCCTTATTAGTCGGGAAATTGTGTTGGGGAAATTGATGGGATTGAAAGCCGATAAATCCCCAGGGCCTGATGGACTGCATCCCAGAGTACTTAAGGAGGTGGCTTTGGAAATAGCGGATGCATTTACAGTCATTTTCCAACATTCCATTGACTCTGGATCAGTTCCTATCGAGTGGAGGGTAGCCAATGTAACCCCACTTTTTAAAAAAGGAGGGAGAGAGATAACAGGGAATTATAGACCGGTCAGCCTGACCTCAGTAGTGGGTAAAATGATGGAATCAATTATTAAGGATGTCATAGCAGCGTATTTGGAAAGAGGTGACATGATAGGTCCAAGTCAGCATGGATTTGTGAAAGGGAAATCATGCTTGACAAATCTTCTGGAATTTTTTGAGGATGTTTCCAGTAGAGTGGACAAGGGAGAACCAGTTGATGTGGTATATTTGGACTTTCAGAAGGCTTTCGACAAGGTCCCACACAAGAGATTAATGTGCAAAGTTAAAGCATATGGGATTGGGGGATAGTGTGCTGACATGGATTGAGAACTGGTTGTCAGACAGGAAGCAAAGAGTATAAGTAAATGGGTACTTTTCAGAATGGCAGGCAGTGACTAGTGGGGTACCGCAAGGTTCTGTGCTGGGGCCCCAGCTGTTTACACTGTACATTAATGATTTAGACGAGGGGATTAAATGTAGTATCTCCAAATTTGCAGATGACACTAAGGTGGGTGGCAGTGTGAGCTGCGAGGAGGATGCTATGAGGCTGCAGAGTGACTTGGATAGGTTAGGTGAGTGGGCAAATGCATGGCAGATGAAGTATAATGTGGATAAATGTGAGGTTATCCACATTGGTGGTAAAAACAGAGAGACAGACTATTATCTGAATGGTGACAGATTAGGAAAAGGAGAGGTGCAACGAGACCTGGGTGGAGGCGGTTAAGAAAGCAAATGGCATGTTGGCCTTCATAACGAGGGGAATTGAGTACAGGGGCAGGGAGGTGTTGCTACAGTTGTACGGGGCCTTGGTGAGGCCACACCTGGAGTATTGTGTACAGTTTTGGTCTCCTAACTTGAGGAAGGACATTCTTGCTATTGAGGGAGTGCAGCGAAGGTTCACCAGCCTGATTCCCGGGATGGCGGGACTGACCTATCAAGAAAGACTGGATCAACTGGGCTTATATTCACTGGAGTTCAGAAGAATGAGAGGGGACCTCATTGAAATGTTTAAAATTCTGATGGGTTCAGACAGGTTAGATGCAGGAAGAATGTTTCCAATGTTGGGGAAGTCCAGAACCAGGGGTCACAGTCTAAGGATAAGGTGTAAGCCATTTAGGACCGAGATGAGGAGAAACTTCTTCACCCAGAGAGTGGTGAACCTGTGGAATTCTCTACCACAGAAAGTTGTTGAGGCCAATTCACTAAATATATTCAAAAAGGAGTTAGATGTAGTCCTTACTACTAGGGGGAATCAAGGGGTATGGCGAGAAAGCAGGAATGGGGTACTGAAGTTGCATGTTCAGCCATGAATTCATTGAATGGCGGTGCAGGCTAAAAGGACCGAATGGCCTCCTCCTGCACCTTTTTTCTATGTTTCTATGTTTCTATGAGGAGGGGCCAAGGATAGATCCTCGGGGACTCCAGATGTAACAGTGCACAGGAGGTAAGAGAAGCATTGCTTGAGATGCTTCAGTTACGGTCAGATGGATAAGAGTGGAACTAAGCAACGGCAGTCCCACTGAGCTGAAGAACTAATGAGAAGCATTGGAGGAGAATGGTGTGGTCAACTGTGTCAAAGGTTGGGGAAGTCAAGAAGGGATAATGCACCACAGTCACAGTGACAAAGGATGTTATTTGTGACTTTGATTAGGACTTGATTGGAGAGATTCAAACGATCGGCACGGATTTGGGAGGCAACAACATGTCCAAGGATTTTGAGTAGGAAAGAAAAGTTGGAGATGGGGTGGTACTTTGCAAGGACTGAAGGGCCAAGGATGTTTTTTTTCAGGAGGGGATGATGACAGCGGTTTTAAAAGAGAGAGGGACAATAACTGAAGAGATGAAACTATTGTATCAGTCTTTAAGGTAGAGGACACGAACAATATTCCGATAGTGGATAGTCAAGGGGCTATAGGGGAGGGGAAGAACTTAACACAATCACAATCACTAAGGAGGTGGTACTCAGTAAGATAATGGGACTAAAGGCAGATAAATCCCCTGGACCTGATGGCTTGCATCCTAGGGTCTTAAGAGAAGTAGCGGCAGGGATTGTGGATGCATTGGTTGTAACTTACCAAAATTCCCTGGATTCTAGGGAGGACCCAGCAGATTGGAAAACTGCAAATGTAACACCCCTATTTAAAAAAGGAGGCAGACAAAAAGCTGGAAACTATAGACCAGTTAGCCTAACATCTGTGGTTGGGAAAATGTTGGAGTCCATTATTAAAGAAGCAGTAGCAGGACATTTGGAAAAGCAAAATTCGGTCAGGCAGAGTCAGCATGGATTTATAAAGGGGAAGTCATGTTTGACAAATTTGCTGGAATTCTTTGAGGATGTAATGAACAGGGTGGATAAAGGGGAACCAGTAGATGTGGTATATTTGAACTTCCAGAAGGCATTTGACAAGGTGCCACATAAAAGGTTACTGTACAAGATAAAAGTTCATGGGGTTGGGGATAATATATTATAGCATGGATAGAGGATTGGCTAACTAACAGAAAACAGAGAGTCAGGATAAATAGTTCATTCTCGGGTTGGCAATCAGTAACTAGCTGGGTGCTGCAGGGATCAGTGTTGGGACCCCAACTATTTACAATCTATATTAACGATTTGGAAGAAGGGACCGAGTGTAACGTAGCCAAGTTTGCTGACAATACAAAGATGGGAGGAAAAGTAATGTGTGAGGAGGACACAAAAAATCTGCAAAAGGACATAGACAGGCTAAGCGAGCGGGCACAAATTTGGCAAATGGAGTATAATGTTAGAAAGTGTGAGGTCATGCACTTTGGCAGAAAAAAAATCAAAGAGCAAGTTATTATTTAAATGGAGAAAGTTTGCCAAGTGCTGCAGTACAGCGGGACCTGGGGGTACTTGTGCATGAAACACAAAAGGATAGTATGCAAATACAGCAAGTGATCAGGAAGGCCAATGGTATCTTGGCCTTTATTGCAAAGGGGATGGAGTATAAAAGCAGGGAAGTCTTGCTATTGCTATATAAGGTATTGGTGAGGCCACACCTGGAATACTGCGTGCAGTTTTGGTTTCCATATTTACGAAAGGATATACTTGCTTTGGAGGCAGTTCAGAGAAGGTTCACTAGGGTGATTCCGGGGATGAGGAGGTTGAGTCAAGAAGAAAGGTTGAGTAGGTTGGGCCTCTACTCATTGGAATTCAGAAGAATGAGAGGTGATCTTATCGAAACGTATAAGATTATGAGGGGGCTTGACAAGGTGGATGGAGAGAGGATGTTTCCACTGATGGGGGAGACTAGAACTCGAGGGCAGGATCTTAGAATAAAGGGCCGCCCATTTAAAACAGAGATGAGGAGAAATTTCTTCGAGGGTTGTGAATCTGTGGAATTTGCTGCCTCAGAGCTGTGGAAGCTGGGACATTGTCTATTTCTGTCTTAAATTTATTCAACGATAAGGGGATAAGGAGTTATGCAGAGCTGGCGGGGAAATGGAGCTGAGTCCATGATCAGATCAGCCATGATCTTATTGAATGGTGGAACAGGCCAGAGGGGCCGTATGGCCTACTCCTGTTCCTATTTCTTATGTTCTTATTTACAAAAAATGTCAGCTCGCATGGAAGTTGGATGGTCAGCAATTTAGTGGGAATTCAGTCAGGAATAGGAGTTGGATCTTATGGACAAGATGAGCTCAGAGAAGGCATGATGAAAGCTAGGAGAGAAACTAAAGAAAGATGCAGTTGCAGGGCTAGTGCAGGGAGGAAATGGGGGAGGTTTGGCTTGATTGGCAAGGGAAAGAGAAGGGGGATCAAGGGTTATGGCGAAAAAGCAGGAAGGGGGTACTGAAGTTTCATGTTCAGCCATGAACTCATTGAATGGCGGTGCAGGCTAGAAGGGCTGAATGGCCTGCTCCTGCACCTATTTTCTATGTTTCTATGTTTCTATAAGCAGAGGCAGGTGACTAGATGGTCTCAATCTTAGTGACAAAGAAATCCATGAGCTCCTTGCACTTGTTGGAGCTGTGAGTGGGAAAAGAGTGGGGTTTAAGGAGATGGAGTACTGTTTAACTAAGCAAGGTACAACCTTGGCTCTGCTTTATTTAGGCCCAAAGTGCTTGAGTCTCAAAATGGCTGGCCTTTTATACCTGCAGCACCATGTGCATGTTGCTCAGTGGTCTCCAACAATGATGCCATCTGGTGGCACAAACAGAAATGTACATACATGACAATACCCCGCCCCCCCGGAGATCTTATCACAGTCTTTCACAGGTTGAGACGACCTGGTGCATTGCACTCCTGGGTTGACCGTCTCAGTTCGATTCCAGCCTTGGGTGAGTGTGCAGGGTCTGTTGTGGCTGATGGCTGGAGGACTGACTTGTTGGGGGTGGCAATGGCCATATCAGGAATTGAAAGTCCATTTTTATTCAACAAGTACGTGATGGAAATTCCAGGTTCACTGATGACCCTGGAGTCCTCTGAAGGCTGCTGGTAGGTTGGTTGGTCGTCGATGGTTTCCTCATCCGACTGTTCTGGCTCGTCTGTGTGCCTCAGCTTTGTTTAATCCATATGTTTCCTGGATGTTTGCCCATTCTTGAGCTTGATAACGAATACTCTGTTGCCCTCCTTGGCCATGACCGTACCAGTGATCCATTTGGGACCCTGACCATAGTTCAACACATATACAGGATCATTAACAGAAACTCGCGTGACACAGTTGCGCGATCATGGTACCCTTGTTGGCTTTGTCTTCTGTATTCCACATGATTATTTAAATTCGGGTGTACCAGAGAGAGCTTGGTCTTAAGACCTCTTTTCATCATGAGTTCAGCAAGCGAGACCCCTGTGAGTGTTTGGGTCTTGTCCTGTAACTCAGCAGTATGCAGGACAAGCGGGTCTGCAGTGACCCTTGGGTTACTCTCCTCATGCTTTGCTTGATAATTTGTACTGCACGTTCTGCTTGCCCATTAGACGCAGGCTTGAATGGTGCTGACCTTATATGTTTTATGCCATTATGTTTCACAAACTACTGAAACTCCTGATTGGTGAAACACGACCCATTGTCGCTCACCACCATGTCAGGCAGACCATGTGTCCCGAACATGACATGGAGATTCTGTATGGTTGCCGTAGATGTACTGGATGACATGATTATGCATTCTATCCACTTCGAATAAGCGTCCACCACCACTAAAAACATCTTGCCCAGAAAGGGACGTGCTAAACCTACATGGATCCTGGACCAAGGTTTGGATGGCCATGACCACAGACTCAGCGGTGATTCCGCTGGTGATTTGATAAGCTGCATGGAAGTGTTGCACTGATGCACGCATGTTTCCAACTCAGAATCAATTCCTGGCCACCATACATGGGACCTAGCAATGGCCTTCATTATCACTATACCAGGATGTGTGCTGTGTAACTCACACACAAACTTCTCTCTCTCCTTCTTGGGCATTACAATGCAATTGCCCCACAATATGCAATCTGCTTGAATAGACAGTTCGTCCTTGTGACGAATGTACGGTTTGGCCTCCTCGCACATTTGCGTAGGTATAGCAGGCCAATCCCCTTTGAGGATGCAATCCTTTACCACCGATAAAATCGGGTCCTGGCTGGTCCAGGTCTTAACTTGTTGACCGGTGACAGGGGTTCCTTCACTCTCAAAAGCATCCATGATTAACATTAGATCCGCCGGTTGTGGTGTTTCCACCTCCGGTGCGGGCAACGGCAACCAGTTTAAAGCATCGGCACAATTCTGTGCCAGGTCTGTGGCGAATGACAATCATAGGCAGATAATGTTAGGGCCCACCTTTGGATGCGGGATGAAGAGAATTTATTGGAGAGAAAGCGGGAAAGGGGTACTGAGGTGAATGATCAGCCATGATCATATTAAATGGTGGTGCAGGCTCGAAGGGCCGAATGGCCTACTCCTGCACCTATTTTCTATATTTCTATGTTTTCTATGTTTCTGTGTTTCTAAGCGTTGGTATTGATACCTTTGCACTCGGAAAACAATGAAATGAGCAGCTTGTGATCAGTCCTAATTCGAACCTCAGAACTTCCAGAGTGAGGAACAGGCCTTCGGGGCCGGCTTATATACAATGCTCCCAAGGGATGCTGGGATCCCTTGGGACTTCAGGGATGAGGTCCCTGATGGCGGAACATGGGAGTGCATGCTTTACAGATACACAACATCACTGGTGAAAACTATTTGCAAGGTGAGATGGTCGGGAGTCTTTCTTTCCCTGGTGGACCGCCTCGGTACAAATGTCTGTTCTGGTGTGTTGGCTGTGCCCTCGCTGGGCTGGTGTGTTGTTGGCCCTGCAGGGATGCTAGGTGAGCCTGGCCTTGCTGGGCTGTTGGGCATAATGGGTTCGATTTCCTGGTCCGGTGTGGTGTCGTTGATCCTTTGGGTGTGTGTTGTGGGCTCGAAAAAGGTGGTGTCTGCTGTGGGTTGTTCAGGGCAATCTGTGAACCGCAGCCTTGTTTGGTCCAGGTGCTTTCTGCAAATTTGTCCATTGTCTAGTTTGACTACAAACACCCTATTCCCTTCAGCTATCACCGTGCCCGCGATCCACTTGGGACCATGTCCATAGTTTAGCACATACACGGTCATTCAGATCAATTTCCCTTGATACAGTGGCGTGACCATCGTTTACATTTTGTTGCTGCCACCTGCTCTCTACCTGATCATGCAGGTTGGGTGAACCAGCGAGAGTGTGGTTTTAAGTGTCCTTTTCATGAGTAGCTCAGCCAGGGGCACCCCTGTGAGCGAGTGGGATCTCGTGCTGTAGCTAAGCAGTACTTGGGACAGGTTTAGAGTGAGCCTTCTGTGACTTGTTTAAAGGCTCTGTTTGATTGTTTGGACTGCCCGCTCTGCCTGCCCATTGGAGGCTGGTTTAAATGGGGCCGAGGTGACATGTTTGATCCCATTGCGGGTCATGAATTCTTTAAATTCGGCACTGGTGAAACATGGCCCATTGTCACTGACCAGTATGTCAGGCGGGCCGTGGGTGGCAAACATGGCCCTCAGGCTTTCAATGGTGGTGATGGCGATGCTTCCCGACATTATTTCACATTCAATCCATTTTGAAAAAGCATCCACCACCACCAGGAGCATTTTACCGAGAAACGGGCCCGCATAATCGACATGGATCCTCGACCATGGTCTGGAAGGCCAGGACCACAAACTTAGTGGTGCCTCTCTGGGCGCATTGCTCAACTGAGCACACACGCTGCATTGCCATACACAGGACTCTAAATCAGAGTCGATATCGGGCCACCACAGATGGGATCTGGCTATCGCTTTCATCATTACTATACCCAGGTGTGTGCTGTGGAGATCCGAGATGAACGTCTCCCTGCCCTTTTTTGGTAGCACTACACGGTTACCCCACAACAGGCAGTCTGCCTGAATGGACAGCTCGTCCGTTCGCCGCTGGAGTGGCTTGATTGGCTCTTGCATTTCAACAGGGATGCTGGCCCAGCTCCCATGCAGTACACAGTTATTTACTAGGGACAGCAGAGGATCTTGGCTGGTCCAAGTCCTAATCTGGCGGGCAGTGACAGGTGATTTATCATTTTCAAACGCTTCCATGATCATCAACAAGTCTGCGGGCTGCGCTACCATCAACAAGTTTGCAGGCTGCGCCATTTCCACCCCCGTGGTGGGCAATGGTAGCCGACAGAGCATCCGCACAGTTCTCGATGCCTGGCCTGTGGCAAATGATATATTTATACGCTGATAGCACGAGTGCTCACCTTTGTATGTGGCTGAGGCATTAGTATTTATCCCCTTGTTTTCAGCGAACAGGGATGTGAGGGACTTGTGATTGGTTTCCAGCTCAAATTTGAGACCAAACAGGTACTGATGCATTTTCTTTACTCCGAACATACACACTAATGCCTCTTTCTCAATCATGCTGTAGGCCCTCTCGGCATTAGACAAGCTCCTGGAAGCATAGGCGACAGGTTGCAACTTCCCCGCAACATTGGCTTGTTGTAATGCACACCCGACTCCGTACGACGACGCGTCACATGCTAGTACAAGTCTTTTACACGGGTTATACAATACAAGCAGCTTGTTGGAGCATAAAATGTTTCTGGCTTTCTCAAAAGCAATTACTTGTTTTTTCCCCCCATACCCAGTTCTCACCTTTGCGCAATAGCACATGTAGGGGCTCTAAAAGAGTGCTTAACCCCGGTAGGAAGTTACCAAAATAGTTGAGGAGTCCCAGGAACGACCGCAGCTCCGTGATATTCTGTGGCCTGGGCGCGTTCCTGATAGACGCTAAGACAGAGACTGTGGGCCGAATGCAGCCCGCCGCGATCTTTCTCCCCAAAAACTCCACTTCTGTTGCCATGAAGACGCATTTCAACCTCTTCAGCCGCAGCCCTACGCGATCCAGTCGCTGGAGGACCTCCTCCAGGTTTTATAGGTGCTCGGCGGTGTCCTGACCCGTGACCAATATGTCGTCCTGAAAGACCACCATGTGTGGTACAGACTTGAGTAGGTTCTCCATGTTTCTCTGGAAGATCGCTGCAGCTGACCGAATTCCAAACCGGCATCTGTTGCAGATGAACAGTCCCTTGTGCGTGTTGATGCAGGTGAGGCCCTTCGAAGACTCCTCCATCATGTAGGCCGAAGTCAGGTCGAGCTTGGTGAACGTCTTAGATTAGGAAAAGGGGAGGTGCAACGAGACCTGGGTGTCATGGTTCATCAGTCACTGAAAATGGGCATGCAGGTACAGCAGGCGGTGAAGGCGGCAAATGGTACGTTGGCCTTCATAGCGAGGGGATTTGAATATAGGAGCTGGGAGGTCTTACTGCAGTTGCACAGGGCCTGAGTGAGGCCTCATCTGGACTATTGTGTACAGTTTTGGTCTCCTAATCTGAGGAAGGATGTTCTTGCTATTGAGGGAGTGCAGCGAAGGTTCACCAGACTGATTCCAGGGATGGCTGGACTAACATAGAGGAGAGACTGGATCAACTGGGCATTTATTCACTGGAGTTTAGAAGGATGAGAGGGGATCTCATAGAAACGTATAAGATTCTGACGGGACTGGACAAGTTAGATGCGGGAAGAATGTTCCCGATGTTGGGGAAGTCCAGAACCAGGGGACACAGTCTTAGGATAAGGTGTAGGCCATTTAGGACTGAGATGAGGAGAAACTTCTTCACTCAGAGTTAACCTATGGAATTCTCTGCCGCAGAGAATTGTTGATGCCGGTTCATTGGATATATTCAAGAGGGAGTTAGATATGGCCCTTACGGCTAAGGGGATCAAAGGGTATGGAGAGAAAGCAGGAAAGGGGTACTGAGGGAATGATCAGCCATGATCTTATTGAATGGCAGTGCAGGCTTGAACAGCTGAATGGCCTACTCCTGCACCTCTTTTCTATGTCCAGCTCTTGTGTGAAGGAACTCAGCGTATCACCGATCACTGCATGAGCCGACAGCCTGTTTTTGCAAGGAAAAGAACCACGTCCTAACATTTAATCTAGTTCTGTCCTTACATAACTTGAGATTGTGACTCCTGGTCCTCCCTAACCTATTTAGTTGAAAAAAACTCTGCACAATCTAGTCCTTTATCATCTTTTATAAACCTTAATCAAATCACCCCTAAAGTCTACGCTTCTCTAAAGTGTAAAGACACAGCTCTTTGAGCCAATTTTGGTAACTAAAATGCTTTAAACTGGAAAATAATCTCGCGTAAAGTTGCTGTACAAAGGCAACAAATATATATTATTCTCTCTAATGGTAATGAGAGATTAGCTGAGAAAACAAATGCAACATTCATATAGAAGAATGTTAAATTGGCACCTTGTACTTTTGGACTATAAGAGCTACAGCATATAAATGAAATATTGATGTGGTAACTCAATGTGGCAACGCTGCAGCAGGTTTAATGTTCACTGCAGTTTTCTTTGTAAAAGCAGTAGCTTTTCTCAATATATGGAATTAAAATCAGCAGGTCCAACAATAATAATAATAAACACAAGGACAGGGTTCGTGGTACACATTGGTACCAACGATATAGGTAAAAAAAGGGATGGGGTCCTACGAGACGAATTTAAAGAGCTAGGAGCTAAATTAAAATGTAGGACCTCATAAGTAGTAATTTTTGGGATTGCTACCAGTGCCACGTGCTCGTCAGAGTAGGAATCGCAGGATAGCTCAGATGAATACGTGGCTTGAGCAGTGGTGCAGCAGGGAGGGATTCAAATTCGTGGGGCATTGGAGCCAGTTCTGGGGGAGGTGGGACCAGTACAAACTGGACGGTCTGCACCTGGGCAGGACCAGAACCAATGTCCAAGACGGAGTGTTTGCTAGTGCTGTTGGGGAGGAGTTAAACAAATATGGCAGGGGGATGGGAACCAATGCAGGGAGACAGAAAGGAGAAGAGTAAAAGTGGAGGGCAGAGAAATCCAAGGCAAAAAACAAAAAGGCCCACTGTACAGCAAAATTCTAAAGGGTCAAAGTGTAATAAAAAGGCAAGCATGAAAGCTCGGTGCCTCAATGCAAGGAGTATTCGGAACCCAGGAGAGGGCTCTGAGCTCGTTAAAGTGGGTGAGAGCTCAGCTGAACAGGACCCCAAGAAAGAATGCAACAGAGCAGAGTAGCACTGGGGTAAGTGTAAACCACATGGTGATAGGAAGGGACAATACGTATGAATATAAAGGGGCTGCAGGAGGGGTCAAAACTAAAAATCATGGTTTAAAAACTAGTATTAAAACATTCTACCTAAAAGCACGCAGCATTCGAAATAAAGTAAACGAATTGACGGCACAAATCATTACAAATGGGTATGATTTGGTGGCCATTACAGAAACGTGGTTGCAGGGTGGCCAAGACTGGGAATTAAACATACAGGGGTATCTGACAATTCGGAAAGATAGACAAGAAGGGAAAGGAGGTGGGGTAGCTCTGTTAATAAAGGAAGATATCAGGGCAGTTGAGAGAGATGATATTGGCTCTAATGAACAAAATGTTGAATCATTGTGGGTGGAGATTAGAGATAGTAAGGGGAAAAAGTCACTGGTGGGTGTAGTTTATAGGCCCCCAAATAATAACTTCACGGTGGGGCGGGCAATAATCAAGGGAATAATGGAGGCATGTGAAAAAGGAACGGCAGTAATCATGGGGGATTTTAACCTACATATCGATTGGTCAAATCAATGCATACGGGTAGACTTGAGGAGGAATTCATAGAATGCATACGGGATTGTTTCTTAGAACAGTATGTTACAGAACCTACAAGGGAGCAAGCTATCTTAGATCTGGTCCTGTGTAATGAGACAGGAATAATAAATGAGCTCCTAGTAAAAGATTCTCTCGGAATGAGTGATCACAGTATGGTTGAATTTGTAATACAGATTGAGGATGAGGAAGTTGTGTCAGAAACGAGTGTACTATGCTTAAACAAAGGGGACTACAGTGGGATGAGGGCAGAGTTGGCTGAAGTAGACTGGAAACACAGACTAAACGGTGGCACAATTGAGGAACAGTGGAGGACTTTTAAGGAGCTATTTCATAGTGCTCAACAAAAATATATTCCAGTGAAAAAGAAGGGCGGTAAGAGAAGGGATAACCAGCCGTGGCTAACCAAGGAAATAAAGGAGAGTATCAAATTAAAAACCAATGCGTATAAGGTGGCCAAGGTTAGTGGGAAACTAGAAGATTGGGAAAATTTTAGACGACAGCAAAGAATGACTAAGAAAGCAATAAAGAAAGGAAAGATAGATTGCGAAAGTAAACTTGCGCAAAACATAAAAACAGATAGTAAAAGCTTTTACAGATATATAAAACGGAAAAGAGTGACTAAAGTAAATGTTGGTCCCTTAGAAGATGAGAAGGGGGATTTAATAATGGGAAATGTGGAAATGGCTGAGACCTTAAACAATTATTTTGCTTCGGTCTTCACAGTGGAAGACACAAAAACCATCCCAAAAATTGCTGGTCATGGGAATGTGGGAAGGGAGGATCTTGAGACAATCATTACCACTAGGGGGGTAGTGCTGGACAGGCTAATGGGACTCAAGGTAGACAAGTCCCCTGGTCCTGATGAAATGCATCCCAGGGTATTAAAAGAGATGGTGGAAGTTATAGCAGATGCATTCGTTATAATCTACCAAAATTCTCTGGACTCTGGGGAGGTACCAGCAGATTGGAAAGCAGCTAATGTAACGCCTCTGTTTAAAAAAGGGGGCAGACAAAAGGCAGGTAACTATAGGCCGGTTAGTTTAACATCTGCAGTGGGGAAAATGCTCGAAGCTATCATTAAGGAAGAAATAGCAGGATATCTAGGATAGGAATAGTGCAATCAAGCAGACGCAACATGGATTCATGAAGGGGAAATCATGTTTAACTAATTTACTGGAATTCTTTGAGGATATAACGAGCATGGTGGATAGAGGTGTACCGATGGATGTGGTGTATTTAGATTTCCAAAAGGCATTCGATAAGGTGCCACACAAAAGGTTACTGCAGAAGATAAAGATACGCGGAGTCAGAGGAAATGTATTATCACGGATAGAGAATTGGCTGGCTAACAGAAAGCAGAGAGTCGGGATAAATGGGTCCTTTTCGGGTTGGAAATCGGTGGTTAGTGGTGTGCCACAGGGATTGGTGCTGGGACCACAACTGTTTACAATATACATAGATGACCTGGAAGAGGGGACAGAGTGTAGTGTATCAAAATTTGCAGATGACACAAAGATTAGTGGGAAAACGGGTTATGTAGAGGGCACAGAGCGGCTGCAAAGAGATTTAGATAGATTAAGCGAATGGGCTCAGGTTTGGCAGGTGGAATACAATGTCGGAAAATGTGAGGTCATCCACCTTGGGAAAAAAAAACAGTAAAGGGGAATATTATTTGAATGGAGAGAAATTACAACATGCTGCGGTGCAGAGGGACCTGGGGGTCCTTGTGCATGAATCCCAAAAAGTTAATTTGCAGGTAATCAGGAAGGCGAATGGAATGTTGGCCTTCATCGTGAGAGGGATGGAGTACAAAAGCAGGGAGGTCCCGCTGCAACTGTACAGGGTATTGGTGAGGCAGCACCTGGAGTACTGCGTGCAGCTTTGGTCACCTTACTTAAGGAAGGATATACTAGCTTTGGAGGGGGTACAGAGACAATTCACTCGGCTGATTCCGGAGATGAGGGAGTTACCTTATGATGATAGATTGAGTAGACTGGGTCTTTACTCGGAGTTCAGAAGGATGAGGGGTGATCTTATAAAAACATTTCACATAACGAAAGGGATAGACAAGATAGAGGCAGAGAGGTTGTCTCCACTGGTTGGGGAGACTAGAACTAGGGGGCACAGCCTCAAAATATGGGGGAGCCAATTTAAAACCGAGTTGAGAAGGAATTTCTTCTCCCAGAGGGTTGTGAATCTGTGGAATTCTCTGCCCAAGGAAGCAGTTGAGGCTAGCTCATTGAATGTATTCAAATCACAGATAGAGAGATAGATTTTTAACCAATAAGAGAATTAAGGGTTACGGGGAACGAGCGGGTAAGTGGAGCTGAGTCCACGGCCAGATCAGCCAGGATCTTGTTGAATGGCGGAGCAGGCTCGAGGGGCTAGATGGCTTACTCCTGTTCCGAATTCTTTTCTTCCCTCACCACCCAATTTCTGGCAGATCAATGAACCAAAAACAAACAAAAAGGGCTCGGCAGCATTGCTGTAAACATGAAGGACATTACATTAGATCCCAGAAG
Source organism: Pristiophorus japonicus (assembly GCF_044704955.1). NCBI lineage: Eukaryota > Metazoa > Chordata > Chondrichthyes > Pristiophoridae > Pristiophorus > Pristiophorus japonicus. The sequence continues at coordinate 49,813,065 of NC_091984.1, read as the reverse complement.
ATCATCAAAGTTACTCCTCACTGTCGGCAAAATTTGATTGATTACAGCATACTACTCAAATTGTTTTTTTTTTACTCGTCACTGAAAATAAGGTGAAAAAGGCATCCATCAGTGGGAACTCCGAGTATGTGGTCAACTCCTGGATGTCCTTTCAGACTCCTTGCTAGGTTAATACGCACTAATGGATTTGGAATGACCTGAATCTACCAGCAAGGCTTAGCTATCATCTAATCCTCTGGTATCACTCCTGTGTTAAATGAGCATTGCATAATCAGATAGCCTATTTCAACCATCATTTCTTTTAGTAGTATTCATTACCATACATCTGGTCCAGATGCTTGAAGAACCTTCTGAGTGTACTCTATTTTCTTTTTCATGATATTCATTATTCTATTTGCATTCCATTCTGCTGCTCTCTCTATGGCACACTTTATTATAATCCTGAAATTCAACACAGCAAGTTGCACTGGACTTGCGCCAGTGAGTTTGTAGGTGTGCCCACCAATGCATTGCACTGATAAAGCTGCCAGAGTTTTGTGGGTCACCTCATTTTAAAAAAAATTCATTCAGGGATGTGGGCATCGCTGGCAAGGCCAGCATTTTTTGCCCATCCCTAATTGCCCTTGAGAAGGTGGTGGTAAGTCACCTTCTTGAACAGCTGCAGTCGTGTGGTAAAGATACTTCCACAGTGCTGTTTGGTAGAGAGTTCCAAGGTTTGACCCAGTGACGATGAAGGAATGACTATATATTTCCAAGTCAGGATCTTGTGTGACTTGGAGGTGGTTGTGTTCCACTGCGTCTGCTGCCCTTGTCCTTCCAGTTGATCGAGGTCATTAATTCAGGAGGTATTGTCGAAGACACCATGGCAAGTTGCTGCAGTGTATCTTGTCGATGGTACACAATACAGATATTTTGGGCCGGTGATGTCGAGCTTCTTGAGTATTGTTGGAGCTGCACTAATTCAGGCAAGTGGAGAGTATTCCATCATACTCCTGACTTGTGCTGTTTAGATGCTGGATGTGGGTATGGATTGGTTAATTATCGGAGTTGCAGCAAATGGAACTGAACACTGTAATCATCAGTGAACATCCCCACTTCTGACCTTATGATGGAGGAAAGGTCATTGATGAAGCAGCTGAAGATGGTTGAGCCTAGGACGTTGCCCTGAGGAACTCCTGCAAGAATGTCCTGGGCCGAGATGATTGGCCTCCAACAACCACAACCATCTTCCTTTGCGTTTGGTAAGACTCAAGCCAGTGGAAATTTTTCCCCAATTCCCATTGACATCAATTTTACTGGGGCTCCTTAATCCCAACTAGGTCAAATGCTTTCTTAATGTCAAGGGCATTCACTCTTAGCTCACCTCTGGAATTAGCTCACCTCTGGAATTCAGCTCTTTTGTCCATGTTATTGTACCGAGGGTGTAATGAGGACTGGAGCCAAGTGGTCCTAGCCTAACACAAATTGAGCATCAGTGAGGAGGTTATTGGTGAGTAAGTGCAGCTTGATAACTGTTGGCGTTACCTTCCATCACTTTGCTGATGATTGAGAGTGGATTGATGGGGCGGTAATTGGCCGGATTGGATTTGTCCTGCATTTTAATCGGCAGGTTGTACCTGGGCAATTTTCACATTGGGGTGGATTGACCCATCCACCTCCACGGAGGTGTGTGGGGGGCCTGACCCATCCACCTCCATGGCACGAACCTGGTATTGCAGTACTTCCAGGAACGGTGCAGTAGCTCTCGGCCTTTTGGCCAAGAGCATTGGCGCAGAGTGATCCTTGATGTGTGCAAGATGACCTCTGGCGTTTGTGATTTGACAAAGAATTGGAAAGAGGACTACGAATAATTAAAAAAAAAAATTTTTTTTTTTTTTAAATAACAAATAAAATTTTTTCACAATTGTTGGGTAGACGCCAGAGTTGTAGCTGTACTGGAACAGCTTGGCTCGAGGCGCAGCTATTTTTGGAACATAAGTCTTCAGCATAACAACCGGGATGTTGCCGGAGCCCATTGTCTTTGCTTGTGCACACTATATTCTCAGATGAAAATAGATTGTAGGCAGATCTAGGTGAAATGGCTGAATGGCCCTGTATCTGCAGCTATTTTTTTAAATATAAATAAACTTTCTCTAATTATGGCCTTGTTCAGGCTTCTGCTAGAATACGGTGTCTGCTTTTGGTCCCCTCACATTGTGGGGGATATGGAAGTCCTGAAGTCAGACGATGACACTAAATTGATACCTAGTTTAAGTAGCCTCAGTTGCCTCAATTGGCTGAGAGTTGAGTGTTTAATACTCAAAAAAAAGCAGACTTCAAGGAGATTTGAAAATGAAAGAATTAAGCTTGTAGACAGAAAAAAGTGGTCCACATGGGTAGTCTATTCCAGTTAGATAGATTGGGAGGATCAGGTGCATAAGAATAAGTTACATATGCATAGAACTAGGCTAAGTGGCAAAAGGTACTACTTTTCACAATTGACCTCTAGAAGAAGTTGCCATGTAAATTTGGTGCAATGCCCAACAATTGTTTTTTCCACCCCCATAAACAGCCATCAAAAGATACAAATGCACCCAGAACAAAATACTTTGAGCCCTGATACTTTGGTGAGTGTGGCAAAGAGAATCCCAGTCTGCCCATGGAGCCCAGCATCGACCTTGTTCAAAATGGATATGTTTGCAGGGGGGGGTAGGCATAGCTTTTGTTGGTTTTGCACAGGCAGCCAGCATCTGCTCCATTCAAAAGGATTTTTACTCGGTCCTCTTTAGAACTCATGCCACATCTCATCAATGGGCAATTAGAGCAAATGAATACCATATTACTACACAAGGAAACTAAATTAGCCATGAATGATTTTGGACTTTGATATAAAATCAATACACCAGTTTTGAAGAACCTAAAAAGGATTGGCTAGTAACGTGGATTAATTACCCGAAATTGTTCAAGGTGGCATCCCAGGAAGGATGGGCACATTCAAATAGCATTATTCAGCAGGCTGTCTGAGGTTAACCTTCGTCGTTTCCAGGCCAGGTCCAAGACCACCCCAACCTCTGTCATTGAGCTACAGTAAGCAGACGGCGCCTGCGTCTGAACTCCAAGTCATAGTCAACGTATTTCATCATCATCATAGGCAGTTCCTCGAACGAGGATGACTTGCTTCCACATAGGTTCACAGATGTTTCAATGAAAAACTCGATATTCCAGTCCTGAACTCCAATTGAAGGGGTGGAAGATGCCTGTGCGTGGATGTACGAAAGCAAGGGCCTTACACTAAACATCCTGAAGAAAAAGGTCCTCCACCAACCTGTCCCGGCCGCATAGCACTGCCCCCCAGTCATCAAGATCCATGGTGGGGACCTGGACAATGTGGACCATTTCCCATACCTCAGAAGCCTCTTGTTGATTAGAGCAGACATTGATGACGAGATTCAACACCGGCTCTAGTGCGCCAGTGTAGCCTTCGGCCGCCTGAGGAAAAGTGTTTGAAGACCAGGCCCTCAAATTTGCCACCAAGCTCATGGTTGACAGGGCTGTAGTAATACCCGCCCTCCTGTATGGCTCAGAGAAATGGACCATGTACAGTAGACACCTCAAGGCGCTGAATACCACCAACGATGTCTCCGCAAATCCCGAGAGGACAGACGCACCAGGCCAACATCCCCAGCATTGAAGAACTGACCACATTTGATCAGTTCGCATGCCAGACACGAGACTCCCAAAGCATGCGCTCTACTCGGAACTCCTTCACGGCAAATGAGCCAAAGGTGCGCAGAGGAAATGTTACAAGGACACCCTCAAAGCCTCCCTGATAAAGTGCAACATCCCCACTGACACCTGGGAGTCCCTGGTCAAAGACCACCCTAAGTGGAGGTGGTGAATCCGGGAGGGCGCTGAGCACCTCGAGTGTCATCGCCGAGAGCATGCAGAAATCAAGCTCAGGCAGCGGAAAGAGCATACGATAAACCTGTTCCACCCACCCTTCCCTCAAGGACCATCTGTCCCACCTGTGACAGGGACTGTGGCTCTCATATTGGACTGTTCAGCCACCTAAGGACTCATTTTTAGAGTAGAAGCAAGTCTTCCTCGATTCTGAGGGACGACCTCTGATAATGAGAAGAAGTTAAAGATAAGACAACGACAAGGCCTTGAAAATCTGTAAGCTGTTGTAAACATGATGTAGTATCAACTTCTTTTAAAGCATAGAAAACTACGAGAAGCTTGTTTTGCTCCAGGAAGGGCATAAAACCAGCCATTTTACTAAGTTCAGCAAGACAATCAACGAGTCTGACCAGATAATCCAGAAAAACACTGTACACTATGTCAATGAATTAATCTTAGTCTCGCGAAGCCAAAGAATAGGCCATTCTGACTTTCCACTGTACTACTGATGTAAAGGTTGTATGAATCTCTGTAAAACCTGTTATTTTAATGTTGATAAAACCACTTGTGGTAATGGACCTTGGTTGATTCTTATCCTGGATTATCCTAGTTAAAAAATACCTTACAACCCGTTCTAAAACACAATTACTCTGAATTGTTTAGACTGCATGTTTATTTAGTTCAGAAAATTCTAGTTTCTATTGGTTCCATATTCATTAATATATGTGCAAAATGTTTAGCTCAAATAGTCAAACTTCCTTGCGTGTATAGTATTTCAGATTCTTTCTAATGGGTGGTAGTGGTTAGACACACATTTGGAACTTGAGCTCACCTTTTGTCCCCGTTGCATGCACCAGAATTTCATCCTATAATTTGGAAGACAGCACCAGTTGTTGAAGGTCCCTTTTTGTACAATGAAGTACAAATGGAATCAAAGACAGTTCAGAAATTATAAAACATACAAAATATGTACATGAGCAGAACACTGGCAGATGAAATTTAATAGAGGACACTTAAGTGGCACACATACTCCTAAGGATGAAGCTGAAAATGACTTGGGAGCCTTCGTAGACTGGACACTAAACATGTCCAACCACCGCAAGCCAAATCAACAAAGCCAACAGAATGTTGAATAATATAGCCAGTTATAGGGTCAGAGGAAATTATGATCAAACTGTATAGCCCCTGGTCAAATCGCATCTTAAATACTGTGTCCAGTACTGATCACTGAGACGTGAGAGACACGACATCTTGGAAGCAACGCAAACAGCATCTAGGAGACTGATCCCTAGTGTCAAAAGATTTACATGATGAAAGACCAGAAGAACTTAGGCTTTCCAGCCTGGATAGAAGGCATCTGATTGATGATCTTATAAAAAGTATACAAATCAATTAAATTAATAGAAGGCAACTACAGAATATTTTAAAATTTAAATTGCAAGTTAGACATGGGTAACAGAAACAAACTAAAGACAAATTTAGCACACATCAGAAAATTAATCAAAAATAATCAATATCTGGAACAGACTCCCAGATAGGGTAATGGAGGTAACAACCTTGAAAGCATTTAAGAAACAATTGGATGCTGCAATGGGGAAAAGTTTAGGATCTCTCTGGGTAGATGAATTTGGGACAAATAATTGCACTCATCTATTCTGTGAAGCCACTCAGCTTGCATAACTACCCCGTGCCACTTTTCACTAGTCATGAAGAGCAACTGGATTACTAATTTCATAAAATCTATTTTAATCAAAGTGAAAATTTCAGCAAAGGAACTTTACACCAAGTAACCAGCCCTGACCCCTTGGTGGAGTCAATTACGAGGGGGCATATTTTTAAGGTGGTTGGTGGAAGGTTCAGAGGGGATTTGAGGGGAGGCTTCTTCATGGAGGGTTATGGGGGTCTGGAACTCTGCCTGGAAGGGTGGTGGGGATGCAGAAACCCTCATCACATTTAAAAAGGTGCTTGGATGGGCACTTCAAGTGCCATAACCTGCAGTTACGGACATAGAGTTGGTAAGTGAGATTAGACTGGATAACCTCTTATTGGTTGGTGTCGATACGATGGTAAGCATTGCAGGGAATTGAATACGGCCAGGGTGATCTCCTGGATTAGTGACTATCGCTTGGATGGGTCGGAGGGTAATTTTCCCAGATTTTCTCCCCCCCCCCCCCCCCTCACACACAATTGGCCCGGGTTTTTATCTCTCCCAGGAGATCAGATGGCACCAGTTGGGGTGGAGTGTAGAATGTTTTGGTGCAAGCGGTGTCGCAGTTGTGTGGGGCAGACTGGTTGGGCCGGATGCTCTTTACCTTACCGCCATTGTTCATTGGTTTATATGTAACCTTCAGGGCAGCTGACCGAGGGCCATGTGGCGCTTTGTCGGCCAGGATGGGCCGAAATGGTCTCCTTCTGCGCTGTACATTTCTGTGTTTCTAAAAACAGAAATTAAACTACAGCAGCTTTTTTTCCATGAAATTTTAATTTCTCAAACATTTTGCAAGTTGAATCCTGTAACAGAGCCCACATAGAACACATTCCCAAAAGGCATTCTACAAAGTTGACGACTTGCACGTTTCAACACAATCACAAAATAATTCTGAAATAATTAGCATCATCCGTTGTAAAGAAATCGGATTGTGATTTTCTAGCTATTTTTACACACGTACAGGTAAAATTCCAGGAATGCAATACAGGATCTCAGATGAACATTTCTTATACAAGAATCTGCAAGAACATGTACAGTACAAAGAATATTAAGAAAAGGTAACTGCATTCTAGATTCAAGATCTTCTGTTGCAAATCTGCAGAAACTATTCAGACAAATGTATGTAGGTGGTTGTCATCACGTTTGGTTCATGTAGTCCAGTAGGATTTACTAGAACACAGAAGATTGTAGCTACAATCCTGCTCAGTTTAATGCACACCATTAACAGTCCTGCTTAAATCTGGGCATGAAATGCAGGATGATTGCTGTTTTTGGCTGAACAATTTAACTTACAACACATCATCCCCATTACACATAGTCATCAGTGCAATGCATGTGTCTAAATGGGGAGACATACCCCATCGCAAGACCCAAACTACAGGCCTCAGCAGGTTCACCAAACAGCATTTTCACTTGCTCTGAATATTCTATATAATATTCTATATAATTGTATACAAGAATGTCCACAAAAACTCTCTGGCTCTCTACACGATGAAAATTTGAACGCTAATCTGCTCCATCCTTTTAATGCAACTAACTGCAACATAATCCATTACAACCTGGATCTGCTGAACTGAAATGTAAAGGATTGCAATAAAATTAATTCCACAGGAGAATGCATTTGGTTGGTTATTAAACTCTACCTCCTGTAAATCAGTGTTTGATTGCATGCTTGCTTTTCAAGAGGCAAAACTGGACCGCTTCAAGTTGGATTGTGTGGGGGAGGTGTAGAAAAGGACATAATTGACTTTTTAGAAGTTTTCTTTGAATTACATTTGTCCTTTCGCTCCTCCTCCAGTAATTAAAATCTTGGTTTTAGCTGCCATGGACCCACAAGTTTCACACAATCATGGCAGATGGAGGTTAATCTCCATTATAAGCCACTAAATGTTCTCATACCAATGTGGAAAAGACCTTCCAGTACTCTCGATTACATTGACAATTAATATAAGCATGTAGTTAGAAGCGGTCAAGAAATTAGCTGAACCCTTTAAATCAATCTTACTGCTGACTAGTGCTTGTTTAATTTCAAGTCAGCATTGGACATTTTAACAAAAGATCGAAAGTCAAATCGGTTGCAAGAAGCAAGGTAATTGTGAACAAACAACAATTGTACTTTACAGTCCTACTACTGGTGCAAGTATACAACATATTAACAATGTGGACTTCAGTTATAAGTCAACAATTTGAAGAAATCAGTTAGGTATATATATTACTTGAATTTTGTTTCACAAATCAATTTTTCCCTATCCCCTTCCAAAAAATGTACAAATTTAAATATATATATATATAATGACATTTTCCAACTACATTATAATTTTAACTCTCCTCTGAGATTAAGATGATTTGTATAATTACAAAGGCAGTTTAGAACTACAGCATCCTTTTGCAAACATCCCCTCCATTCCACCCCTCTCCTTCAATTCACTTCATTTGTACACCGAGTTGTGAAGTTAGTTCTAAAACATCTGGCCCAAAAACTGTCCAAACTTCCATGATGCTAAACTTCCATGAAAAAAGCAATTCTTTATCACAACACACCTCGCGTTGAATTGAAGCTCAAGTAGGCAAAAATATTAAGACAGTACCCTAAACAGACCGCACCACTTAACACTACGTTTCACTGTTTTTATTTTTAAGAATCACACACATAGTCAGCAAATTAAATTACCTTGTATAGCAGACTTCCAAAATTAAATTCAAATCGACAAGGAAAAATATCTACAGGAATCTGAAGGCATGCCTTAAAAAAAAAACAGGCCAATAAAAAATAATGCTGCAGCTTCAATTTATGTAATGTGGGGCAACTTTAATTTTATACCAATTGGTTTATGGTTTCAGTCTTTTGTATGGCTCAAGGGTCATCATGTTGAATGTACTTTATTAAAATTAAAAGGCAGCATGAGAATGCATTTTGGCATGACATTCTCTACAAGTTGGCAGATGACTTTGTTATTAATAATGTAAGGCAGAAAATAAAGAGCATACCCACTTTTCAGTATTTACTCAAGAAAGCAGTGGAATACCTTTCCTCTGCTTGTATCTACACGTTCTAGGAAATGCTTTAATGCTATATACACACTTTTTCAAAATCAGGGTTTGGCCTGAATGAAGGCAAACAAATTTCTATAGCTTAATGACAAAGTAGTAAAACCATCAGTCGGGCTCCAGTTTACAGAAAATATATACCTGACAACCGAATATTTGATAAAGATGCCAGGTGCATCAAGGACCAGGTTCAAGTACAGATAAACCACACACACACATACATTATGTATAAAATACATATTTTAAGCAAATTTATACTTTCAAGGGTATGTCAGTGCTGGGGAATTTTTCATCCATCAACATCAAGTTCTCCCAGGTCAGGTACAGGTTACAAGCTGGGTAAAGTTCACAGTATGTTGCCAAAACACACCCAGACTCTCAAACATAGACAGATTTTAATATATTACTGAAACCTTTCCACGCTCGCCATCCTTCTGACCTAAAACAAGTTAGTGACAAGTTATTTTTACGCCATGATCCTGTGCCCATTAGGAACTGGAATGAGACTGGCTGAATTCTGCAGTTAGGACCTTACAACCAATAAAGGCTTCCGGCTCATCAAGTTCTGGATTGAATTCAAACTCGGGTCAGGACACCATTCTAACACCACCCAGCTTCCAACTTTACTTCCATATAACAAGCCTATATGGAACTGGGCTGCAAAATCTAAAATTCAACTTCTAACTAGTAAAAAAAAAATTATACTTGATTTACATTTAATGGTGCCACTCTATGCACCATGTTCCTCAAGTCACATCCAGCAGTTAACTCATCTCATTGGTCATGTCACTGCCCAACTGGACATTAGGCAAATTGTAAACCTATTTTGTGGATACTCAATGCCTTTGATCAACTTGTTTGCTAGAGAACTTATAGCAGACATTGTCGAGCATATTTTATCACTGAATACTAAGACAATTGCAGTATTATCTAGTGGCTAGTTGCTGCTGAGGAGAGGTAATTTCTATCAGCAGAAACTACAATAAGGACACCATTTGAAACCCTCTGGCAACTCGGAACTGTTCCAGGAGATGGCGCAAGCGGGTTCAATAGGATTGATGACAACATTCGAAGTTCTGCAACGAGGGTGAAGATGAAGATATTTTCATTTTACATGTTTGAGACACATGGCAGAATCTTCACCATCGAATGCTCTAACTCACCCAACATACAATTAACAGCATGTTCTAAGGGAGGAAAATAAAATTGAAATTGTCTGTTATGCCAAACAGTTGGCACATCTCCTCCTGACTAAATTAGTAAGTAGCAATAGTTATGGAAATCTACAAACGTTTACATACCTGGCAATGAAGGATTGGTAAGGGATTTAAATATCCAATAAAGAGGAAAACTGAGGAAAATAGTGTATCCTGAAGTTTTTAAAGACTCAAAAATGTACTTTAATAATCAATCCATTTCCAAACTTAAAGCTATTAGTGGAAGAAATCAGGAAGAAATGTATCTAATTACATCAGTTAACCTACAAAAAAATCAGATTACAAGGTAGTTTATATTTAACCCGCAAAGAAGATTTTCAACACATTTTTGCAGCAAAATACAATAGTATGCAACACAAACTCAGAGCAAGTATATTTTGACATTGTACTGGCTAAAATTAGGAAGTTGCATCCAATATGGCGACAACACGAATCCTGATATAGTTTTCAGAAGTTTTTTGTCAACAAAAACCCTACCCAGCAATGAATTAAGAGTTGCGAAGGCTACACGAATACAGATCATAAAGGAGTGTATTAAATGCTTCAAGAGGCATCTCTTGCCTCCATCATCCATGTTATAGCCAGTACTGTCCTGCACAAGTCAACTGGATCTGCTGTTTAATATACCTATGATACGCACATAGGAGCAGGAGAACAGATCATCAGTATTGTGAAGATTTTGCTTTTTTGTAGGATTATTAGTGTACTTACTCTCACCATCCCTCACAAAAGATGAAACAAGATCAAATGACACTCCATAATTATAGCCTGATTAAGGGCTAAGATGATATTATAAATCTCTCAATGAGTCAGTGTTGATGCAGTTGTGACGAGACCTAAATACTGTTATGTAATTATAATTACTTCACTGTCCAGGACATTCAAATTACATTTTGTTTCAGTAAATCTAATACTCAGTCAAATTCAATTGGTATAAGTGATAACAGTGGGTTAATCCATCTCAAATATGAATGCCAACAGGCATGCACACATGAGCAATACCACACTAGAAATTAATGCCTCTTTTTAAAAAAAAGTGGGGCAAGCAGTAGGGTGGGCGCAGAAAGAGAATGCTTGATGCAGACCCACATATAAATTCGTACTTTATTTTTGTGGTTGTCATTTTGGTGTGACACTCAAAGTTGCTCCATTACGTATACAAGAAAAAGACGACAAAGGTGCAACTTAGGTACACAAATCGATGGGGAGCTGTTTAGTATGAACTCATCCAACACTACTCCAACCCCATTCCAAAGTCTAAGCGGTAAGTAGGTTCAACAGAAAATAGTCTAAACTATGGAATACTGCTGGACATCACGTGGTCCATTTTGCAGAACTGATCAAGAATCACAGCAGACTATCACAATCACTCCTCAGCAAATGAAGGGTTAAAAAACAAAATATATTGGGAAATATACACAAATAAATTATGTACAACTAATCTTGGTCTCATTTCCAGAACTTTTCCGACTCTTGTGCCTTCGTGTCTAATCTCCCATTTTCACTTTGGATGTCTGTTTCAAAGAAAAGGGATACATTCAATTTTACAGCAATAACCTAGAGCAGGTGCAGCATCTGCTGAAACAGGTCATTTTACACAAATACACAGATATAGCATCATTAGCTGTAAATAGATGATATACCCCTCATTCTGCACTGGTACACAGATAATAATGATTAGCATTAAAGGAGCTAATCCACTTCTTGCCCTGTATTCAGCATATTTCAAACCTGAAAGGATTTTAATATAGAATTAAAAGGATACCAATAAGTGTAGGTGTCAGTTACAGTATCTTTGAATGTTTTCCTCACATTGAAATAAGTTTTAAGCAGCTCCTCGCAAGTAAGCAGCTTTAACATAGAAAAAACACCTTAAAGCACTTCATAGAGGTGCAAGCAAAAAAAAAATGGACATCATGCCAAAGACATACTAGGAGTGGTGACCAAAAGCTTGGTGAAAAAGGTGGGTTTTAAGACAGGTTTTAAAAGTAGAGGTGGAGAGGTGGTGCAGTTTTAGGAACTTTCAGAGCATGGGGCCGAGACAGTTAAAGACATGGTTGATAATAGGGCGAAGGAAGGCCGAAGTCAAAAGAATGAAAAGTTCCGAGGAGGTGGTAGGGCTGCAGGAGCTTACAGGAATGTGAAGGGGCACAACTATGAAGGGTTTTAACCACAATGAGAATTTTAAATGAGACATTGGGGGACCAAGAGCCAATGTAGACCTGCAAGGACAGAAGCAATGGACCAGCAGAACTTGGTGCAGGATAGGATGCTGCCTGAAAAGTACTGAAACAGAGTTGTAATTTCAGGAGATTGGAGGATGTGATACTTACCAGGAGAGCACTGGAACATTCGAGGTAACAAGGTATGGATGAGGGCTTCAGTGGCTCCATGTCAGGTAGGGGTGGAAGTAGTTGATCTTTGGTATCAAGAGGATGCAGAGTTGGAAGGATAGAATAAGATGCCAACAGTCTGGTTCAGCCTGATACCATGCTCAGGGAGGGGGATGGACGATGTGGGGGAGGGCAAGTACAATATTTTGCTTAAGGAAATGTTAGTTCATCTAATAGAGGCAGTGGAAGGGTAGAGCTATGCTACAGTGGGCCCAAGTTTCAGCCTCAGTTGCTCCTGATTTTTTGGAGCAACTGGTGTAGAACGGAGTATCTTAGAAATTCAAATTATCGGCATTTAGTTTGCTCCAGTTCTAGTCAGTTAGAACAGTTTCACTTTGGAACAGAATTTTTTTCTCAAAGGGGGGCGTGTCTGGCCACTTACGCCTGTTTTCAAAGTTTCAGCAGCGAAAACTTACTCCAAACTAACTTAGAATGGAGTAAGTGAAGATTTTTGTACATTCGAAAAAACCTTGTCTACACTTTAGAAAATCAGGCGTAGGGAATAGGTTTAAAAGGGAAGTTTACAAACATTAAATACTTCAGTTTTACAAATAAAGAGCCATCATCAATAATAAATGATAAATACATCAATAAATCAACCAATAAATCAATCAAAAAAATGAATTAAAAATTTTTTTAAAATCAATAAAACAAAACATTTTCTACTTACCGACTGCAGCACCGGGAGCCCTCCAACAGCGTGCTGGGACGGCCCCCCCAGTGTGTCTCTATCTGTCTGTGTGTGTCTCGAAAAGGGAGGTGGGGGGGGAAAAAAGAGAGAAGAGGAGATGGGAGGATGTCGGGAGGGAGGGAAGGAGAGAGGAGGGAAGGAAGGAGAGAGGGGGGGGGGGGTGGGGAGGGAGAGAAGGAGGCTGAGCGGCCGGGCCAAAGACCTCGGGCTACTTGATTTACAGGTAGGTGGCGTCGGGTCTGGGGGGGGGGGGGGGGGGGCGGTGTGAGAGAGTCATGGAGGTCCGCGGGAAGGGGGGGGGAAAAGAGTCACGAAGGTCAGGTCGCCAGGGGGGGGGGGGGGGGGGGAAGAGCAGGAGGTGGGCGTGGGAGGAGCCTTATGCACGCAGCCCCAGTGAGGCCATTCGGCCAGGGCTACAGGCTGCTTGCTTTGGGCCCCTCCCACAGAGTTTTGGGCGCCTGGAGCTACTGCACATGCACGCCCACTGTAGCGCGCACGTGCAGAGGTCCCGGCACTGTTTTCAGCGCAGGGACCTGGCTCCGTCCCCAACAGCTCGTTCTGCGCTGCGCCCGGCTGCAGAAGACCTGCAGGGAGCCGGAGAATAGGGAAGTTTTTTTTCCGGCGCAAAACGGGCGTCCAGGTCTGGGCTGCGCCGTTTTAGGCGCGTCCCAAAACTTGGGCCCAGTGTGTTGGTAGAAGCTACTGATATCAAATGTTAGGATAATGGGGGCAGCGATGGGAGCTCAGGGGAGGTTGGTTTGGTGACCAAAAAAAGTTTGGGATAATAATATTTTAGCCATGATGATCCAACCATTAAGGGAAGGAGTAGACTTGATGGATCAGCTGGTCTTTTCCTGCCCATCAATTGTGTATGTATGTATTCTTGCTCTTCAAGATGATCCTAAAGTAATATAATTTTATACAGACAATTCAGATTCCGCTTATTCAGTATTTAGCCAGGTTTTATGTGCAGAAGCCAAACAGCAGCATACCTTATGTCGATGTATATTGGTATTCAATCCTTCAGATTGGACCGTATTAAAAGTTTAATTACTATTAAAGAAATACAAGATTTGGTATCCTTTTTTATAGTGAACACATCCCAAGACCCCTTTTTACCAAACACCTCATCTTACCTGTAGAATAGCCACAATGACTCCAAACAACCCAATGGCGCTGCCAAAAATTTCAACTATCAGGATCTTGACAAACAGGCTGGCATTCTGGGCATCGGCCAGAGCTGCACCACTACCCACAATACCAACGCAGATGCCACAAAAGAGGTTAGAAAATCCGACAGTCAGGCCAGCCCCAAACATGGAGAACCCTGGAAACAAAAATAGGGAATTAAGAAATCTACTGACTCAAAACCAAATCAACTCAGTTTTGTCCACAGCTGTTGCGTAAATTCAACAACGTACAAACAGATCAACGGTTTCCTCACAGCTTTACTTAGACCTTTTTGATGCATACAAAAGTGTTGAAGGAAGAGAAACCGTAAAGCCATAGGACACACACTTGAGAGTTAAGATATTGTTTCCTCCTCTACAAGTAAGACAATGGGCCCAAGTTTCCACATGCTTTGCGCCTGATTTTTAGGAGCAACTGGTGGAGAACGGATTATCTTAGAAATCGCAATTCTCCACATTTTTTTTTCTGCAGTTCTAGTCAGTTAGAACAGTTTCACTTTGGAACAGAATTTTTTCTTCAAAAGGGGGCGTGTCCGGCCACTGACACCCGATTTCAAAGTTTCCACAGTGAAAACGTACTCCAAACTAACTTAGAATGGAGCAAGTGAAGATTTTTGTAGAACTGAAAAAACCTTGTCTACACATTAAAAAATCAGGCGCAGGTTACAAATTAGGCGTCCAGAACGAGGTGGGGGGGGGGGGGGGGGGGGGAAAAAAGAGAAGGGAAGTCATTAAATTCTATAATAAATCCTTATTTATACTTATACAAATAAATCCAACCTGAATAAACATTTAAGCAAAGAAAAGATTAAATAAACCATGTTCCTACCTGTGTGAAAGTGCTTCAGCCAGGGAGAATTGAAGCAGCCATTCGTTCCCGCGGGGGTGGGGAGGGGAAGGGAAGGAGGCAGCCGTTCGTTCCCGCAAAGGGGGGGACGGCTGCCTCAACTTTGAGGCTTCCTGCAGCCTTCTCACTGCTGCAAGAAGCCTCAGTGCTGATGGCAATGTGCTTTTATTAAAAAATGTTCAAAAATTAAACAGCTACAAAGAACTACAAAAATGGCCGAGTGCCAATGTTTCCTTCACACTGTGCGTGCGCGAACGCTCCAACGCGCACGGTTGCCGGCAGGAAAAAAAACTAATTTAAATGGTACCCGTCCCCTCCCACTTACAAAATCGGCGCGAGTAGTAGGCTCCGCCCCCGGGCGCCGCGCCAAGCAGACACGGAGCTGCAGGGCGCTCCAGAATCGTGCGGTTTTTTTCCGGCGCGAAAAACGGGCGCCCAGCTCGGAGGGGCGCCTGTTTTTATCGTGTGGAAACTTGGGCCCAATGAGTCCATCAGATGATAAACTGAAGAGTCCACAGGTAACAGGGTCAAATGCACCAACCAGAAGAAAAATGGAAACCCATAGACAAACTTTCATCATTGCTGCCTTTTTGTCCAGCTGACAAAATGGTATTCGGTCAACATGCCAGCCCCTTATCATGACTACCAATGAGAGACAACTACAATGAGCTGGTACACCATCTACCCAATGAACATTACATTAGAATGTAGCAGACCAAGTGGAATAAGCTATTATAACCGGTAAGTTTACTTCCCCCAGTCTTGTCACAGTATTGCTAACAAGTCTGACATCACAAACTTTCAATTTGGATTTGGAATATTCCTTTAAAAATTACTGGCTACTTTGACTCCAATCTTTTCAAATACCCTCAACATGCTCCTTTCTTCTTTTTCCTACTGTTTCTTCAGAGAACTCCCTTCCTCTACCCAAAATCCCATTTGTGAACATGTGCTGTAGATGCATCAGTTCAAAGCTTGAGATCTAGTAGCATCTCTTTCCTGAACTAACTGATTTAAACAAATAGCAGAATAGATATACTGAGAGAGAATGATGAAATAAGACAACACCACTGGTATTGATTGCTCAAACTGCAGAGTAGTTTTGTGCAGTAGATCCACATCTCAAAATTAGAATCTAAATGGTGGAAGGACTCCCACCTCAACATCAAAATTATTCGGATGAAGGGAGAGCTGAATATTTATGTTTGCAGATGATAATAAGTTAGGAGGCACAATAAATTGTGTAGATGAAAGCAGGAAGTTAAAACAGGACAGACAGACTGAGTGGGCTAAACTATGGCAAATTAAGTTCAATGTGGAGAAGCGTGAGGCCATCCACTTTGGATCTGAAAGACAAATCAGAGTATGTTTTTAATGGAGAGAAACTGTGGAGGAGGGAAGGGGTTTAGTTGTTCATTTACATAAATGTATATAAATCTCTAAAATCAAGTGCACAGGTACAAAAGTAATCAAAAAGGCAAATAGAATGTTGGCTTTTATCTAAAGGGAGTTGGAAATGAAAAGAAATTATGTTTAAATTGCAGAGTCTTGATCACTGGCATTTACCCAACAAAGTGGAACATTGTCCAGGTGTGTCCCATTCACAAAAAGGACAAATCCAATCTGGTCAATTATTGCCCCATCAGTCTACTCTCAATTAGCAAAGTGATGGAAGGTGTCATCAACAGCACTATCAAGTACTACTTACTCAACAATAACCTGCTCACCAATGCTCAATTTGGGTTCCACCAGGAACACTTGGCTCCAGACCTCATTACAGCCTTGGTAAAAAAACATGGATAAAAGAGCTGAATTCCAGAGGTGAGGCGAGAGTGACTAACCTTGAGATCAAGGCAGCATTTGACCGAGTGTTGCATCAAGGAGCCCCAGTAAAATTGAAGTTAATGGGAATCAGGGGGAAAACTCACCACTGGCTGGAGTCATACCTAGCACAAAGGCAGATGGTTGTAATTGTTGGAGCCAATCATTTCAGCTCCATGACGTCACTGCAGGAGCTCCTCAGGGCAATGTCATAGGCCCAACCATCTTCAGCTGTTTCAATGACCTCCCATTTGCAACTCCTCAGATAATGAAGCAGTTCATGCCCGGATGCAACAAGACCTGTGTGCTGATAAGTGCCAAGTAATATTCACGCCACACAAGTGCCAGGCAATGAGTATCTCCAACAAGCAAGAGTCTAACCACCACCCCTTGATTTTCAATGGCATTACCATCACCGAATGCCTCAACTTCAACATCCTGGGGGTCACCATTGACCAGAAACTTAACTGGACCAGCTATGTAAATACTGTGGCTACAAGAGCAGGTCAGAGGCTGGGTATTCTGTTGCGAGTGACTCAGCTCCTGACTCCCCCAAGTCTTTCCACTATCTGCAAGGCACAAGTCAGGAGTGTGATGAAATACTCACCAATTGCCTGGGTGAATGCAGCTCCAATAATACTCAAGAAGCTCAACACCATCCAGGACAAAGCAGACCACTTGATTGGCACCCCATCCACACCTTAAAAATTCACTCCCTCCACCACTGGCCCACATTGTATATCTACATTGTATACCATCTACAAGATGCATTGCAGCAACTTGCCATGGCTTCTTCAATACCTCCTAAATTCATAACCTCTACCAACTAGAAGGACATGGGCAGCAGACGGAGGGGAACACAACCACCTCCAAGTCTCAAAATCCTGACTTGGAAATGTATTGCCATTCCTTCTTCGGAGCTGGGTCAAAATCCTGGAACCCCCGAACTAACAGCATTGTGGGAGTACCTTCACCACGTGGACTGCAGCTGTGCAAGAAGGTAGCTTCTCAAATTCAATTAAGAATGGTCAATAAATGCTGGCCATGCCAGCGACACACACAGCCTGTGAATGAATATTTTTTTTTTTTAAATCAGACCGCACCTCGAATACTGCATTCACTTTTGGGCACTGAACCCCAGGAAAGATAAATTGGTCTTGGAAGCAATGAACCACACATTCACCAGGGTTAAATTATGAAGCCAGGTTGCATAAACTTGGCTTGTATTCCTTGAGTGTAGAAGATTGAGATGACGACATAATCCAGGTATTTAAAGTGATTAAGATATTTGATAGGGCAGTTACAGAAAAACTATTTCCTCTGGTGGGGGAAACAAGGCAGCAAATCATTGAATGTGGGTTTGGCCATTTAAGAGTGAAATCCAGAAGCAATTTTTCATGCAAAGGATAGTGGAAATCTGGAACACACTGCCTCAAAGAGCCACTGCTGGGCCAATTGAAATTTTCAAGACTGAAGTCGACCGATTTTTGTTAGCTAAAGTTATGGAACAACTGTGGGTAAATGGTGTTGAAGTTCAGATCACCCATGATTTAATTGAATAGCAAAATAGACTGGAGGGGCTGAATGGCCTACTCTTGTTCCTACTTTTCTACACTACAATCAGTAACAGTGGTTTGCTTTCTGCAATAACACACTAATCCAGTCAGGAGTGTAAATGATTAAAGGCAATCCTAAAGAGCTAAATGAACAGTAATCCAACAGTACGATGTTCGAGTGGATAATCATGTAACCAAGTTTTGAAAACAGTGCATTTTTGGTTTGAATGCATTTTCTGGCAGTTGCACCTTCTCTGATAGCTGGGAAAAGTCTGTACCAAATTCACATCAAAAGCTTGCAGACAAATTGAGCCACTGAGCCCGCCAGAAATGGTGGCACCATCATTTATAGCATTCTCGGCAAAATTGGGGCTGCCATCAGCGGCAGCTCCAACGTAAATGCACCCTTAAATACAAGCTTCCATTTCAAATCCCGTGCACACAAATAACTAAATTTTAAAGTTGGTACAACAGGAAACCAAACCTACCTGCTTGATAATTCCTAGCTCCAATTGTCTGAGGGGTATTGCCACTGAATGGCTGTGGGGGAAAAAAAGATTCCATTTATTATTTTAAAAGTAACGCCAGTAGCCGGTTCACCATCTTTCAAACTATCGATCTAAACAAGTAATTTGTTACCAGTACAAGGCAGTTTTTGTGGGGTTTGGCTACTTCAGTTTATTCTGTCAACAAGGCTTTTCAACCACTCAAAGAACTATGTGCACAGTAAACAGATGCATTCAGAAACCCAAATGTAAAGAATATTTTTTGTGGTACTTTCCCCAAATGTGCCATTAGTGCCTATATATACACATTGTGTGAGAAGGCTCCAGGGACAATTCTAATGCATTGTCTTTTATATTTAAGAAAATAAACTACATATAGAATGATCAAATTCACGGGTCTTGATTTATTTGCTTCTCATCCTTTTATTTCTCTTGCCAGACCATACAATATTCTCCACCCAAAGAATGAGGGCAGGCAATTTGCTCCCAGGCAATCAAAACATACATGAATGTGGGTAGGGGAGACTCAACTTCCTTGGGAAGCACAACTAAGCAGCTGTATATGTGCAGCATTGTGGGTGTAAATCTGGGTCCTATTTAAATTGTGAGTATCCTTGCCACATTGTTGCAGAGGCAAAAACCTACTTTGATTATAGCAGTGTCTCTCAAACTAGGATTCCACAGAGACTTCCCAGGGGGGCAATTTCAAGCCAGCTTCTCTCAAGATTCAGTTCTTGCAAATTATTCTCAATGGCTGGGCCCGCCGCCTCCTCAGAGGCCCACGGCTCTCTCACTTTCCAATAAGCGCTCTCAGCCGGCCAAGCAGATTCCTCTCCCTGGCGCCATCCTCCCGACACGTGATCAGAGCACCTGTTGGGCCCTTTAAACACGAACCTGAATGTGTTCAAACAAACACGTACAATCCCACAGTGCAGCTGTTACAGAACATGTCAGTGGGACAGTATGGCGGTGAGTCATGCTTCCAGCAACATCCTAGCGTGTGTATGGGTGCTCATGCCCTCATTCACTTTGGCCAGCCTGCTGACGGCTTTAAACATTGTCCAGTACTAAGTGGCCAATTATGGCCATCTGTAGCTGCGGAGTACCCAGAACTGGTGTGAGAAGCTGGCACACCCATCTCACAGATATTGAAGTAAATATCGGTTTTCTTAAAAGCATCATTAAAACACTCTTTAAAACGCACTTTCATATCGTAAGTATTATATAGTATAACTTAGATGGGGAGATCTATAATTACTAATCAATTTGAAAAGGGGTCCTTTGAGGGTCCATGATTACTGATCAATATTA
Organism: Pristiophorus japonicus; assembly: GCF_044704955.1. NCBI lineage: Eukaryota > Metazoa > Chordata > Chondrichthyes > Pristiophoridae > Pristiophorus > Pristiophorus japonicus. The sequence goes on along the minus strand of NC_091984.1, from coordinate 49,792,898 downwards.
AAAGGGGTACTTAAAAGGTTTGAGAACCACTGATCTATATAAATCATTGTGGGCTTTCGCCTGGAAGAGTACATCGATTAGCAACACCACTGTCATTGTCATGTTCAATACTTTTTGAAGGCAACGAAGTGAAGACACTGCATAAAAGCATGATTGAATTAGTGTACTAACTGGCAAGTGTTACATGCAAATTGTAATTATTTATGCAATGAGAGACATTTCAGCTTTAGCTAATATAATGGACATGGTCGGTCCTACCCAAACCTTTTAAACCTGTCAGGTCATATTTTGACATTAAAAGTATCCCAAGCTACATTAAAAGTTAAAAATGAGAAAATCACTACATTTATATTAAGAATTCACATACCTCTGCCATATTACTGATGACAATGGCCATGATAATCCCATAAATTGCAACAGCTTCACAGAAAATGATGCTGCAATAAAAATGTTTAAAAAGAAGTCATTCCAGTTTAACAGTCCAGTAACAAAGACTGACTGCTCTTTGGCCACTGCCAGGTTTACCATCTGTTCATTATAGTTATCTTTGTCCCTTTCTGCTTATGACATACACTTGCCAAAGTCCATTTTCAGACATATTTCTTTTCCAAGTACCTGCTACTAGCACTGATGCACGCCATGCAGATTGCAGTGTTAAGATTCAGGTTTGTTCAACACTTGTCAAATCATTCTTACCAGCTCAGCTCCCATCAGCAAGTGTACACTTCCAGTGATCTGAAACTTAACATTTAGCATTCAGTCGAGGTGTATTAGAAAATCTGCAGTACAGAAACAGGCCATTCAGCCCCACTGGTGGTCATACTTCATATATGCTGAACTCACTCAAGTGGAAACATTCACCATACCCAACTCCTTCATAAATTTAAAGACCTCCTCTTAGTCGTCTCTTTTTAACAGGTAAGAGTCCCAGCCTGATCAATCTTTAGCACTCACTCAATTCTGGCAACAGCCTTGTAAATCTTTTCTGCACTTTCACCAATGTTTCAATATCCTTTTTGGTAATAACAGAACGGTGTACAATACTCCAAATATAGCCTAACCAAGGGTCTACATTAAATGTAACATTATCTCTCTGGTTTTAATATTCTATTCTTCTAGCAATGAAGCCCAGTACTTTGTTTGCACTCAGTATGGCCTTATCAATTTGCATTGCTACTTGTAATGATTTATATATCTGCATTCCCAAATCTTTACTCCTCTACCCCATTTACTTTCTTATCTTCCAAGAAGTAGGTGGCCTCCTTATTCCCATCAAAATGAACCACCTCACCTCATTATACTGAACTGAATTTGGCATTTACCCACCCACTCTGCAAGCCTGTTTATCTTGTGTATTTTAGTGCAGACTTCCACATTATTAGCTATAATCACCACCAATGTTCTCCCCAACTTGTGTTATGGGTGCACAACCCCTTTAACGGGCTACGTGGCCCATTCAAATTTCCTTGCATGCACTTTTTTTTTCTATTCAAAAGCCGGTGAGCCGGCTGTGTGGGACCTCCAGAGTGCTACGTGGCTGCGCTGTTTAATGGGAATGTTGACAACCCCCACCCCCCAATTTGGAGTCATCTGCAAATTTTGACACCAACAGGATTTAACTAAGAGGGGGAAAATAGAGTACGAGAGGAAGCTTGCAGGGAACATAAAAACTGACTGCAAAAGCTTCTATAGATATGTGAAGAGAAAAAGATTAGTGAAGACAAACGTAGGTCCCTTGCAGTCGGATTCAGGTGAATTTATAATGGGGAACAAAGAAATGGCAGACCAACTGAACAAATACTTCGGTTCTGTCTTCATGAAGGAAGACACAAATAACCTTTCGAATGTACTAGGGGACAATGGGTCTAGTGAGAAGGAGGAACTGAAGGATATCTTTATTAGGTGGGAAATTGTGTTAGGGAAATTGAAGGCCGATAAATCCCCGGGGCCTGACAGTCTGCATCCTAGAATACTTAAGGAAGTGGCCCTAGAAATAGTGATGATCATTTTCCAACAGTCTATCGACTCTGGATCTGCTCCTATGGACTGGAGAGTAGCTAATGTACCACCACTTTTTAACAAAAGAGGGAGAGAGAAAACAGGTAATTATAGACCGGTTAGCCTGACATCAGTAGTGGGGAAAACATTGGAATCAATCATTAAGGATGAAATAGCAGCGCATTTGGAAAGCAGTGACAGGATTGGTCCAAGTCAGCATGGATTTATAAAAGGGAAATCATGCTTGATGAATCTTCTGGAATTTTTTGAGGATGTAACTAGCAGAGTGGACAAGGGAGAACCAGTGGATGTGGTGTATTTCGACTTTCAAAAGGTGTTTGACAAGGTCCCGCACAACAGATTGGTGTGCAAAATCAAAGCATATGGTATTGGGGATAATGTACTGACGTAGATAGAGAACTGGTTGGCAGACAGGAAGCAGAGTCAGGATAAACGGGTCCTTTTCAGAATGGCAGGCAGTGACTAGTGGAGTGCCGCAGGGCTCAGTGCTGGGACCTCAGCTCTTTACAATATACATCAATGATTTAGATGAAGGAATTGAGTGTAATATCTCCAAGTTTACAGATGACACTAAACTGGGTGGCGGTGTGAGCTGTGAGGACGACGCCAAGAGGCTGCAGGGTGACTTGGACAGGTTAGGTGACTAGGCAAATGCATGGCAGATGCAGTATGTGGATAAATGTGAGGTTATCTATTTTGGGGGCAAAAACACAAAGGCAGATTATCTGAATGGCGGCAGATTAGGAAAAGGGGAGTTGCAACGAGACCTGGGTATCACAGTTCATCAGTCACTGAAAGTTGGCATGCAGGTACAGCAGGCCGTGAAGGCGGCAAATGGTATGTTGGCCTTCATAGCGAGGGGATTTGAATATAGGAGCAGGGACGTCTTACTGCAGTTGTTCAGGGCCTTAATGAGGCTTCACCTGGAATATGGTGTACAGTTTTGGTCTCCTAATCTGAGGAAGGATGTTCTTGCTATTGAGGGAGTGCAGCGAAGGTTCACCAGACTGATTCCAGGGATGGCTGGACTGACATACGAGGAGAGACTGGATCAACTGGGCCTTTATTCACTGGAGTTTAGAAGGATGAGAGGGGATCTCATAGAAACATAAAATTCTGACGGGACTGGACAGGTTAGATGCAGGAAGAATGTTCCCGATGTTGGGGAAGTCCAGAACCAGGGGACATAGTCTTCGGATGAGGTAGGCCATTTAGGACTGAGAGGAGGAGAAACTTCTTCACTCAGAGTTGTTAACCTGTGGAATTCCCTGCCGCAGAGTGTTGTTGATGCTAGTTCATTGGATATATTCAAGAGGGAGTTAGATATGGCCCCTGCGGCTAAGGGGATCAAGGGGTATGGAGGGAAAGCAGGAAAGGGGTACTGAGGGAATGATCAGCCATGATCTTATTGAATGACGGTGCAGGCTCGAAGGGCCAAATGGCCTACACTCCTACACCTATTTTCTATGTTTCTATACCTCAAATTCCTGAATCCAAATCATTACTGTACATGATAAATAAGTAATCCCAGTTCGGCTCCGAGACAGCACTTCCCACTTTCTGCCAGTCTGAGTGGTTAAGGATACTGGACTAGCAGCCGATTGCAACTTGTGAATATGAATTAAATAAATTTGGCAATTAATTGTTTTGACACCTGAAAATAAAATCTGCGAAAGCTTCCAGATTGTCATTGAAAACTCAAATGGTTCACTCATCCTTCAGGGAAGAGAACCTACCACAGGTGCCCTTCCCTGCCATTGTATAGCCTGCATACAACTGTAGTTCACAGTACGTAATGCCCTCTGAAGTTGCTCAACATGCCACAAAGTTGTCAGGGCAACTAAGAATGAACAATAAATATTGTCCCATCAGTACTGCCCCAACTTGAGAAGAAATTTTTTTTAAACCGGCATACTGTCAGGCAAATAATCCTCCCTTTTATTGCAGGCTTGCTACTGCACAGTATGTAGGACTCCACTATATCACGTCATTCCAGACGACAGATATTATCAAACACAGAAGACATTGAAACAGGCTTATTCGCACAATAGAACCAAACCATACAATACCTACTTGGAGGCTAGAAACAGATGGAGGGATTATTCAAAACAAACCAGGGGACAAGATGAATTCTTTTGACAGAACCGGAGATGAAATACATCTCAATATATAATCTTGAATCCCAGCAAAAAAATACAGCCTTTAAGAATGATATAAGCAGAGTGTTAAATGCATCCTTGTGTTCCATGAGACGAACTAAACGACTAACACATGAATTGTTCTGTGTTCTACACACACGTCGTTTGAAAAGGGTGCCGATGAGGAGAGAAGGGAAATCATCAGTTTCAATAAGCGAACTGACGGAATAGTCTCCCTCCTTTGTAAGTACCTTTATGAACTCATGATTCCAGCTTGCTCCTGTCCCAGTGAACTAATCTCCTCTTATCTTACTTCTAAATCTTTGCCCCTTTGCCCAATCTGTGACTCTTTCTGGTGTTCTTTGCTCCTTTGATGATCACAAGCTGTTCAACATATTAACTGGCTCTGTGACGAGTCAGTACACCTGACTTTTACATGTTCTCTTTAACCTCACCCTTCATTTAGTTTAGTACAATGAAGGAGCTCATCTTCCAGTTCTGGTAAAGGTTTAACCTGAAAAAATTAGCTTTTTTTCTCTTTTCAGATGCTGATGGATATTCTGCACATTTCCAGCAGTTTGTTTTTATTTGGAAATTTGCATCAAAAGCCAGCACTGAACTCTAAAAAACCAACGGTCAATAAAACGATTATCTTGTTTAACATTAACAGCCCGATAAGTAGGAAATCTCCATGTTCGTAAAAAGAAAATTCACATTTAAATTCCTATTTCTCCTTGTCTTAGTCTCCCACAACTCACATCTATTACCCTGGCAGAGAGATGGCTATATTTCCTAATGTTTTATAGGCAAAGTAGAAAAAAAATCCCCAATCCAATTCCTTGTAAACTGACACCCTATCAGCGGCAAGAAAAGTGTCAGATAGAACTACATCTTTCCCCAAAAATGCTTGCAACTGATTGATGTACTAAGTGTGCTATTTTAAATTTTAAATTGATTACAGGTTGAATCTCCCTTATCCGGAACCCTCGAGACCTGGCCTGTTCTCGATAAGGGATTTTTCTGGACGAGGGGTGGTCATGTTAAATTGGAAGGTACAGGTACTGAACAAGGGGATATCGGGGCTGGCTGGCTTGGGGCTGGGACTGCGGCAGAGAGATCATGGGGGGGGGGGGGGGGTGTGGATGGATCGCGGGGTCAGGCCAGCGATTGCGGGAGTCTGCAGCGAGGAAGGACCTCAATTTGTTCAAGTCGGAGTTCTGCGCATGCGCCAACCATTGGCCAGGAATGGTTCTAGACAATGGGTGGTTCTGGATAAGGGAGCTTCAACCTGTATATGTATAGGTCTACAGGGCTGTAGTAATACCCGCCCTCCTGTATGGCTTAGAGACATGGACCATGTACAGTAAGTAGACACCTCAAGTCGCTGGAGAAATACCATCAACGAAGTCTCTGCAAGATCCTACAAATCCCCTGGGAGGACAGATGCGCCAAAATTAGCGTCCTCGTCCAGGCCAACATCCCCAGCATTGAAGCACTGACCACACTTGACCAGCTCTGCTGGGCAGGCCACATAGTTCGCATGCCAGACACGAGACTCCCAAAGCAAGTGCTCTACTCGGAACTCCTTCACGACAAACGAGCCAAAGATGGGCAGCGGAAATGTTACAAGGACACCCTCAAAGCCTCCCTGATAATGTGCGACATCCCCACTGACACCTGGGAATCCCTGGCCAAGACCGCCCTAAGTGGAGGAAGGGCATCCGTTGCCGAGAGCATGCAAAAATCAAGCGCAGGCAGCGGAAGGAGCGTGCAGCAAACCAGGCTCCCCGCCCACCCTTCCCTTCAACCACTGTCTGTCCCACCTGTGACAGATACTGTGGTTCTCGTATTGGACTGTACAGCCACCTAAGAACTCATGCTAAGAGTGGAAGCAAGTCTTCCATATTCCGAGGGACTGCTTATGATAATGTATAGGACAAAACAATTTTATAATTTTCAAAACATTCAAGGCTGTGAGTTAAGAGATATTTCGAAACTATTACCTGACAAGGTTTTTGGTTTTAATCCTAGGTGCCTTCACACCACCACCAAGAATGCTGGAACCAGTGATGTAAATCCCCCTGAGTAAGCAAGAAGCAAAAGGTGGTGATTATGTTGATTTATTTTATTTCTCTTCCAGTAAAACCTGATTCTTCGCTAATAGGGTGGGCAGGCAACATATTCAAGTCTTTGGGGAGTCAGGTGGTGAGCCACTCGCCACAGAATGCCCAGCCTCTGACCTACTCTCAGCCATGGCATTTATGTGGCTGAGTTTCTGGTCAATGGCGACCCCCAGGATGTTAATGGTAACACGATTGAATGTTAAGGGACAGTGGCTAGACACGCTATCATTGGAGATGATCATTGTCTGGTACAAATATTACTTGCCATTTATCAGCCCAAGCCTGGATGTTGTCCAAGTCTTGCTGCATGTGGGCATGGATTGCTTCATTAGCTTAGAAATGGCTGTCCTCACAACACAGAAACACCTTGGAGTTTCCCTTAATTTAAAAAGCACCCATAAGACAAAGCACAAATAGTTATACTGGTTGACAAATCAAAATGTAATATAGCCTTTGGGGTATCATGGCCATATCTAGTCAATGACATTGATGAGAAAAAACTCTTACCATGCAGCCCCCACAACAGATAGAGAGATAGCCAATCCAATTCCAAGGTTTGCCCACATGAAGGGAGATGTTTCTGTCAAAAACCTATCAGGAATAAAAGACATCAACATGAAAATAATCTGTGTTTTTATTTTTTCCACTCGAGGTTTGAAGGAAGTAGCAGGCACATTGTAAAAGCTCTCCTAAATATTTGTCAAAAAAGTGTATCTACAAGAACTCAAAAATGTTTACATGAAAAATAGATAGGTAGATAGGTATCAGTACACACACGCAGTCAAGTTTCGGGCCACGCCTGGAACGGCGCAGCCCCGACCTGGACGCCCGTTTTTCGCGCCTAAAAACGAGACAGAAAAATACCTCTTAATTCTCCTGCTCCTTGCTGGTCCCTGGGAGCTCGGCTCGGCGCGCACACAGCAGCAGGGGGGGCGGAGCGACAGAGTCGCGCTGATTCTGCAAGTGGGGGGGGGGGGCTAAGATAAATGAGGCACTATCGTGCCAGCAGCCCTGTGCGTGCGCGCAGTAGCCCAGAAACATTGGCACCTGCTGAAATCTGAGTGTTGCTTTTCACTGTTAAACTTCCAGAACAGGTGCTGCATTGGTGCATGCAAATTAAGGACTGTGTGTTTTGATAAACAAGTGTGTCAATTCAATACAGCAATGGAACAATGTCCACCAAGAACACAGAATTTCTTGCATGAGGAAATGGAGACATTAATGTCATTGAGCAGAGATGGCAGGAGCTAGAAACCAGCAACAGAGGTCGCATAAAAGTGCCACCTAAAGAAATGAAGAAATGCTAGAACTAAGTTGCAGAAGATTACTGCGCAGTGGTGCATACCACGAGATCTGGAAGCCAGTGTAAAAAGAAATGGCACGACCTTGGTCAAGTATTTAGTGTAAGTAATATTTTCAATTTTTAAATGTAATCGTAATTGTAATGTGACTATCTATATGTCCCACCCTGTAGAAAGACGCACTGTAAAAAGTTATATTTTACTCTTTGCAGAAGAAATTGGCCCACAACAAAAGGGAAGCAACTCGAACAGGAGGAGGCACAACCAATCTGCATCCACTGACACCCTTGGAACAGAGGGTAGCTGCTGTGATGAGTCGCACATGGAGAAAAGCAATCGGTACAGCACAAGCTAGGCCCACACGCGAGCAAGAGGGCAAGTCCTGAAAATGCATTGTGGCCCTTCAAATCAACCTGCTGCCTGGCCTATGTGTGAGAGTACTCATGTCACCAATCCTGCCCCCTCCCTTGCTCTTAAACATTTGACTGTTCTGATGTATTTTGCAGAACATGATGATGATGATGCCAACCCTGAGGATCCTGAAGGTACAGAACAAGAACCAGAACAACCAGATGCGGACGATCCAGACTGGATGATGGCGGCGATGACTGAAATGTCTACAGGGTAGAGCTGCCAAATTAGTATTTATGAGCCCCCATTAAGGGACATTAGAGTTTCAACCCCTTGCATAGGTTCCGGTTCCACCTTCCATGGTTTTGATTCTGATGTTGCGGGTCCCAGTGGTGCAATGCAACAGTTTACAGCCAGTGCACCACTGTCCGAGCCTGCGCCTCCCACTCGCATAGGTTCCGGTTCCACCTTCCATGGTTTTGATTCCGGCGTTGCGGGTCCCAGTGGTGCTGGTGATATAATGGAGCAGTTTACAGCCATTCACCCACCATCCCAGCCCACGGCTCGCACTCGAGTGCTGTCGTCTGGAACACCGAGCGGCCCACCGTCCCAGCCCGCGCCTCCCTGTGTAGTGGTGCCACGAGGCAGACGAGAAGGAGATTGGAAACACGCTCTCCTGAGATGCAGCTCAGGTTGTGGCATTGGGTGTGGAGACCAATGAGCTTACCCGATCACTCATCGGTAGCGTCAGTGCAGTGGGTGAAGAGGTGACGGTCCTGACGGGAGAAATAGCAGTAATGACACGGGAACTTAGGGAGGGAATGTCTGAGGAAGTGCAATTGACGGCACAGGCCGTCAGGGAGGGCATGCAAGTGACGGCACAGGCCATCATGGAGGTAGCTGCTCCAATAAGGGCACACAGCCCCACCAATCAAATGACACCCCTATGAAGAAGTGAACATTCACAGATGTGGATGAGAGATGGTTGCAGCCTTTCTTTGCTGCTTTTGTTCTTGATGTAGCTGTAGTAGCATTTTTCAAATTGAAATTGTTTTGTAAGTTTTGTAACTTTACAACTTATAATTGATCTTAGGGCTAAGTGATCTTAGTGTAAATGCTCTCATTTTGTAACTTATTTAATTTTGCATCTAAAAAGTGATCTTGAAGTTTAAGTGATCTTGAGTATAAGATTTTTCACATTGAAATTGTTTTGTAACTTTACAAGTTTATAAGTGATCTTAAAGAGTCATATTAAAAAGTAAAGTTTGATACAACAAATATTTTATTAGTGATGTTAACTTTTCAAGAAAATATTTTTTCATGAAAACTGATTCATCTTCCATTAACACAACACAACGTAGGAACAACTGCAAAGAATAAACATGTCCATGCACAACAGTGGTCGCAGAGCCCTCAGGCATCAGTAACTGAAGCGTTCACGGATGAGCTGCTAGCGCAGGGCTCGAGCAATCGTTAAAGGAGCACGATGGACGGCCCTCCTCCGACCTCATGCTCCGGCATCAGGCACTTGCATGCTTTCCTGATCGTCGTCATCATCCACATCCTGCTCTTCTGTAATACCATCATGCACTGGACCCTCACGTGGGTCTTCTGGTTCCACTAACAGCTCCTGCTGCCTCATGATGGCTAAGTTATGAAGCTTGCAGCACACAACAGTGAAGTGACCGACAATCTGAGGAGAGAGTGTGTTGCAAGTGGCCTCCGGAATGGTCCAGGCATCGGAAACGCTGTTTCAATATGCCAATGGTCCTCTCAATGATGCTGCGCGTCGCAATGTGCGCCATGTTGTATTGACGGTCAGCTTCTGTCCGTGTCACGTGTAGGGTCGTCATGAGCCAGGTGGTCAGGCCGTACCCTTTGTCTCCCAGTAGCCAGCTCTGCCCTTCTGGCTGCTGCTCAAACATGGCAGATATAACGCTGTCGCGTAGGATGAACGCATCATGGGTACTGCCAGGGTATCTCGTATCGACTGACATGATGCACTGCTTGTCGTTACACACGAGCTGCACATTGATGAAGTGGAAACCTTTTCTATTCCTGTACTGCTCTGAATCCTCCACGGGTGCTCACAAGGCTATGTGGGTACAATCAATGCAGCCCTGTACCTTTGGGAAGCCGGCAATCCTGAAGAAGCCCACAGCCCTCTCATGGATCGCTTGTGCGGTCATTGGGAAATTGATGGTCATTCCTCCATGCATACAGTGCAGGCATGTATTGCACGTTGAGAGATGGTGCACCCATCTCCAGTTGTAGCCTGAAACGATCCCGAGGCATAGAAGGCAAGTGCAGCTGTTACCTTCACTTCAACAGACAAGGCAGTTGGGTGTTCTGCTTCTGGGCTGGAAATCTGCTCTCAGCATATCACAGATCTCGACGACAACTTCTCTGCGGAAACGCAGCCTTTTGACACAATCAGCCTCACTCATGTCAAGGTACGAGCGCCTGGCTCGATATTGCCGACGTGGGTAAGGTCTCCCTCCCATCAGCCTACAGGCTATGACATTCCTGGTGTGGTGAGCTCTAATCAATTCTCTCATACGCCGTGAATTGCTGGCAAACCATTGCATAATCCGTGGTGTTGACAATGCAGCACCCATTCTGCAAATGTAAGTTTCAAACTGGCTACCTCTCCGTCCCTATGGCCTCAGTCTCCAGCGCAACTTGAAGGCTGCTTGCTGTGTCTTCGGTCGCCGTCAGCCACTGCCGCCGCCCCTATCCCCTGGCCGAATGGCCTCAGCTTCCCTCGCAGCTCAAAGGCTGCTAGTTTGCTCTGTCTTCGGCTGCCGTCGAGCCACTGATGCCACCCCCATCTCCTACATGGAAAGGCCTGCCTGAAGCACCGCAGCTCGAAGGCTGCTTGCTGCCGTTGTTATTGGGCTGCCGTCGAGTCACTGACACCCCCGTCTCCAACATGGAAGCCTGCCTGAAGCACCGCAACTCGAAGGCTGCTGCTGCTTCGCAAAGGTAGGAATATTCAATATTTTGTCTTTGCTTTGTTTATAATTTGTCAAGATGGCTCTTTATTTGTATAAGACTGTTGAATGCTTGTAGAATTTAATTACTTCCCTTCTCCTCCACCCCCCCTCCCCCCTGCCTTGTTCCCTACGCTTGATTTCTAAAGTGTAAGTAAGGTTTTTCTGAGCGTACAAAAATCTACACTTACTCCATTCTAAGTTAGTTTGGAGTAAGTTTTCACTGCCTAAACTTTCAAAACAGGCGTAAATGGCCGGACACGCCCCCTTTTGAAAAAAAAATCGGTTCCAAAATGAAACTGTTCTAACTGACTAGAACTGGAGCAAACTAAATGCCGAAAATTGCAATTTCTAAGATACTCCATTCTAAACCAATTCCTCCAAAAAAATAGGAGCAACTCAGGCCGAAACTTGACCTCACAGTAACCAGAAGCTACCTTGAAACTATAAACATACATTTTGTGGAAATGTATTTTTTTATCTAAGCTGATACCACACGGTATTTGTGTGCCCGTTGCAATATATATAACAAAATGGAGTCCGGGTCCTTCCAGAACTTTCTGCATAAAAGCAGTCGGCTTGCATAAACAGCTAAACCTGGTTTGAGATGGCTGATGGCCATCAGACAGCTAGGAGACAAGTCATGCTGAGACAAGTACCCCCCCCCCCCCCATGGTGCTCTCCTATTGTCTATACGACACCAGTTCCATGCCACCCCACCCTTTTCGAAGTACTCAAACCACCAGCCATTATCTCTTGTCGAGACCTCATCCATTTGATGCAAAAAGATAAACTGACTAGGAAACTGGACAATCCTGACACAATGCAAGATAGGTAATAGCTCATTACCACACACTCATGGAGTAATGGCCAGCTGGCCAACTAATAACCCTGACAAAAGGAAATATCTGGAAACCATGTCAGGACAAGGATGTAATAATTAACTCTTTATCTGTATTCACTGACTGCGAGACAGAGCCAATACACAGGGAGAGGCCATAACTTTGGTTTTACTGTATAAATATCTTGTGAAACTGTACCATTTCGGAGGTATTCACTTAGCCCTTAACTGAGTGTGACCTGCCCCTTGCTAGCAAGTAAATTAAAGAAACTTCTGCCGGAGCTGAAAGTGTCGGGAGTCATTTTTTTCGGAGGGCGAGATTTCGATAATTTCCACAATCCGACAGCATAATCGCACTCTCTGAAAGGATTATTTGCCCACATTGCATTTGCAGCATCAGTTGCCAGAACCACACCAAGTAAAAATAATTTCTTCACTAAATGTTAATGTAGAACATTTATCAGAACAACCCAATTTGCAAGGTCATTGTTCAGCATGTTTTAACCAAAAATAAGAACACAGTAAACTTTACATCAACACACGAGAACAAGATTAAAACAAGATTCTACCACAAAGATCAGGGCACACCCCGTTCCTGGAAGAAACTGAAATACTGACTCAATGCGAGATTTGAGCACCTTCATTATCAAATGGGAATCAATCCATTTCCCTCTTAAGTTGAAGATGAAGTTCTGTGCACCCATCAGATGACCTGTACTGCATTTGAGTTCAAAATGATTAGCGTCGTCTCCCTTTTTAAAAAAAAAAACTTTTCATTTGAGCAGCTAATGCTCTTTGACATTATTCCACCATGATGATCTCATGTACAATTTCTTCACAGTATACAAAATTTGCTTGATATTGGCAATAAAAACCATGGCATCCTTCTTCCTCTCCCTCCCCTTGAGTTGGTAAACACGTTTACAGAAACAACCACTGATCTATTGTATGTACATGTGCGCAACGGGGAGGGAGGGAGGGAAGAGGGAGAAAGAATGAATGAATCACAAATACAAAAGCAAAATACTGCGGATGCTGGAATCTGGAATAAAAACAGAAAATGTTGGAAATCTCAGCAGGTCAGGCAGCATCTGTGGAGAAGACACAGAGTTAACGTTTTGGGTCAACGACCCTTCATCAGAACTGAATGAATCTCCCTGGTTATATTCAAATGAAAGATTTAAGTATTTAACTCTTCTTCCTTCCCCCTCACTATTCAGTGCAAAGCCACCAACCCCCCTTCCCTCCCTCTCCACTTCCGCTATTCTTATTGGTTCATCTCACTCTGAAAACCCACAAATGTTGCAACAACTGTCATCATTATTGGCTGGGGGAAGAAGTTTCAAACCTATTGAATAACAATCTCTTTTTTTTCTGTCTAATTCTGCCTATTTAAAGAAAACACATGTTTAAATATTGACGTGCCACTATCAAACTTGAAGTTATCAAGACCAACCGAGTGTACTAAAATATATACAGATACAATTAAGAAATGAAGTCCAGGGTACTTTATTTTAAATCGGTTCTATCAGACCATTATGCACGGAGACTCTTCCAGTTTCTCTTCCTCCTTAGTTTCTCTCCCTTACCACCATGCACCAGCATTCACTTTAACAGTAACTATTTTGTAACAGTTGATTTTAAAAAATAAGACCAGTAGTGATAGCAAAATGCAATATTACATACGAATCAACAACACTTCTGCTTAAACTACACGCAAATCAGTATATCAACATGTAAAAACAGCACTCCCATTATATGGGTTTCAAATATTGCATTGGTGTATTCCATTTCCTGCACCAAGCATTGTTCAAGCAAACACACACTTCCTTTTTTTTTAAAAAATTCAGGTTTATTTTGGTCCTTTTTTTGGTCGCTGAAGGCTATGGCACGTCAACCCTATTCTATGGAATGCCCTGCCTAAACCTGCCCACCTTTCCATTTCACTCCACTTTGTAAAACCTTAAATCCCACCCTTTCAAACAATTTTTCAGATTCCTCTTCCAATTCTCACACCATGATTTAATAACATCTCCTTTATTCATATTTTTCTCCTCCCTATCTTAAGCACCCAAGGACATTGTCTTCATAAAAGGTGCAACACAAATGCTGGTTATGCTACATCTCTCCTCCCCAACCCACCCTCCATCCCACAAAAGACTTTGGACTGTGTTTCATCCTGCACATGGATCTCTGTTGGAGCTATAATGAAGTGTCTGTACTTGCCTCTCTACATGCTCACCAGCCTTAATGGCTGCAGTTTATTTTGTACTTTGTCTCTGCCTTTGCCATCAGACTTCCTGAACTAATAGTCATATCTCAAGTGATGCCGTTACAAAGCATCACTTCCATTTATTTAACCTCATCCAAAATGTAAAAAAAAATCAAGGCAGGCACATTTTAAACTTACAATAAACCACAATACCTTTGAATATATAACCAGGAATTCCAATTGTACACAAAAAACAAAGTACATTTTAGGACATAGAATTCTAACATTAAAGTGTTAAAATCATGAGGCAGCAGTCAGGAATTCCCAGTTTTGTACAGAATGATCAAAAGAAAATGAAGTTGTAGACTACACCCAATTCTGGCATTCTGGTATCAGACAGATACTTCAAATGCAGTACCAGGCACTACAGGTCACATGATGCGTTCACAAAAAATTCAGTTTCCACCTGAATCATTTAAAATTCATCCTACCATGCCACGTCTTGGTCATGAAGGATTTGAGGTGGAATGGAAAGGGCGCGAGGCAGAAGCAAGATGCTGTCTCATACGAGAGGGTAGTAAATTATTCATATACCGAGTGCCACTCTTCCCACCACACAAAATATGAAGTTGGAACAGACTTCCTATCTATTGTAGAGATGTCAGTAATTGGGATTTCACTATCCCCCAAAAATTATGAGACAAACTGCTTTCACGTTTTATATTTCCCATGGGAGCTAATCTTGGCCCCGAAACACCAATCCCTGCACTGCCCAGTAGCTGAAACTGGCAAAACAAAAATCGTAAAATGTTCCAAGGCCTTTCACAGGAGTGCAATCAGACAAAAATTGACAGAGCCAAAGAAGTAGTTTTAGGAAAAGTGATTAAAAGCTTTATCTAAGGGGTAGGTTTTAAGGAGGGCCTTATAAGTGGGGACACAGATGTTCAGGAGGAAATTCCAGAGCTTAAGGAGATTCATCAACATTTGATTACACCATCTTGAATTTGCTAGGTTCTGGGTGTACAAATGCAGGATGAAGTGACAAGCATGGCAGAATTCTGGGACAAGACTCTAGCCATTTGTCCTAGTCAAGGAATGAGATGAGTAAGAATGTAAGAAATAGGAGCAAGAGTAGGCTATATGGCCTCTCGAGCCTGCTCCGCCATTTAACATGATCATGGCTGATCCGATCATGGACTCAGGTCCACTTCCCTGCCTGCTCCCCATTACCCCTTATCGGTTAAGAAACTGTCGATCGCCACCTTAAATTTATTCAATGATCCAGCTTCCACAACTGAAGCAGTGAATTCCACAGATTTACAACCCTCAGCAGAAATTCCTCATCTCAGTTTTAAATGAGTAGCACTTTATTCTAAGATTATGCCCCCTAGTTCTAGTCTCCCCTATCAATGAAAACATCCTCTCTGCTACCACCTTGTCAAGCCCCCTCGTAATCTTGTATGTTTCAATAAGATCGCCTCTCATTCTTCTGAATTCCGATGAGTAGAGGCCCAACCTACTCAACCTTTCCTCGTAAGTCAACCCCATCACCTCCAGAATCAACCTTGTGAACCTTCTCTGAACTGCCTCCAAAGCAAGTATATCCTCTTAAATATGGAAACCAAAACTGCACGCAGTATTCCAGGTGTGGCCTCACCAATATCTTGTATAACTGTAGCAAGACTTCCCTGCTTTTATACTCCATCCCCATTGCAATAAAGACCAAGATTCCATTGGCCTTCCTGATCACTTGCTGTACCTGCATACCATCCTTTTGTGTTTCATACACAAGTACCCCCAGGTCCCACAGCACTTTGCAAATTTTCTCCATTTCACTAATAACTTGCTCTTTGATTTTTTTCTGCCAAAGTGCATAACCTCACACTTTCCAACATTATAATCCATCTGCCAAATTTTTGCTCACTCACTTACCCTGTATGTCCTTTTGCAGATTTTGTGTGTCCTCCTCACACATTGCTTTTCCCCATCTTCGTATCATCAGCAAACTTGGCTGCGTTACACTCGGTCCCTTATTCCAAGTCATTAATATAGATTGTAAATAGTTGGGGTTCCAATACGGATCCCTGCAGCACATCACTGGTTACCGATTGCCAACCCGACAATGAACCATTTATCCCGACTCTGTTTGTTAACCTATCCTCTATCCATGCCAATATATTACCTCCAACCCAGTGAACTTTTATCTTGTACAGTAACCTTTTATGTGGCGCCTTGTCAAATGCCTTCTGGAAGTCCAAATACACCACATCCACTGGTTCCCCTTTGTCCACCCTGTTCGTTACATCCGCAAAGAATGGTAGCAAATTTGTCAAATTTGACTTCCCCTTCATAAATCCATGCTGACTCTGCCTGACTGAATTATGTTTTTCCAAATGTCCTGCTACTACTACTTTAATAAATGGACTCCAACATTTTCCCAACCACAGATGTTAGGCTAACTGGTCTATAGTTTCCTGGTTTTTGTCTGCCTCCTTTTTTGAATAGGGGCGTTACTTTTGCAGTTTTCCAATCTGCTGGGACCTCCCCAGAATCCAGGGAATTTTGGTAAATTACAACGGTTATGTATGCAACCCTATGTAACCAGTATTATACTGCCACCAGAGGAGCACTGTATATAAGCAGCCTCACATGCTTTACGAGCACTCTGGAGTTAGTATAAAAGGAACTAAGGTCACACTTACTCACGTCTACAGTACTCAGTTACATTACTTTATTTGAGACAACAACTGGCAACGAGATAATGAACCACCACGCGAAAAGGCAGAGAACTGTCGGCATCCTGGAGAAATTCTCAGAAAGGGACGATTGGGAGGCCTTCATGGAGCGACTCGACCAATACTTCGTGGCCAACGAGTTGGAAGGGAGCGCGAACACTGCCAAACGAAGGGCGATCCTCCTCACTGTCTGCGGAGCAACAACCTATGGCCTCATGAAGAACCAACAGCCAAATGCTATGAAGAACTGTGTACGCTGGTCCGGGAGCACCTAAATCCGAAGGCGAGTGTTCTGATGGCAAGGTATTGATTTCACACATGTCAACAGTCTGAAGGCCAGGAAGTGGCAAACTACGTCGTTGAACTAAGGCGCCTTGCAGGACATTGCGAATTCGATGGATTCCTGGAGCAAATGCTAAGAGACTTTTTTGTGCTTGGCATTGGCCATAAGGTTATCCTTCGCAAACTATTGAAACACCGAATCTGAGCAAAGCCGTAACGATAGTCCAGGCATTTATGTCCACCAACGACAACACCAAACAAAATTCGCAGCATAGAGGTTTCGGCAAGTACTTTGCACAAAGTAACGTCGTTTTCAAGCAGGAATGCATATGGCAGAACGTATATGCCTGCAGCTGCACGACATCAGATGACCCAGAATCCACCATCAAGCGTTAATGCGAGGCAATTGACATCTTGGTGCCACTGCGGAGGCGATCATCGAGTCCATCAATGCCGCTTCAAACACTATGCGTGCAAAGGCTGTGGAACAATGGGGCACCTCCAGCGAGTGTGCAGACGAGCTGCAAACCCTGCAAACCACCATATTCCAGAGGAAGACCGATCCATGGCGGATCAAACTGAACTAGAGACTCAAACCGAGGAGGCAGAAGCGTACGGGGTACAAAATGTCCATCGATCATGTTAACAGTTGAACTGAACGGAATTCGAGCATCCATGGAACTGGACACGGGTGCGAGTCAGTCTATCATGAGCAAAAAGGCCTTCGACAGGCTGTGGTGCAACAAGGCACACAGGCCCAAGCTGAGCCCTATTCATACCAAGCTGAGAACTTACACTAAAGAGCTGATTCCTGTAATTGAAAGCGCAGCAGTAAAAGTCGATGATGTAGCAGTGCATGAACTCCCACTATGGATCGTACCAGGAGCTGGCCCCACACAGTTCGGCAGAAGCTGGCTGGAAAAAATCCGCTGGAACTGGGACGACATCCGAGCACTTTTGTCCGTCGATGACGCCTCATGTGCCCAGGTTCTGAGCAAGTTTCTGTCGTTATTTGAGCCAGGCATCAGAAGTTTCTCGGGGGCGAAGGTGCAGATCCACTTGGTTCCCGGTACACGACCCATCCACCACAAGGCACAGGCGGTGCCATACATGATGCATGAGAAAGTGGAGATCGAGCTGGACAGGCTGCAACGAAAGGGCATCATTTTGCCGGTAGAGTTCAACGAGTGGGCCAGTCAGATTGTTCCGGTCTTCAAGGGCGAATTTGTGGGAACTATAAAGTAATTAATCATTTTTCGCTGCAGGACCAGTACCCGCTACCCAAGACAGACAACCTATTTGCGACCCTGGCAGGAGGGAAGACATTCACCAAGTTGGATCTGACCTCGGCCTACATGACGCAGGAGCTGGCGGAATCTTCGAAAGGCCTCATCTCCATCAACATGCAAAAAGGTCTGCTCATCTACAATAGATGCCGTTCGGGATTCGATCGGCTGTGGCAATTTTTCAAAGGAACATGGAGAGCCTGCTAAAGTTGGTTCTGCACACCGTGGCTCTCCAGGACGACATATTGATCGCAGGTCGGGACACCACCAAACACTTGAAGAACGTGGAAGAGGTTGTAAATCGGCTAGATCGTGTGGGACTCAGGTTGAAACACTCGGTGTGTTTTCCTGGCACCAGAGGTCGAGTTCTTAGGGAGAAGAATCGCGGCAGATGGCATCAGACCCACCGACACCAAGAGGGAGGCCATCAAGAACGCACCGAGATCACAGAATGTGACGGAGCTGCAGTCGTTCCTGGGACGACTCAATTATTTTGGTCATTTCCTACCCGGGTTAAGCAACTTGCTAGAACCTCGACATGTGTTGCTACGCAAGGGAGATGACTGGGTATGGGGGAATTCACAAGAGGCTGCTTTTGAGAAAGCCAGAAATGTGTTATGTTCCAACAAACTGCTTATTCTGTACGACCCATGTAAACGTTTACTGCTAGCTTGCGATGCGTCTTCATACGGGGTCAGGTGTGTGTTACAACAAGCAAACGAATTGGGAACATTGCAACCGGTCGCCTATATGTCCAGGAGATTGTCCAAGGACGAAAGGGCCTACAGCACGATTGAAAAATTTCTGGCATGCGTTTATGGGGTAAAAAAAATTCACCAGTATCTGTTTGGGCTTAAGTTCGAGTTAGAAACTGACCATAAGCCGCTCAGCTATTCTCAGAGAGCAAAGGTATTAACACCAATACCGCTGCTCGCATCCAAAGATGGGCACTCACGCTGTCTGCATATAACTATGAATCCGCCACAGACCAGGCACAGAGAACTGCACTGATGCGCTCGGTCGGCTACCATTGCCCACCACCGGGGTGGAAATGGCACAGCCTGCAGACTTGCTCTTGGTGATGGATGAATTTGAAAACGAAAAGTCATCCGTTATGGCCTGCCAGATCAGGACTTGGACCAGCCAGGATCCTCTATTGTCCCTTGTAAAAAAAAAACTGTCCTCCATGGGAGCTGGTCCAGCATGAAGAGATCCTGCCGTTCCAGTGGCGCAAAGACAAAATGTCCATACGGGCGGACTGTCTTTTGTGGAGTAATCGCGTGGTTTTGTCTAAGAAAGGTAGGGAAACATTCATATGCGACCTACACAGTACCCACCCAGGCATAGTAATGATGAAAGGTATAGCCAGATCCCATGTGTGGTGGCCCGGCATCGACTCAGATTTGGAGTCTTGCGTGCGCCAATGCAACACTTGCTCTCAACTGAGCAATGCACCCAGGGAGGCACCGCTAAGTTTGTGGTCATGGCCCTCCAAACCGTGGTCTAGGATCCACGTTGACTTTGCTGGCCCGTTTCTAGGCAAAATGTGTTTGGTTGTTGTGGATGTTTATTCAAAATGCATTGTGTGCAATAATGTCTGTAAGCACGTCCACTGCCACCATCGAAAGCCTACGAGCCATGTTTGCCATGCACATCCTGCCTGATGTCCTTGTCAGCGACAATGGGTCGTGCTTCACCAGTACTGAAGTCATGATCCGCAATGGGATCAAGCATGTCACATCTGCCCCGTTCAAGCCCGCATCCAATGGCCAGGCAGAACGGGCAATCCAAACCATCAAGCAAAGCTTGAAACGCGTGTCGGAAGGCTCCCTGCAGACCCACCTGTCCAGAGTCCTGCTCAGCTACTGCACCAGACCCTACTCGCTCACCAGGGTTCCTCCAGCCGAGCTGTTCATGAAAAGGGTGCTCAAAACAAGGCTCTTTCTTGTCCACCCTGATCACGTCGAGGACAGACAGCATCAACAAAGCATGTACCATGATCGCGCAGACGAGCTGCAAACTGACAGCACAGTTGACCACGAAGCTGAACTCACCATCCCCAGCAGCCCAGCGAAGAACCAACCAACTCACCTACACCTGCACAGGTGTACATTTGTACAGAGACAATCGACTAGGGAGCAAAAGGCCCCAGATTGTCTCACCCTGTAAATAAGTGTACTATTGACTTTGGGAGGGAGTGATGTTATGTATGCAACCCCACGTAACCAGTATTATACCGCTACCGGAGGGCGTACCTGTTGGGAGTCCCAAGGGATCCCAGCATCCCTTGAGAGCACTGTGTATCAGCAGGCCTCCCATGCTGTACCAGCACTCGAGTTAGAATAAAGGAACTAAGGTCACACTTACGTCTACAGTACTCAGTTACATTACTTTATTTGAGATAACAACAATCATGCATCCACTATCCCTGCCGCTACTTCTCTTAAGACCCGAGGAAGCAAACCACCAGGGGATTTACCCGCCTTTAGTCCCATTATCTTACCGAGTACCACCTCCTCAGTGATTGCGGTATCTTCTCTCTCCCTCCCTCCCCCCACCCCACCCATAGCCCCTTGACTATCCAGTGTTGGAATACTGTTAGTGTCCTCTACAGTAAAGACTGATACAAAATATTTGTTGAGTTTCTGCCATCTCCATGTTCCCCATTACTAATTCCCCCATCTCATCCTCTTAGGGACCAACATTTACCTTAGCCACTCTTTTCCTTTTTATATACCGATAGAAACTCTATCTCTTTTTATATTTTGTGCTAGTTTACTTTCATAGTCTATCTTCCCTTTCTTAATAATTTTTTTGAGTCATTCTTTGCTGGCTTTTAAAAGCTTCCCAATTTTCTGTCCTCCCACTAGTTTTGGCTACTTTGTATGACCTTGTTTTTAATTCGATACGATCCTTTATTTCTTTAGTTAGCCACAGATGGCTATCTTTTGAGGAGAAACTTCTTCACTCAGAATTGTGAACCTGTGGAATTCTCTACCACAGAAAGCTGTTGAGGCCAGTTCGCTAGATATATTCAAAAGGGAGTTAGATGTGGCCCTTCCGGCTTAAAGGGATCAAGGGGTATGGAGAGAAAGCAGGAATGGGGTACTGAAGTTGCATGATCAGCCATGATCATATTGAATGGTGGTGCAGGCTCGAAGAGCCGAATGGCCTACTCCTGCACCTATTTTCTATGTTTCTAGGTTTTCTTTCACACCCTTTCCTCCTCACGAATATATTTTTCTTGAGTTGTGAAATATCTCCTTAAATGTATGCCACTGTTCATCAACCGCCCTACACTTTAATCTATTTTCCCAGTCCACTTTGGCAAACTCTGCCCTCATACCTTTGTAGTCTCCTTTATTTAAGCAGTATACTGGTTTGATTTCAGGAAGGTTTCAGAAGGAAAATAAAAGGGGGAAAAAAAGGTTCTCCCCAAACATATGACATCAGCTGATATTTTGTTTAGCATCTCAAACAAAATCCTGCTACTCCAAGAGCCTGGAGCAGCTGGAAGGAGTTTTAAACATAAGCGCCTCCCTGACAACGGAGGCAGCTCGAATCTGGAGCAGCTGGATGGAGTTTTAAACATAAGCGTTTCCCTGACAACGGAGGCAGCTCAAGCAGAGAGCTATTACCGGTCCTGTCAGGGGGACAAAACGAGAAATAAAAAGTGTTAAATGACGACATCACAAGGATGGAGGACAGTGATTGGTTCTTCCATATTGATTTAATCTGGACAGGGAATTAATCTTAAAGAAAGCTAATAACTGATTTAATTTGCTTCAATTGATGATTTTCTCATTTTAAACTTAATTTATAATTATGGTATATTATTTAATTTTGTTTAATTATAATTAAACTATTATATTGATTTTACTATTGTAAACTCCTTATTGTATCATTTACAATGTAATTTGAATTTCTTCTTTTAGTTTTTTCGCCTGTGTCTATCTGCATGCGCATTTTGGCTGCCGCTTCAGACCAGAGCCGTTAACTTCTTTTTGCACTTTCTTCTCCCGCTTTCCCTCAACGGTCAATATCCAACATGTTGTAAAATTGTTGTGAAGCGCCTTGGGACGTTTTACTACGTTAAAGACACGATATAAATAACAGTTATTATTATGACATAGAATAAATGATACAATTATTCCCTGTACTTACCATGAGCTAAGTAGTTGAGTATATTAAACCTGGAAAACTTAAGTTTCACAATAGTGAACCTCAGAAGAGCCCCAACCGAAAGCACACGTATAAATTCAGCTCGTGCACATTCAATTTAAACAAGCGAGAAAGGTTTTTTGAAAATATGCTGATTGTTACTAATCAGCTTGGAAATAATTTAAAAGGACCAATTCAAATGCTACAAATAAATAAGAACTTAATGTTTCTTTAAAATTACTTACCATCCTATATCAAAGCGAAATCCTAGGTCAAATATTGTGTAACAAATGCCTGCAATAGAAATAAACAAAGTAGCATTTGAGATCAATGAAAAGTCTTTCAATAGTAAACATTTTATACCAAAAAGATGTTATTTTATGTATACTAAGAAATCTATTCATGCTTTAAACTGGCTATCAGCATCAGATCATAGCTGTATCCAGAAATAAAATAAGGTTCATGAAATACACATTAGGTCTTTACTGCTGTTCTGCTTAAAATTAAGTCTGCCCATAGTTCTGCAACAACTTTACTTCATTGCTCTACTGTTTTCAGAGGGTATAGGCCAAAAATTACGCCTCGCCAGGTGTGTACGAAGTGCGCACAGACCCAGCGAGGCAATGCAAAAGCCGTTTTTTGGGGCGCGATGCACTTAAGCCAAAAACCAGCTTTTCCGACCTGTTAAGATTTCTCTTGACAGATCCTCTGCATCCCCGGCAGAAGCACATCCGCGCGGCAGAGATTGGGCTATTTGCCCAGCGAATGTCTTCAAACTTTTATGCCTGTAAGAATTTTAAAATATATCAAAATTAAATTTAAACACTCTTTTATATTAATAACCCTGTCCATTAAGATAAGTTTATTGTTAACACTATTACAAGAAAAAAAAATTCAAAAAATATACTTTCTAAAACATTTAATTACATTTAATTTCAATTAATTTAAAATATGTAGTGTTTTATTTATGTGAAGTAGCATGATTGAATTTCAAATTCAGATGGAGGGTGAGAAAGCTGGATCTCTAACTAGCGTACTAAGCTTAAATAAAAGGAGACTATGAAGGTATGAGGGCAGAGTTGGGTAAAGTGGACTGGGAAAGTAGATTAAAGTGTAGGACAGTAATGATGAACATGGTGTACATTTGAGATATTTCACAACTCTCAAGAAAAATATATTCCAGTGAGGAGGAAAGGGTGTAAAAGATAGTCATCCGTGGCTAACTAAAGAAATAAAGGACAGTATCCAATTAAAAACAACGGCATGCAAAGTGGGCAAAACTAATGGGAGGACAGAAGACTGGGAAGCTTTAAAAAGCCAGCAAAGAACAACTAAAAAAATGATTAAGCAAGGGACGATAGACTATGAAAGTAAACTAGCACAAAATATAAAAACAGAGTTTCTATAGATATATAAAAAAGAAAAGAGTGGCTAAGGTAAATGTTGGTCCCTCAGAGGATGAGATGGGGGAATTAGTAATGGAGAACATGGAGATGGCAGAAACTCTGAACAAATATTTTGTATCAGTCTTTACGGTAGAGGACACCAACAATGTTCCAACAGTGGATAGTCAAGAGGCTATGGGGGGGGGAGGGGGGCGGCGGATGATCTTACCACAATCATTAAGGGGGTGTTACTCAGTAAGATAACTGGACTGAAGGCGGATAAATCCCCTGGACTTGATGGCTTGCATCCTCGGGTCTTAAGATAAGTAGCGGCAGGGATTGTGGATGCATTGGTTGTATTTTACCAAAATTCCCTGGATTCTGGGGAGGTCTCAGCAAATTGGAAAACTGCAAATGTAACGCCCCTATTTAAAAAAAAAAAGGAGGCAGGCAAAAACCAGGAAACTATACACCAGTTAGCCTAACATCTATGGTTTGGCAAAATGTTGGAGTCTATTATTAAAGAAGCAGTATCAGAACATTTAGATAAGCAAAATTCGGTCAGGCAGTCAGCATGGATTTATGAAGGGGAAGTCATGTTTGACAAATTTGCTGGAGTTCTTTGAGGATGTAACGAACAGGTTGGATAAAGGGGAGCCAGTGGATGTCATGTATTTAAACTTCCAAAAAGCATTTGACAAGGTGCTACATAAAAGGTGACTGCACAAGATAAAAATTCAAGGGGTTGGGGGTAATATATTAGCATGGATAGAGGATTGGCTAACTAACAGAGAATCGGGATAAATGGTTCAATTTGGTTGGCAACCAGTAACTAGTGGGGTGCCGCAGGGATCAGTGCTGGGACCCCAACTATTTACAATCTATATTAACGACTTGAAAGAAGGGACTGAGTGTAACATAGCCAAGTTTGCTGACGATACAAAGATAGGAGGAAAGGCAATTTATGAGGAGGACACAAAAAAAATCTGCAAAAGGACAGATAGGCTAATTGAGTGGGCAAAAATTTGGCAGATGGAGTATAATGTTGGAAATTCTGAGGTCATGCACTTTTGGCAGAAAAAAAATCAAAGAGCAAGTTATCATTTAAATGGAGAAAGATTGCAAAGTGCTGCAGTACAGCAGGACCTGGGGCTACTTGTGCATGAAGCGCGAAAGGATAGTATGCAGGTACAGCAAGTGATCAGGAAGGCCAATGGTATCTTGGCCTTTATTGCAAAAGGGATGGAGTATAAAAGCAGGGAAGTCTTGCTACAGCTATACAAGGTATTGGTGAAGCCACATCTGGAATACTGCATGCAGTTTTGGTTTCCATATTTACAAAAGGACATACTTGCTTTGGAGGCAGTTCAGAGAAGGTTCACTAGGTTGATTCCAGGGATGAGGGGGTTGACTTATGAGGAAAAGTTGAGTAGGTTGAGCCTCTACTCATTGGAATTCAGAAGAACAAGAGGTGATCTTATCAAAACGTACAAAATTATGAGGGGGCTTGACAAGGTGGATGCAGAGAGGATGTTTCCACTGATGTGGGAGACTAGAATTGGAGGGCATGATCTTAGAATAAGGGGCCACCCATTTAAAACAGAGATGAGGAGAAATTTCTTCTCAGAGGGTTATAAATCTGTGGAATTTGCTGCCTCAGAGAGC
Source organism: Pristiophorus japonicus (assembly GCF_044704955.1). Classification (NCBI taxonomy): domain Eukaryota; kingdom Metazoa; phylum Chordata; class Chondrichthyes; family Pristiophoridae; genus Pristiophorus; species Pristiophorus japonicus. The sequence continues at coordinate 49,767,406 of NC_091984.1, read as the reverse complement.
TGTGAAAGCTGGGACATTGAATAAATTTAAGACAGAAATGGACAGTTTCTTAAATGATAAGGGGATAAGTGGTTATGGGGAGCAGGCGGGGAAGTGGAGCCGAGTCCACAGGCTCGAGGGGCCGTATGGCCCACTCCTGTTCCTATTTGTTATGTTCTTATTTATTATACTGTGATTTGGGATTTTTCTAATTGATAGTAACGGGAGTCCGTACAGAGTTCCCATTTTTATCAATGAAAATGCTGCATAGTGATTGGTGGCCCAGGCCCACGTGATTCCAGCTTGTACATGCATAACGTACCTGAAGGGAATCTTCTCATGCGCTGCGCAGCGAATCTAGGCCTCCGACCGGAATCTCAACGTTCCTCCGGGACTTTTGTAGATTTTATTCTGGTCGGAGTTATTTGAACGAAGGAAGCCTCCGACCGCAATTTTCCCCCCCATTAAACAGAGGTGCTCTCTGCCCTCATTCTATTCAAAAAGAGGAATAGGGGCGTCCTGGCCAATATTTTCCCTCAACCAAATTCACAAACAGATTATCTGGTAATTTAACTCATTGTGGCTTGAGGCATTGCCGTGCACAATTTGGATGCATTGTTTCCCTACATTGCAACAGTGACTATACTTCATGAACTGTGAAGCACTTTTGGATGTCCTCAGGCTGTGAAAGGCACTATATAAATGCAAGCTCTTTCCAACATTACACATGGACCAGCTTTAGGAAGTTTTTTTTTTTAAATACAAACATAAAAACTGAATGTGACACCACTCTGTGGGTTCAGGTCTGAGGAGGAGTTGTGAGGAAGCATTTTCTCCCGAAGAATTTGGCTTTTGGGAGGGCGCAGTCAGTCAGTGGATGGACATGCCATACAAACTATTTAATGTCCATAGCTTTTCAATATTTAGCCCCACAACCACTTGTACATTGCTTGATATAAAATAGATGCAGGAGTAGGCCATTCGGCCCTTCGAGCCTGCACCGCCATTCAATGAGTTCATGGCTGAACATGCAACTTCAGTACCCCATTCCTGCTTTCTCGCCATACCCCTTGATCCCCCTAGTAGTAAGGACTTCATCTAACTCCTTTTTGAATATATTTAATGAATTGGCCTCAACAACTTCCTGTGGTAGAGAATTCCACAGGTTCACCACTCTCTGGGTGAAGAAGTTTCTCCTCATCTCGGTCCTAAATGGCTTACCCCTTATCCTTAGACTTCCCCAACATTGGGAACATTCTTCCTGCATCTAACCTGTCTAAACCTGTCAGAATTTTAAATGTTTCTATGAGATCCCCTCTCATTCTTCTGAACTCGTGAAATCAAGCCCAGTTGATATGTCAGTCCCGCCATCCCAGGAATCAGTCTGGTGAACCTTCGCTGCACTCCCTCAATAGCAAGAATGTCCTTCCTCAAGTTAGGAGACCAAAACTGTACACAGTACTCTCCAGGTGTGGCCTCACCAAGGCCCAGTACAACTGTCGTAACACCTCCCTGCCCCGTACTCAAATCCCCTCGCTATGAAGGCCATCATGCCATTTGCTTTTTTAACCGCCTGCTGTATCTGCATGCCAACCTTCAATGACTGATGTACCATGACACCCAGGTCTCGTTGCATCTCCCCTTTTCCTAATCTGTCACCATTCAGATAATAGTCTGTCTGTTTTTAACCACCAAAATGGATAACCTCACATTTATCCACATTATACTTCATCTGCCATGCATTTGCCCACTCACCTAACCTATCCAAGTCACTCTGCAGCCTCATAGCATCCTCCTCGCAGCTCACACTGCCACCCAATTTAGTGTCATCCGCAAATTTGGAGATACTACATTTAATCCCCTCGTCTAAATCATTAATGTACAATGTAAACAGCTGGGGACCCAGCACAGAACCTTGCGGTACCCCACTAGTCACTGCCTGCCATTCTGAAAAGTACCCATTTACTCCTACTCTTTGCCAACTAGTTCTCAATCCACGTCAGCACACTACCCCCAATCCCAGGTGCTTTAACTTTGCACATTAATCTCTTGTGTGGGACCTTGTCGAAAGCCTTCTGAAAGTCCAAATACATCACATCAACTGGTTCTCCCTTGTTCACTCTACTGGAAACATCCTCAAAAAATTCCAGAAGATTTGTCAAGCATGATTTCCCTTTCACAAATCCATGCTGACTTGGACCTATCATGTCACCTCTTTCCAAATGCGCTGCTATGACATCCTTAATAATTGATTCCATCATTTTACCCACTACCGATGTTAGGCTGACTGGTCTATAATTCCCTGTTTTCTCTCTCCCTCCTTTTTTTTTTAAAAAAGTGGGGTTACATTGGCTACCCTCCACTCGATAGGAACTGATCCAGAGTCTATGGAATATTAGAAAATGACTGCCAATGCATCCGCTATTTCCAAGGCCACCTCCTTAAGTACTCTGGGATGCAGTCCATCAGGCCCTGGGGATTTATCGGCCTTCAAGCCCATCAATTTCTCCCAACACAATTTCCCGACTAATAAAGATTTCCCTCAGTTCCTCCTCCTTACTCGACCCTCTGACCCCTTTTATATCCGGAAGGTTGTTTGTGTCCCCCTTAGTGAATACCGAGCCAAAGTACTTGTTCAATTGGTCTGCCATTTCTTTGTTCCTCGTTATGACTTCCCCTGATTTTGACTGCAGGGAACCTACATTTGTCTTTACTAACCTTTTTCTCTTTACATATCTATAGAAGCTTTTGCAGTCCGTCTTAATGCTCCCTGCAAACTTACTCTCGTACTCTATTTTCCCTGCCCTAATCAAACCCTTTGTCCTCCTCTGCTGAGTTCTAAATTTCTCCCAGTCCCCGGGTTCGCTGCTATTTCTGGCCAATTTGTATGCCACTTCCTTGGCCTTAATACTATCCTTAATTTCCCTTGATAGCCACGGTCGAGCCACCTTCCCTTTTTTATTTTTACGCCAGACAGGGATTACAATTGATGTAGTTCATCCATGCGGTCTCTAAATGTCTGCCATTGCCCATCCACTGTCAACCCCTTAAGTATCATTCGCCAATCTATCCTAGCCAATTCACGCCTCATACCTTCAAAGTTACCCTTCTTTAAGTTCTGGACCATGGTCGCTGAATTAACTGTTTCATTCTCCATCCTAATGTAAAATTCCACCATATTATGATCACTTTTCCCCAAGGGGCCTCGCACAACGAGATTGCTAATTAATCCTCTCTCATTACACAACATCCAGTCTAAGATGGCCTCTCCCCGAATTGGTTCCTCGACATATTGGTCGAGAAAACCATCCCTTATGCACTCCAGGAAATCCTCCTCCACCGTGCTGCCTCCAGTTTGGTTTGCCCAATCTATATGCATATTAAAGTCACCCATGATAACTGCTGCACCTTTATTGCATGCACCCCTAATCTCCTGTTTGATGCCCTCCCCAACATCACTACTACTGTTTGGAGGTCTGTACACAACTCCCACTAACATTTTTTGTCCTCTGGTGTTCTGCAGCTCTACCCATGTAGATTCCACATCATCCAAGCTAATGTCCTTCCTAACTATTGCATTAATCTCCTCTTTAACCAGTAATGCTACCCCACCTCCTTTTCCTTTTATTCTATTCTTCCTGAATGTTGAATACCCTTGGATGTTGAGTTCCCAGCCCTGATCATCCTGGAGCCACGTCTCTGTAATCCCAATCACATCATATCTGTTAACATCTATTTGCAGTTAATTCACCCACCTTATTACGGATACTCCTTGCATTAAGACACAAAGCCTTCAGGCTTGCTTTTTTAAACACCCTTTGTCCTTTTAGAATTATGATGCAGTGTGGCCCTTTTTGTTTCTTGCCTTTGTTTACTCGGCCTTCCACTATTGCTTTTTACCTTTCTACCATCTGTTTCTGATTCCATATTACTTCGTCCTGTCTCACTGCATAGGTTCCCATCCCCCTGCCATATTAGTTTAAACATTCTCGAACTACATTAGCAAATGTTACCCCTAGGACATCAGTTCCCGTCTTGCCCAAGTGCAGACCGTCCCTTTTGTACAGATCCCACTTTCCCCAGAACTGGTTCCAATGTCCCAGGAATTTGAATCCCTCCCTCAAAGCTAGGAAGTGAGAATTTTTCATTTAAGTATCGGAGCCACATATAGAGTTTCAAGAACCTGGCATCGTTTACTCTAAAGAGGAGATATTTCAGGGTAAGTAATATTCAAGAATTTAAGATCCTTAAAGCAATAGGTACATTTAACCTTGATGAATGTGCTCAAGGTTGCTGCAAACCAGTGAACATGGTCTCAAGCTAAGAAGAAAGGCACACCAATAATTTAGATTGTGTAAAATGTTGAGTGTGTTGGTGAGATTAGTTTGGCACCAGCAAAATCCTATATTATTTTTGTACTTTTCAATGATCGTCAGAGCAGCAATGAATTGGTTTCGAGAGGTTAACAGTCATGTCACAGAACCTCACAGCACTGAGGGAGCACATTGTGTCTAACATAACCAAGTTTGCTGACAATACAAAGCTCGGCAGGAAAGTAAGTTGTGAGAAAGACACAAAGAACCCGCAAAGGAATATATTGACAGCTTAAGTGAGTAAGATGGCAGATGGAGTATAATGTGGGGAAATGTGACGTTATTTACTTTGGTAGAAAGAATAGAAAAACGGAACATTTTTTAAATGGTGAGAAACTATTAAATATTGGTGTTGAGAGATTGCGATGTCCTTGTACAGGAAACACAGTTAGCATGCCGGTACAGCACGCAATTAGGAAGGTAAATGGCATGTTGGACTTTATTGCAAAAGGGTTGGAGAACAAGAGTTAGGAAGTTTTGTTACAATTGTACAAGGCTTTGGAGAGACCACACGTGGCGTACAGTGCACAGTTTTAGTCTCCTTATCTAAGGAAGGATATGCTTGCCTTAGAGACGGTGCAACAAAGGTTCAGTAGATTGATTGCTGGGATGAGAGGGCTGTCCTGTGAGGAGAGATTGAGTGGATTGGACCTATACTCTCTGGAGTTTAGAAGAATGATAGTTGATCTCATTAATCATAATTTCTGTGGGGCATTGACAGGATAGATGCTGAGAGATTGTTTCCCCTGGGTGTAGAGTCTAGAACTAGGGGACATAGTCTCAGGATAAGGGGTCAGCCTTTTAAGACTTAGATGAGAAGAAATTATTTCATTCAGAGGATTGTGAATCTTTGTAATTCTCTGCCCCAAAGGGCTTTGGATGTGCCAGGATGGAGAGAGATAGATTTTTGGACTCAAGGGGAAATCAAGAGATATGGGGATCAGGTGGGAAAGTGGAGGTGAGGTCGAAAATCAGCCATAATCTTACTGAATGACAGAGTAGGTTCAAGGGGTTGTATAGCCTACTCCTGCTCCTAATTCTTGTTATGTCGTGCCTGTGCCAGCTCTTTAAAAGAGCTGTCCAATTTAGTCCCACAACTTATGAGGGGGGGGGTTTCTCCCATAACCCTGCAAATTTGTCCTCTTCCAAGTACATCTCCAATTGACTTTTGAAAGTTCCTATGGAATCTGATTTCACCACTGTTTTAGGACGTGGGTTCCAGATCAGGACACTGAAAAAGTTCTCATTTTTCCCTTGAATTCTTTCGCCAATTATTTTAAATCGATGACCTCTAGTTACCAACCCACTTGCCAGAGGATACCGTTTCTCCCTACTTGCTCTAGCAAAGCCCCTCATAATTTTGAAAACCTCTAAGTCACCCCTTAACTGTCTCTGCTCGAAGAACAACAATTCCAGCTTCTCCAATCTTTCCACATAACTGAAGTCCTGCATCCCTGGTATTAACCTGGTAAATCTCTGTCCCCTCTCCAAGGCCTTCACATCCTTCCTAAAATGTGCGGCCTATAATTGTATACAATACTCCAGCTAAGGCCTAACCAGCGATTTATAAAGGTTTAGCATGACTTCCTCATTTTTGTATTCAATGGCCCTATTTACAAAGCCAAGTATCCCATATGCTTTTTTAACCACATCAACTTGCCATGCCACCTGCAAAGATTTCTAAATATGCATCCCCAGGTCCCTCCGCTTTTGCACCCCCTCAAAATAGTACCATTTCGATTATACCGCCTCGCCCAAAGTGCAGCACTTCACACTTGTCCACATTAAATTGCATTTGCCATGTGTCTGCTCAGTTTGTCTGTGGCCTCCTGAAGTCTGCTACTATCCTATTCACTATTTAATACGTTGACAAGATGAAAGTCCATATATACATCTACTGCACTACCTTCATCAACTCTCTGTTACTTCATCAAAGAACTCAATCAGGTTGTCAGACACTATTTGCCTTGAACAAATCAATGCGGCGTGTCTACTAACCCATGCTTCTTCAAGTGAGAATTAATTTTGTCCCCAACAATGGACTCGAAGTAATTTTACTTCATTACTGGCATTATACTGATAGTTACCGGGTTTATCCTTCTCCCTTTTTTGAACAGGGGTGTGACATTTGCAATCCTCTGGCCCACTCCATATCCACTCAGGATTAAAATATTATGGTCAAAGCTTCTGCTATCTCCACCATAGCTTCCCTCAGCAACCTAGGACGCAGCACATCTGGAACAGCTGTTTTGTTAACAGTGATGCCAACCTATTTTGCACCTCCTTTGTATCTATTTTTATCGTATCCAAAATCACTAATTCCCATTCCTCTACTATGATAACTACATCCTCTTGTGAAGACAAAAGCAAAATATTCATTCAGTACCTGTCAGGCCCTCTGCCTCCACAAGATAATTTCCTTTTTGTCCCTAACTCAGCACCACCATTCCTTCAACTATCATTTTACTTTTTATATGTTTATAAAAGATTTTTGGGTTCCCTTTCATGTTACCTGCTAATTTTTGTCATGTTCTTTTTGCCCTTCTTGTAACCTTTTTCCCAGTCTCTATCAGGGTAAATGAAGTCCCCTACTATTACTGCTCCATTAGTTTTACATTTCTCTTTAATTAGCCTACAGTTTTGTTCCTCTATCTCCTTCTCACTATTTGGGGGTCTATAGTAAACTCCAGATATGTAACATTCCTTTTCTGTTCATTAACTCCAATCAAATAGATTGAGTCTTTGAACCCTCTAGTATAATGTCCTCTGTAGAACTGTATTATCCTTGATCAATACTGCCACACCCCCTTACTGCCCTTTTTCTTTCCATATCCCTCAATACATTGTAGCCAGGAATGTTCAGTTCCCATTGCTGCCCATATTTAGCCAGATCTCCGTTATAGCCAATATATAATGCCATGTGACAATTTGCCCCTGTAGCTCATCAACCTTATTTGTAAAACTTCTCGCATCAACACGGCATTCCAACACCATGAGAGTCGGCTTTGTTTTTATCGGCCACTCTGCTTTTCATCAACAAATCCACAAAAAGATTGAAGTACACGCGATTCCGCTTCTTCATCATCTTCTCTGAGGGCAGTGCTCACTGATGTGCTCCAGGGTCTGATTAGGAGCACCACAGTCGCATAATGGGGATGCTTTAAACTTCCACCTGTGGAGAAGGTGGCAGCTTCTACCATAATTAATTCTGAAGCGGTTAATGGTTGTCCACTGTTTGTGAGGAAGATTTCATCCTTCAGGTTGTACTGTGAGGTCATCTATAAGGAATCCATTCCGTATGTCGCAGTTCTTCAAAGCATTTTGCCATCGGTCATCAACGCTGAGGGGTGATCAGTGAAGGGCTTCGGGTAGTCTCAGAATAAGGGATAGGACATTTAAGACAGAGACGAGGAGGAATTTCTTCACTCGAAGGGTTGCGAATCTTTGGAATTCTCTGCTCCAGAGGGTTGTGAATGCTGCAGGAGGGAAGGGAGGGGGGTGTGGGGAGGGGCGGAAGGAGGGAGGGAGGGGGGTGGGGGGAGGGGTGGAAGGAGGGGGTGTGGGGAGGGGCGGGAGGTGGCTAACATATTGGTCAACACTGCTCTAAAATGCTTCACTGTAGAGTAAGTTGTTTTTTTTTAAGTGTGGACGTGTACCTTCAACATTTTGCACAGATCACTACAGTTTCACTTAAGTAGCTTTGAGTGAAAACAAATGACTGGAGAAATATCCTGGAAGCATAGGCAAACCACATCAGAATATTTCGCAACTTAACCATTTTAAAACCTAATGGTTGTAAAACAGACTAGCAGATAACCTTTTTGAGCATTTGCTGATGAAAAGCAGAGTGTGCGAGTGTTTTTTGATCATTGCGAGTTCCTTATTTCCTTGGTTATTTAATGGTGGTACTGTAAGAGGTCAATTTCAGGAACATGGTTTGTATAATTGTGGCAGTGCTCTTCATCATTAAGCACCACGGCCCCCCGCCCCCTCCCTCCCCCGTAATCTTATCGAAACATATGAGATTATGAGGGGGCTTGACAAGGTGGATGCAGAGAGGATGTTTCCACTGATGGGGAAGACTAGAACTAGAGGGCATGATCTTGTAAATGGGAGTCCCTTTATTCTAACAGAGATGGAGAAATTTCTTCTCTGAGGGTTGTAAATCTGTGGAATTTGCTGCCTCAGAGAGCTGTGGAAGCTGGGATATTGAATAAATTGAAGACAGAAATAGACAGGTTTCTTAAACGATAAGGGGATAAGGGGTTATGAGGAGTGGGCGGGGAAATGGAGCTGAGGCCATGATCAGATCAGCCATGATCTTATTGAATGGCGGAGCAGGCTCGAGGGGCCGTATGGCCTAATCCTGTTCCTACTACTTATGTTCTTATGTAATAGAACAAACCTCAAAACAGAGGTTAGCAAAGGAAATACACCAAGCATTCTTTAAATTGACCAGTCACTCAATATTTTATGGATTGCATGTCCATATTTTTAAAAAGAGCTTTTACCAATACAATCAGTTCCCAATAGGTTTCGTTGACACTAGCATAATGCTGCTGTATCACAACTGTGGAACTTCCCATTTTATGTAAAACTGAAACATTTCACACACTGATATAACTTTAACTCCTTCACAAACAGCATTTCCTCACTGCCTTTCAAATGAAATTAGCAGTTTGCTCTTTGCGCAATTTAAAAAAAAATACATCAGCTTTCAAGTGCAGTTTGCAAGTTCGTGTGCACATTTTTGAATTCTAAACTTGAACACATGCACTACAAATGTTGCAACTGTAAATGATAAAATGGAACCAAGATGGCCTCCAGCAAATGGAAATAGTTCAGTTAGTTGCTATTTCTTCTTCGGCAGTCCCTCGGAGTCGAGGATGACTTTCTTCCACACGAAAACCAGTTCTAAGGTTACTAATGAGATCAATGCGGGACCTACAGTCTCTGTCACAGGTGGGACAGATGGTGGTTGGGGTGCTTGATTTGTCGTACGCTCCTTCCGTTGTTTGGACTTGGCTTCCACGTGCTCCCGGCGACGAGACTCAACATTTGTGGCACCTTCTCGGATGCTTCTCCACTTTGAGTGGTCTTGGGCCAGGGATTCCCAAGAGTCGGTGGGGATATTACATTTTTTCCAAGTAGGCTTTGAGGGTGTTCTTGAAGCGTTTTCTCTGCCCTCCTGAAGCTCGCCTGCCATGACATAGCTCAGAGTAGAGTGCTTGTTTCTGGAGTCTAGTATCGGGTATGCAGACAAAGTAGCCCGTCCATCAGACCTGATCGAGTGTGGTCAATGCCTTGATGCTAGGGATGTTGACTTGAGAGAAATCGCTGACATTGGTGCGCCTATCCTGCCAATGAATTTGCAAGATTTTGCAGAGGCAGCGTTGGTGCTCTTCTCCAGTGCTTTGAGGTGCCTACAGTACATAGTCCATGTCTCTGAGGCATACAAGAGGGTGGGTATCACTACTGCTCTGTAGATCATGAGCTTAGAAACATAGTAACATAGAAAAATAGGTCCAAGAGCGTTGGTGCGATGACACAGCCTTGCTTGACCCCGGTCTGCACTTGTATTGGGTCTGTGGAGGATCAGTTGGTAAGAATCATGGTTTGCATGTCATCATGAAGCAGGTGGAGGACGGTGACAAATTTTTTGAGGACAGCCAAATTTGAGAAGGACACACCATAATCCCTCATGGGTGACAAAATCGAAGGTTTTTGTGAGGTCAAAGAAAGCCATGTACAGAGGCATCTTAGAGCCTGGTCTCTTTATTGGGCAACTTGCACTGATTTACCAGTATTATAAGCTACTCCAAAACCTTAACCCCTGACTTTGGATCTTTTACGTCCAGCTGAGAGAGCAGACGTGGTCTCGGTTTAATGTCTTATCTGAAAGATGGCACATCCAAAAGTGCAGTGCTCCCCCAGTACTGCACTGGAGCGTCAAGCCTAGATTTTGTGCTCAAGTCTCTGAATTGTAGCTTGAACAGACGGCCTTCTGACCCTCTATCCTATCAATTCCTTTCAACTCCTAAAAGGCCAAGCAAATTGCATTCTATATTCCATGGAATGAATACAAGCCCAGATTATGAAATCTCTCCTCATAATTTAACCCTTGGAGCCCAGATATTATTCGGATGAATCTGCACAACATCCCTTGCAATGCACTTTTCTAGGTTGTGGTACAGATAGGGTCTAACCAGACGAAAACAGATATGGAAAGTGCAATAAAGGGAAAAAGGATAAAACAGGGCAGAGATTAATAGAGGGAAGATATGACAGCAAGCAAAAATGTTAGGCACTTTGAGCATCATTGACAAATTCTTGCTTAGGGTCTGGAGGTGAGCAGAAAAATTTTTGTTAATAAAAAAATTACCAGCCCATAAAGCCTTCCACCTCCCTGGCGCTGTGCACTGGTTAAAAACATGATGTAATTAATGAATATATTCCATCATGTGGTTTGATCCAATCTACAAAAAAGTATAAACATAGCAACACAGCTTCATGTTTAGTGCCAGCACTTGCAGGACGATAGACATCTCTGGCAGAATTTCCTAACATCACTGTAACCCTTGATTTTCATCAGGTTGTGGGGGGGGGGGGCAAGAGAGAGAAAGGGGGGGGGGGAAGAGAGAAAGGGGGGGGGGAAGAGAGAAAGGGGGGGGGGGAGAGAGAGAAAGGGGGGGGGGAGAGAGAGAAAGGGGGGGGGAGAGAGAAGGGGGGGAGAGAGAAGGGGGGGGAGAGAGAAGGGGGGAAGAGAAGGGGGGGGAAGAGAGAAGGGGGGGAAGAGAGAAGGGGGGGAAGAGAGAAGGGGGGGAAGAGAGAAGGGGGGAAGAGAGAAGGGGGGAAGAGAGAAGGGGGGGAAGAGAGAAGGGGAAGAGAGAAGGGGGGAAGAGAGAAGGGGGGGGAAAGAGAGAAGGGGGGGAAAGAGAGAGGGGGGGAAAGAGAGAGGGGGGGGAAAGAGAGAGGGGGGGGAAAGAGAGAGGGGGGGGAAAGAGAGAGGGGGGGAAAGAGAAGGGGGGGGGAAAGAGAGGGGGGGGGAAAGAGAAGGGGGGGGAAAGAGAAGGGGGGG